>NW_027331927.1:5904997-6271389 GCF_048418815.1 Hemitrygon akajei | reverse complement strand
ACTGTCGATGCAATGCTCCTCAGACAGGATGAAGAGGTCAATACTCCCCAATGCCATTAGGCTTTACAATTCAACTGCCAGGACTTAAGAACTTTTTTTAAAGCTATTATTAATGCTTTTTTGAGTTAGTGATTTAGATGCATATCATATTATTACTGAGTTAAGTATTGTATGTAATGAGTTTTTGCTACAACAAGTGTATGGGACATTGGAAAAAAATGTTGAATTTCGCCATGGGGATGAATAAAGTATCTATCTATCTATCTATCTATCTATCAGAGGCCTGTGATCAAAAATGGAACGTGTCCTCGGGAAATTAGCGAGGGCTGTGGGCAGTTTGAAGATCAGTGTTTTCAAGCGCAAACATGGGGTGTTTGGCAGGAACCTGACCTCTTCCAGTGAATGACTTGACCATCCCATACCCGTGACGCGCCATGCAGTCGATTTAACTTTAAAGATTTTCTCAAACCAGCCACAATTCTACCAGTATTTCGCCATCCATTCTATGTTTGAACAAAGGTGACAAGTAAAATCTGTGAACATTCCGCAGGTTTTCAGGCTGTTCTATTATTTGCCACGAGGTTGTCTGTTTTTCTCCTGATTTGCTTTCAGCTATATTGTCTTTCATACAAACATAGAAACATAGAAAACGTACAGCACAATATTGGCCCTTTGGCCCAAAGTTGTGCCGAACATGTCCCGACCTCAGATATCACTGGCGTTACCCATAGCCCTCTATTTTTCTAAGCTCCATGTACCTATCCAAAAGTCTCTGAAAAGACCCTATCGTATCCGACTCCACCACCGTTGCTGGCAGCCCATTCCACGCACTCACCACTCTCTGCGCAGAAAACTTACCCCTGACATGTCATCTGTACCTACTCCCTAGCACCCTAAACCTGTGTCCACTTGTGGCAACAATTTCCGTCTCTGACTATCCACATGATCAATGCCTCTCATCACCCTGTACTCCTCTATCATGTCACCTCTCATCCTCCGTCGCTCCAAGGAGAAAAGGCCGAGTTCAACTGTTTTCATAAGACAATCGTCACTATAAGTATGTGCAGAACAGCTCACCTGTCAATCACACTTCCTTCTGCTCTGCAGTGCACCGCTCCGTGCCGATTCTGGTACTCGTAGCGATGGGCGGCCCGCGGATTACTGGAGAAAGTCTCATCACTCTGTTTCCATTGCGGAACTCGTACTAATGTGCGGCCCTCGGTTGATTCGAGCAAGTAATACCTCTGCCTTCAAATCCATTTTCCCAAAGTGAATCACATCGTAACATTCGGGTTGAGTTCCATCTGAAACTTCTCAGCGCAGCTCTGCGTCCTGTCACTGTCCTGTGGTAATCCGTGACAACCTTCTAAAATCATTCATAAAAATACAAAAGTCGGGGGTCTCAGACTGACCAGTGCAGGACTCCACTGGTCACCGACATCCAGGGAGAAAACGCTCCATCCACAACTACAGTCTGCCTTTAGTGGGCGTCAGTCCTGAATCCACCAGCCACCTCTCCCTGGATACCAAGCCTTCTGACGCTATTAACGGTCCTTCCATGGTTAACCGTATCAAATGCCATATTAAGATCTATTTATACCAGATAAACTTTTCTACCTTTACCAATGTGTTTTGTTACATCCTCACCGAATTGAACCAGGCAGTGAGCTATGACCTGCCTCTGCCAAAGCCATTCTGATTCTCCGAAATCAAGTTCTCCCAAACCTTGCAAATTCGGTTTCTAAGAAACTTCTCCAATAATTTGCCCGTCACTGAAGTAGGTCCCCTATACTACAAGTGCGGCAGTGATAACGCAAAGCTAATCGCCAAGGGCGCAGAAATCTCTTCCTCTGCTTCCCACAGTAACCTGGGGTTTCTCGCAACTTCACAAGAGGACTCATCTATCCGAATGTTTTTCAAAAGTTCCTGTACGTCCTCTTTTTACACCCTCGATCTGTTTTTTCACATCAGCCCGTTTAGAACTGTCCTCCCAAATGTTTGGATCGCTCTTACTGTTGAAAATTGAAGTAAAGTCCGCATTAAGGCCCTGTCCCACCACCACCAACTCCAGCCGTATGTTTCATCTCTACCCCTGACCGGTCCTACTCTCACTCTAGTCATCCACCTTCACACACATCTAGAATGCCGTGGGGTTTTCAAGTTCTCCTCATTCCATTCTTCAGTTCGTCCCTGGCTGCCTTGTAACTCTACAGCCGTGTCCGATCCTAGCTTTCTAAACCTGGTCAGCTTCTTTCTTCCTCTTGACCAGATGATCCACATCTCTGTCAAACATGGTTCCTTCACCTGTCCAGAACCCTATGAAAGTGCTGCCTAAAATACCTTCTCATTTCCGGCGTACATTTTCCAGGGTGCATCCGTTCCCTGCTTTAGCTCTGAGATTCCAGCCTAAAGCATCACAATTACATTTAGCCAATTCATTACTTTGGAAACTTCGGGCCTGTGGGGAGATAGACACACAGAAAGACAGACAGACATACTTTATTGATCCCGAGGGAAATTGGGTTTCGTTATAGCCACAACAACCAAGAATAGTGAAGAAATATAGCAATATAAAACCATAAATAATTAAATAATAATGTTAGTCATGCCGAATGGAAATATGTCCAGGACCGGCCTATTGGCTCAGGGTGTCTGACACTCCGAGGGAGGAGTTGTAAAGTTTGATGGCCACATAGGATTGACTTCCTATGTCGCTCAGTGTTACATCTCGGTGGAATGAGTCTCTGGCTGAATGTACTCCTGTGCCTAACCAGCACATTATACAGTGGATGGGAGTCATTGTCCAAGATGGCATGCAACTTGGACAGCATCCTCTTTTCAGACACCACCGTCAGAGAGTCCAGTTCCACCCCCACAACATCACTGGCCTTACGAATGAGTTTGTTGATTCTGTTGGTGTCTGCTACCCTCAGCCCACTACTCCAGCACACAACAGCAAACATGGTAGCACTGGCCACCACAGCCTCGTAGAACATCCTCAGCATCCTCCTGCAGATGTTAAAGGACCTCAGTCTCCTCAGGAAGTAGAGACGGCTCTGACCCTTCTTGTAGACAGCCTCAGTGTTCTTTGACCAGTCCAGTTTATTGTCTATTCGTATCCCCAGGTATTTGTAATCCTCCACTATTAGCAGGACAGTATGGTTAGTTCGGTGACTGACATAGGTTTGTGGGGAGAGATCGCTGTAACGGGATTCGTTTGGGAACTGACACGATGATGTGGGGGGAGAGCGGGGCAGGGGGATTAGTTTCAGGACTGACACAGGGCTATGGGGAATATGCTGGGACTTAACGGGGCAGTGGAGTTAGTTTGGGATGACACGAGGCTGGGGAGACACAGCAAGATGGGGGCATTATTTTGGTACTGGCACAGGCCTCTGGGATTAGTGTGTGTCCCGTTTACCAAAGGTGAGTGCCAGTACAGAGTGAAGCACAATAAAATACAAATTTTGCTGTATTTTTCACAAGAGATCGTTTCGTGTTGTTCCATAAATAGTTACAATGACAAATCGAGCTTCCCCGCCCCATCCCTCCATCCAGTAGCTCCCCCTAACGGTGCAGCCCCGCATTCCCATGCTTTCACTCCAGCCTTCCTTTGACCTCCAGACTACGGAATCCTAGAGTCCAGGAGCACCACCAAATACATGAGTGCCGGGACTTCTGATCACCCACCCACCGGGCCGGCTCTCCCCCATGGATCACGGAGGTGAGGTAAATCTCCAACCTTCCCTCACCTTCCCACAGCCTCTTCGGCCTCCGGACCTATGGACCCAAAACAACTCGCAGGCGAGGACACTCTGAACACACACTCGGGATGCTCTCGCATCTTCAGCTTCCTTACCGCCCGGGACAGAGGCAGGAGGTCGGGGGCGTTTTGCGTCCGGATGAGGATAGGCACCGGTGAATCACCGTATTGAATAGGAATTAGAAGGGACCTGATGGGTGGAGGGGAACACGGCTACTTCGAGGTACAGGCGATGGCGACATGGGCCAGATTCTCCCTACCTACTTCCAGTCCAACCCGGCTCTGGGCTGCACTGAGCTCCGGCTGCGACTCTAAATCCGACTGCAGACTGGGAACAGGGCTGGCTGTATCCCGTCCGCGTACACCACACCCTCTCCGCCCAGCCCCGGGGCAATGCACCTCTCGCCGGCAGGCAGGCACGGTCCCGATCGGGAAGGACAAGGGGCGCCAAAGAGGGCACGGATGACAATGTCAGTGGAGGGTCACGGAGATAGTGAGGGTCAGGTTGGAGTAGGGGAGGAAGGGCGTCATGCAGAAGAGGGTGGTAGGAAGAGGAAGTGAGAATTGTCGCGACGGCGGGTCAGAGAAGGGGATCGCGAGATGTGTTGGAGAAGGGGATCAGTGTGACAGGGAGGGAAGGGTCAGTCCCAGACGGAAAGGTCTGGATGGATGTTTCAGAGGGATTTTACAATGGAAGTTGTGGAATCCTAACATGACGAGCGAGTATGAAAGCCCTCTAATGAATCACGGTACATAAACGTTTTCTCTGACTCACAATGCCCCATCCTCCCTCATTCCAGTCTGTGTCTCATTCCCCAGTCTCTTGCTCTGGCGGCTCTATCTAACATCGAGTCTCTCGCCTCACTTCTAGCAAGCTTTCTCATCGTCTCTCTCTCTCACCTCACAGTCACGCATCTGCGCCTCTCTCCAACCCTGAGGTCTCCCTCCGAGTTTCTAATCAACCCCTGACAAATCACTCGCTACTGCCTCCCGTCTCGTTTTCACATAGAAACATAGAAAATAGGGGCAGTCGGCCCTTCGAGCCTGCATCACCATTCAGTATGATCATGGCTGATCATCCAACTCAGAACCCAGGACCTACTTTTTCTCGATACCCTCTGATCCCTTTAGCCACAAGGGCCATATCTAACTTCCTCTTAAATATAGCCAATGAACCGGCCTCAACTGTTTCCTATGGCAGAGAATTCCACAAATTCTCCACTCTCTGTGTGAAGAAGTTTTTCCTCATCTCGGTCCTAAAAGGCTTCCCCTTTATCCTTAAGCTGTGACCCCTCGTTCTGGACTTCCCCGACATCGGAAACAACCTTCCTGCATCTAGCCTGTCCAATCCCTTTAGAACTTTAACCGTTTCAATAAGATTCCCCTTCAATCTTCTAAATTCCAGTGAGTATAAGCCTAGTCGATCCAGTCTTTCTTCATATGAAAGTCCTGCCATCCCAGGAATCAATCTGGTGAACCTTCTCTGTACTCCCTTTATGGCAGGAATGTCGTTCCTCAGATTAGGGGACCAAAACTGCACACAATATTCTAGGTGCGGTCTCACCAAGGCCTTGTACAACTGCAGTAGCACCTCCCTGCTCCTGTACTAAAATCCTTTTGCTATGAATGCCAACATACCATTTGCCGTTTTCACCGCCTGCTGTACCTGCATGCCCACCTTCAATGACTGGTGTACAATGACACCCAGGTCTCGTTGCACCTCCCCTTTTCCTAATCGGCCACCATTCAGATAATATTCTATTTTCCTGTGCTTGCAACCAAAGTGGATAACCTCACATTTATCCACATTAAATTGCATCTGCCATGAATTTTCCCATTCACCTAACCTATCCAAGTCACCCTGGATCCTCTTAGCATCCTCCTCACAGCTAACACCGCCGCCCAGCTTCGTGTCATCCGCAAACTTCGAGATGCAGCATTTAATTCCCTAGTCTAAATCATTAATATATATTGTAAACAACTGGGGCCCCAGCACTGAGCCCTGCGGTACCCCACTAGTCACTGCCTGCCATTCTGAAAAGATCCTGTTTACTCCCACTCTTTGCTTCCTGTCTGCCAACAAATTCTCTACCCACATCAATACCATACGCCCAATACCGTGTGCTTTAAGTTTGCACACTAATCTCCTGTGCGGGACCTTGTCAAAAGCATTTTGAAAATCGAAATATACCACATGCACTGGCTCTCCCCTATCCACACTACTAGTTACATCTTCAAAAAATTCTATAAGATTCGTCAGACATGATTTTCGTTTCACAAATCCATGCTGACTTTGTCCGATGATTTCACCTCTTTCCAAATGTGCTGTTATTACATCTTTGATTACCGAGTCTAGCATTTTCCCGACCACCGATGTCAGACTAACCGGTCTATAATTCCCCGGTTTCTCTCTCCCTCATTTTTTTAAAAAGTGGGGTTACATTAGCCAGCCTCCGATCCTCAGGAACTAATCCAGAAGCTAAGGAGTTTTGAAAAATTATCACTAATGCATCCACTATTTCCGGGGCTACTTCCTTAAGCACTCTGGGATGCAGGCCATCTGGCCCTGGGGATTTATCTGCCTTTAATCCCTTCAATTTACCTAACACCACTTCCCTACTAACGGTATTTCCCTCTGTTCCTCCATCTAACTAGACCAACCGTCCCCTAATAATTCTGGAAAATTATTTATGTCTTCCTTAGTGAAGACAGAACCAAAGTAGTTATCCAATTGGTCTGCTATGTCCTTGTTCCCTATGATCAATTCACCTGTTTCTGTCTGTAAGGGACCTACATTTGTCTTAACCAATCTTTTTTTCTTTTCACATATCTATAAAAGCATTTACAGTCAGTTTGTATGTTCCCTGCCAGCTTTTTCTCATAATCTTTTTTTCCCTTTCCTAATTAAGCCCTTTGTTCTCCTCTGCTGGACTCTGAATTTCTCCCTGTCCTCAGCTGTGCCGCTTTTTTCGGGCAAATTTATATGTTTCTTCTTTAGACTTGATACTATCCCTAATTTCCCTTGTCAGCCACGTGTGCACTACTGTCCCTGGTTTATTCTTTTGCCAAACTGGGATGAACAATTGTTGTAGTTCATCCATGCGATCTTTAAATGCTTGCCATTGCATATCCACCGTCAACCCTTTAAGTATCATTTGCCTGTCTATCTTAGCTAATTCACACCTCATACATTCAAAGTTACCCTTCTTTAAGTTCAGAACCTTTGTTTCTGAATTAACTATGTCTCTCTCCATCTTAATTCAGAATTCCACCATATTATGGTCACTCTTACCCAAGGGGCCTCGCACGACAAGATTGCTAACTAACCCTTCCTCATTGCTCAATACCAAATCTAGAATGGCCAGCTCTCTAGTTGGTTCCTCGACATGTTGGTTCAGAAAACCATCCCGCATACATTCTAAGAGATCCTCTTCCTCAGCACACTTATCAATTTGGTTCACCCAATCTATATGTAGATTGAAATCACCCATTATAACAACAGTTCCTTTATTGCATGCATTTCTAATTTCCTGTTTAATGCCATCCACAGCCTCAATATTACTGTTAGGTGGCCCGTACACAACTCCCACCAGTGTTTTCTGCCCCTTAGTGTAATGCAGCTCTACCATTTCTATTCCACATCCTCCAGGCTAATGTCCTTCCTTTCTATTGCGTTAATCTCCTCTCTAATTAGCAATGCTACCCCACCTCCTTTTCTTTTCTGTCTATTCCTCCTGAATATTGAATATCAATGGTTGTTGAGCTCCCAACCTCGGTCACTGTGGAGCCATGTCTCTGTGATCCCAACTATGTCATATTCATTAATAAATATCTGCACATTCAATTCATCCACCTTTTTACGAATGCTCCTCGCATTGACGCACAAAGCCTTCAGGCTTGTTTTTAACAACACTCTTAGCCCTTATACAATTATGTTGAAAAGTGGCCCTTTTTGCTTTTTGCCCTGGATTTCCCTGCCTGCCACTTTTACTTTTCACCATACTACTTTTTGCTTCTACCCTCATTTTACACCCCTCTGTCTCTCTGCACTTGTTCCCATCCCCCTTACAAATTAGTCTCACTCTGCCTCCCCACTTTCTCTCTCCTCAGCACTCCAGACTCTCCGTCGGCCAGATCCTTTCTCTCTCTCCCAACCTCTTCGTCCAGTCTCTACCTCTCTCGCTCTTTCTCGCTCTCTTCCTTATCACTCCCTCTCGTTTCTTCCTAGTGCCCCCCTTCTCTTTCGCCACCAGCGCTCTCTCTCTTCACATCTTATCTTCCCCGACCCTTTGTCCCTCGTCTTTCTCGCCTGCCTTCTCCCTTGTCTTTGTCGGTCCCCAGTGTCCCTCCACTCGTCTCTGCCGTTCCTCATTCTCTTTCCCAAAGTCTCTTCCTACCCAGTTTGTCTCAATAAACAATCATCCCCTCTACCCCTTAGTCTCACTTTCAGCCCAGAAAATCTGTGTCTCTCATTGAACGGGCACACGTATGTCGTCTTTCTCCTCCAATCTCTTTCTCCCCAATCTATTTATCCCCAAAATGTCTCTCTCCCTGTCTATTCTACTAGTATTTCTCGATCCACCCCCCCCCCCCGCCCACCTGCTCTGGAGTGTCCCTCGCCCTCTCTCTCCATATCACTCAGCATCTCTCGGAACTCACAGCGTCTCTAACCCCACTCTCTATATACCCTCAGCCCCCCTCTTATTGTCTCCCTCCCCACTCGCTCTACCCCTTCTCCCTCTCCCCCAGTCTCTCTATCCTCCAGTTTCTCTCTCTACCTTACTATCTCCTCGTCAGTCTATCTCTCTCCCTACTCTCTCTACGTCGCTCTCTCTACCCAGTCTTTCTCACTTCCGTCTCTCGACCCAGTATTTTCTCACTTCCGGTCTCTCTCTCTCTCATAACATTCTCCCACTGCCGTATCTCCACCGTTTCTCCCCCCGCCTCTCTCTAGCCCGTTTTCTCTGCCCCGTCAATCTCTGCCGTTTTTTCTGTCCCTCAGACTATAACACCCCGTGTGTCACCCCACCCATCTGTCCTTCTCTAATCCCCAGTCTCTTCCCCTTCCCACCAGTCTCTAACTCGCTCAGTCACTCTTTCCCGTCTCTCCAACCTCGTGTCTCTCCCGAGCCCAGTCTCTTTCTCGCTCATTTTCAATCGCTACCTATCCCCCCATCTCACTTTCCTCCAGGCTCTCTTTACTCCAGTCGCTTCCCCCTACCAATCTCTCTCCCAGGTTTCAACCTCTCTCTCCGTCTCTCTGTGCCCCGATCTCGCTCCTCATCCTGGTCTCTGCCCAACCTAATTTCCATTCCCACTCCGATCTCTCTTCCCAAACCACATCTACGAGCTTTACCCACCCGGATCTGTTTGTTCACCATGGCCAGTCTCCGCATCCAAGGTCCCTCTCAATCTTCGCATGGTTTTGCACTCTAACCCACCACCCTCTCTCTTGTTGTCACATCCCGCCCCGGTCTCACTCTCCTCAGCAATCCAGTCAGCCAGTCACTCTCTTCCAGATGTTCTTCATCCTCAAGTCTCTCCCTCTCTCCAGTCTCCCTCCCTCCAGTCTCTCTCTCTCCCTGACCACTCCGTCTCTCCCACAATTGTAACGAGTTCTCCCCAGTCTCTCTCTCTCGCGTCCGAATCTCTGTCCCTGTGTCTTTCCCTTCGGTTCTCTCTCCCAGTTTCCCTTTCCACCCGCTTCGTCTTACTCTTTCCGAAGTCTCTTCTCTCTTAGTATTTATCATATTCCCCACTATGTCTCCGTCAGTCTCGCTTACCGCAGACTTAATTTCCCCTCCAATTCTCCCCATCCCTCCGTTTTTCTCTCTCCATAGACCCAGTCTCTCAGCCCCTCGTCGAAGGGAACTGGTAGTGTTCGAGAGGGGAAGTGGGCCTCGAGATTTTCATTACGTGATTGTGTCCTTGTGTGTCCTCACTGTGTGTGTCTGTTGGGTACGATCATCGATTTCTCAAACTTCCGGTTCACCGTTTCACTCTTTGGACATTGTCGGAGTCGGTGGTCGGGAGGGAAACTGCGCCACAAAGCCGCGGTGTCGCCTAGCAGGTGATCGGGGAGCATCAAGAGATGATATCGGTGGGCTGGGATGTCAAGTGTTAAACTATATATGTCCTGCGTTGTTGTATTTTTACTGATGTTCTGTGTGGGTGTGATGACGTATGCATGCAGTCACGGCGTCACCAGAGTGGGGGAGGGGGTGGATTGGGAAGGTGGGTGCCGGGACAGTTATTACGTCATCATGATCTTGTGTGTGCTCACTGTGTGTGAGTGTTGGTGACGTGTCTTCGCACCTTGACCCCGTAGTAACGCTGTCTTGTCTGTCTGTATTCATGAGTGTTCATATATGGATAAATGACAATTAAATTTAAATTGAATTGAACCGAATTGAGGAGGGTTGTAGGCTGAAAGGGGGCATGGGAAGTGAGAGTGAGGGAAAATGGGGTTGAGAAGAGTGAGACAGGGGTAGGAGAAGGACATCAGGGAGAGGAGAATAAGAGAGGATGGAGGAACGAAGCTGAGAGATAGGAAGGTGTGCTGAGAGGTTGGAGTGGGCTGAGAGAATGGTGAGGGGTAGGATGGAAGGGAGAAACGAAATAGTCGAGAGCACTGTGGAGAGGGGAGGGAAGAGGAATGTGAGCGAGTTACACACATTCAAAAACAGGGTGTGAGTGGAGTTTCTATTCCCTCTGCTGCAATGTAGGATCAGTGTTAACTCAAAAAATATATTAATTTACATAGTTAAAGACCAGCAAGACGACAAAAGGAGAAAATGCCAGGAGAATCCAGAAACTATCCAACACATTCCGGGATCTTGCAACAGTTTAGTTCAATCCGATTACTCACACAGGCAGAACCAAGTGGCAAGCATCATTCACCAAAAACTTGCTTTGAAACACAAACTCATGAAGGATACGGTCCATTACTATCAATACAATCCTCATTCAGTCTGACAGCCGGAGTACATATTGATACGAGGACCGATCTATTATTACATATCCATAATAACCTTCCCGATAGAATATTACAGGTTACACCAGCAAGAACAACTTCCTTCATGGACCGATTCCAAACATGCACAACATTCTGAAATCCAGAAGTGAAAACAGTAGAAATATTATGACTTCAAGGAGAAAATGGATAGAAGATAGTATGTACCGACAGTAATATCTACAACTGTTTCCACCTTAAAGTCACTACAAAATAATATTAAACAATTAGGCCGACACAACAATATTTATGTAATTGTCCAAAACACCACAACACTAAACACCACTATAGACGGAAAGATTTTGGCAATTGAGAAGTCATTACAGGTTTTTGTTACTCTCCCACCCGTGCAGGCGCGTGGTCAAGTGGTTAAGGCCTTGGTCTAGTGATCTGAAGCTCACTAGTTCGAGCCTCAGTTGAGGCAGCGTTTTGTGTCTTTGAGCAAGGCGCTTAACCACACGACACCGGTGCCAAGCTGTATCGACCCCTTGCCCTTCCCTTGGACACCATCGGTGCCGTGGAGTGGGGAGACTTGCAGCTTGGGAAACTGCCGGTCCTCCATACAATCCTGTCCGGGCCTGCGCCCTGGAAAACTTCCAAAAGTGCAAATCCATGGTCTCACAAGACTAACAGATGCCTATCCCTCCCCCATCCCCGCCAAACATCCAGGGAAATGAGGAGGAAACGTGTTTTTCTCACAAAGTAATATAAGTCATCTTTAATAATAATCGGACCTTCTGCAGACACTCCCTGTGCAGGTGAACCCATCAGGAAATTGATACAAACTCGCTGGATTCAGGTTAACTAGACAATTGTTCTTAGGATGCTTGTGCACGTGGACGTTGTCTGCTCAAAGCGTGTTGACGGACGTGCCGATCCGATGTTGGATGCGAACAGTTAAATCTGACTGCGGTGTTGTCTACTCACTGCGAGCACGGAGCGGTCCCGAGCTGGTCTCCGGTGCGCTCAGTGTGAATTCCGCCCGTTCTCCTTGTGCCGGCAGTGTTTCCGCTCGGTGCTCCATTTCCTCACCGTCAGCGAGAAGCAACGGATATGCCGATCACTAGACCGGTGAGCATTTACACTGGAGGGCGGGATTTGTTACCGATAGACGCGTGGCGGTAACGGCAGCGGGAATGTGGTGAAACATACAAACAGAAGGTGGTTTGAGTTTAATGACCGGTGGGAGGTGGAAATACAAACAGAAGGTGGTTTGAGTTTAATGACCGGCGGGAGGTGGAAGCCGACGGCTGCAGTTGCCGAAGAGCCTGTTCCGGATCTGGGTCTCGCTCGGGCTCTCAACCACTCTCGCAGCTGCCACGTTGTCCGATGACCGTCAGTTCTATCGTGTCGACATGGGAAAATAAAAACTGCGACCGCCTCTGGGAAGAACTAAGATAGTTTGTTTGTTAATTAGCTGAACAATTGGCGTGAGCGGATATTTCACTGCGCTGATGAACTGCTCTCTGAACTTGGACTGAGTTACACCGTAAATAAACGTGTTTGTGCAGCAACTTAATACCATCAACATATATCCGCTTTGTTGAAATATGTATTCCGAATCGTTGTAATTATTCTGATCCAATCCAGCAATGGTGTAATAAAAGAATTCGACAACTTTTACCGACCACAGGATGATGAAGCTTCCGGAGATGGTGAGAAGTAAGATCACAGACCTCCTCCTGCTCTCCATCTCCGGGTCACTGCGGTTCGCCGCCTTGCTCTGACCCCTCAGCTCCTTACGGACGCGACTGGTCACTAAAATGTGTCTGACTGTCAGAGCGTTGAGCAGTAGTATTAGCACGAACGGGAGTAATGGCGCCAGAACGGTAGAAAGCCAGCTGTATCCCACCCACCCAGGTTCCGTATAGTAGCTTGATTTGCGAATGCAGCCCCACGGTATATTGTCAATTACTTCCATAGGTCGATACATAAAGAAATAGGGCACATTTTTACAAAATAAAAGAACGCCGGTTGTTGTCAAAACAACAGTCGCAGTTTTGCCGGTGCAATACTTGGCTTTCAGCTTCTGGCAACAAATGGCGAGACACCGATCAAACGTAAAGGTGACGGTGAACCAGACAGAACAGTCTGTGGCTGCCCTTAACGGGACATAGTTCACACTGCATATGGTGGTCATGTCCAGAAACGTCCCGGGCAAGTAATAATTAAAGACCCGCGCCAGTATAACCTGAAAGATGATGGTCAGTAGATCCGCCGTTGCCATGGCCACCAGGTAGCGAGTGGTGCAGGTGGAGAGGCCGCACTTTCCCCGGGACAGGATCACAATCGCCACTAAATTCACTGGAGAAACAAAAGACAGAACGAGTGAATTACTGTCACGCCGCACCACGGGTCTCAGCGCAGAGATGTGCTGAAATTAGAGAACAATCAAAGTTTGCAGACAACGCACTCCTGGAGTTCAACAGGTGTAAACTGGGATTGCAGATGCCTCGCACAATTACATACTGGGTGAATGGCAATACTACTCGATCCTGGAAGAGGAGCAGGGTTCGGGAAGGAGGCATTGTAAACGAAACAGGGAATGTTCTTTTGTTTGGAGAAATCATTATAAATCTTCAACCATCAGGTTTTTGACATCTGTGAAGCTTGGATACCTCGGCGATTTCTCGGCGACGATATTTGCTGAATTTCCGTCACATACATTCTAGAATTGCCCCATGCCGCGAAGCCCTTCTCCCTCCGCTAGTGCCTCCCGTTCGCATGTCTTCGGCTGCTCCTCAACTCCCGTTTGACATAGATCGCTCTTAGCTCGCTGCTTTAAAATACTACAACTAGCTTGACCGTGGTCGATTGCAATCAGGAAGTTCCATTTCCCAATTTTAATGATTTTGTCTGTATTTTGAACCTTAGTGCTTAAACCATCCAATTTACAAAGGAAAGCCAATGTATGCTTTTCAAAATTAGTGGATTTTCCAAAATTACTGCGATGCTTATTGTTCCAGAGCGGAGTATCATATGTACATTATCCCGTCTGGAATGGGTCTTAACTCCCTCTTCACTACATGACACGGCAAAAAATCCCGAGTGCACTAAAATGCACACAGACCCTTAATTGCCTTTCTAATCTCACGATTGTTCGGAGTCTAACTCACAAGTGATGTCTACCGTTCTCCCCTGAATATCGCCGGTGATCCGGTTCCCATATTCCCTTCCAACTTGAAGCAATTTCCTAGAACACAACGCAATACGATAAATCTGAATGTATTCCGTATCATATTATACCATTGATACGGAATATCAGCAAGTAGTCCGTAAAGATACCGAACGCGCTGGATTATCGGAGTTTATTTTGACAGAGGCTTTGCATTGATAAATCACAACTGTCTGTAATGAATCCGCAAAATGGATCTATCCTCCGCTCTGCAGCAGTTTCAACTGCCGGTTTATTTTGAGTAGAGGTCACGGATCAAACTGCAAGGGATCTTCTGAATGAACACAGAGCTTTGTCACAATGTCTGCACTGCACTCACTGATACACCGGCATCACAACGCTGACGGTAACCTCACCGAATCCAAAAACCGCGCACACAGAACAGCAAATGTTAGTTCGCCTCTGTCCTTACCAAGAACACCAATAACAGCAATGATCAAGAAGAATATCTTTCTCACACGGTAAAAAGTTCCAAGCATGCTGTGTGAGATTCAGCCTGTCTTCCAACCTCCCGGGATCTCGCTGAAGAAACTCTGAGCTGATGAATCTCCACGGTCATTCATTTATACTCGCACCAGCACGCTGAATATTCAATGCTACACAAGGCTGACGTGTCCTCCAACAGCTGGGGTAAAAATAAACATGATGTAATTCAAGTAAAATCCCAGTTGTGATGAGGTAAGGATAGCTTGACACGAAATTGCAACATCTGAAAGACGATTCTACGTCGGTGAAAGTTGTTGCGAAACACGCTCAGACTCACCTCTCGGTTTCATGATTGTTATTGTTGATCATGTCGTTCCTTGGCTCCATGGACATGGACATCATAGACCAATGCTGTATTGTCATTGGCTGATCTATTTCACTGAGAACTGTTTCGGTGATAGATATTACAATAGTATTATATAAAACAGATTAATTTGTTTGTATGTCGCTGTATATAGTGAAGGGCCTTAAACTAATATCGCATCCAGGCTTACGAAGATAGTCAACGCACCAAACCGTTCATCAAATGAATTGCAGCACAGACACAGAATGCTGGAGGTAGTCAACAGGTCAGGCAGCATCTGAGGAAATATATGAACAGTCATCGCTCTGGCCGAGACCCTTTTTCTAATTAATGAACGCGTCGTGGAGCACCTCAGCTCCAACGACAAACTATTCCAGTAGCCAACCGTTTCCATTTCCGGTCCGACATACTGATAGCCCCCTATTCTGCCACGATATAGCCACTCTCACACTGGAGGGGTAACACCTTTTATTCCTTCAAAGTAACCTCCAATCTTATGGCATGGACATGGTTATCTCCATCTTCCGGTATTTCCGTCTCTCCCTTCCCTCTTCTGCGTTTCTCCACTCTGGACTCCTACTCTTCTCCTCATCTGTCTGTCACCCACCACCACCGACCCCCCTACTCATTCCCTTTCTCCCATGATCCACTCTCCTCTCCGATCAGATGTTTTCTTCTCAAACACTCTGCCTTTTCCGCTAATCACCTTCCAGCCTCTTATTTGTCACCCGACTCCAAATACCTGGCTTCACCTGTCATCTTCCGGCTTGTCCTCCTCCCACTCTCCCAAACATTCCTGTTCTGGCATCTTCCTCCATTTTACTCCAGTACTGCGGTAGTTTTCGGCCTGAAACATCAAGGGCCGATTCATTTCCATAGACGCTGCCGGACCGGCTGTGTTCTTCCAGCGTTGGTGCAGCCCGTCACGTGGTAAACCAGCTCCAGTCAAGGTTCGCGCTGGTCTGACGTAAAGTAATTCAATTACCGTTCACATGATCCTCGGATTGGTGAAAATGCTTAAACCGACAGAGCATCTGCATTCTTACATTTGTACCAACAATGCAATTGTTTTGCTGATGCACAACATTGGTAGCGTTGTTGACAGTGAGGTAGGTACTCGGATTAACATATTTGACGAACTGTCCGGCGCTTTCATTGGAAATATAACATAAATGATTGTTCGTAAAGAAGTGCTCATGTATTACATGGTCTGAATTGAATGACACACAAGAAGAGGCTTACACTGTGACTAGATACTCGTTGCAGTAATAAATTAATTGGTCGTGGGTTATGGGATTAATTTCATTGGATGGGCACTGAACGGCAGATCGGGGTCAATATTGAGGTGTGTGGTGATTATTGTCCCTGGGTGAGTAGTGCTGGGCTATTCACAAAGTGTAGCGGGGTTTTCGTGAGGGCTGATCAGAGTCAGAATCAGGATCCGGTTTATTATCACCACCATCCAGGGTGCCGAAACCCAAAGATACGTGTCATCTTTAACTTTATGTCTGTTCGAAACAGGTCATCTTCTACTCGCTTAGCTGTTCACAGTAACAGAAATGTTGTCCCGGGGTGCCTAGACTTTTGCATGCCACTGCAATTGCACTTCCCTCAACTCATTGCTTTAGAAACTGAGACAGAGCTGTGTGGAGATAATGGATCGAGGCTGAAGCGGTCTGTGGGTAGATAGAGGGACTGATGATTCGAGGTCTGACGCTGTCTGTTGGCGTTAGTGGGACAGGCTGCTTCGTGGGGAGAGAGAGGGGCAGTGGAATTAGTTTGCGGACAGTCGTACTCCTGTCGGAAGAGAACGAGACCGTGGGATCAGTCCAGGGACAGACACGGGCTGCGTGAAGAGAGTGGGGCAGGGTAATTAGTTCGAAGACTGAATCGGACTGCAGAGCGAGAGAGGGGCAGCGGAATTAATTCGGGGACTGACGTGGACCTGTGGAAAGAGAACGGGGCCGTGGGATTAATCTGGGGATTGACACAGGCTGTGGGGAGAGAGCGGGACAGTGTGATTAGTTCGGTGACTGACAGGACTCTGTGGAGAGAGTGGGACAGTGTGATTATTTTGGAGACTGACACGGACTGTGGCTAGAGAGAGGGACAGTGTGATGAGATCGAGGGTTTACACGAGATCTGGAGAGGCTGTGGGAAAGCGGTCTGTGGGTAGATAGAGGGACCGTATGTTTCGAGGTCTGACGCTGTCTGTTGGCGGTCGTGGGGCAGGCTGCTTAGTTTGAAGACTGACGAGAGCGGTGGGGAGAAAGAGGGGCAGTGGAATTAGTTTGGGGAAAGTCGTACGCCTGTCGGAAGAGAACGGGACGGTGGGATCAGTCCAGGGACAGACACGGGCTGCGTGGAGAGAGTGGGGCAGGGTAATTAGTTCGAAGACTGAATCGGACTGCAGAGAGAGGGGGGCAGCGGAATTAATTTGGGGACTGACGTGGACCTGTGGAAAGGGAACGGGGCCGTGGGATTAATCTGGGGATTGACACAGGCTGTGGGGAGAGAGTGGAACAGTGTGATTACTTTGGAGACTGACACGGGCTGTGGGGAGAGAGTGGGACAGTGTGATGAGTTCGAGGGTTTACACGAGCTGTGGGGAGAGAGTGGGAAAGTGTGATTAGTTCGGGGACTAACACGGACTGTGGCGAGAGAGTGGGACAGTGTGATTACTTTGGAGACTGACACGGACTGTGGCGAGAGAGAGGGACAGTGTGATGAGTTCGAGGATTTACACGAGCTGTGGGGAGGTTGTGGGAAAGTGTGATTAGTTCAGGAACTAACACGGACTGTGGGGAAAGAGTGGGGCAATGAGTTTGGAGACTGACAAAGGTCTGTGGGATTAGGGTGGGTTCCCTGTTGATAAATGGAAGCTGCTGGAACAGAGTAAATCACAATAAAATGTTAATATTATTCCATTTTACACAAGTCTTCTGTTTGTGTTATTCCATAAACAGTTAAAGAGATCAAGGAGAGGTCAGAGGTCGGAGGATGGAAGAGAAGGTATCGTGGAGATGGGAAGAAGTGCAGTGGAAGGATGTGAACAGTGACAAAGTGGCAGGTGCGCATGCGGCTGTTCGATAGAGTGGAGTGTGAATCGATTGGGCCACTTGTCCGTCGGAGGTGCTGTATTGGCGCGGGCGTTCGAGAGTCCATGTTTTTCGTCTCGGTGGGTTCGGTTCGTAGCACCCACATTGTTAATTGCCCGGCGTGTCCCAGTACTAACACGACTCAGTACAACTGTTTCATCAGACTAATCCGCGCATACGTAACATGAGGGGGGAGATGTGGTAACATGTTTCTAACATGCTGTGTGAGATTCAGCCTGTCTTCCAGCTGCCCGCGATCTCGCTGAAGAAACTCTGAGCTGATGAATCTCCACGGTCATTCATTTATACTCGCTCCATCACACTGAATATTCAATACTACACAAGGCTGACGTGTCTTCCAACAGCTGCAGATGTGTATCACTAGGAAGTTGCCGACGATGGAACATTTTAAGTATATATCCACACTAGAAGACTTTTTTTTGAACTCTTTCTTGAGCTATGATAGTGAGTTTTTGAAGAAACGAGCACGGAAATGAGTACGATGACCACAAGTGCTAAAGGGACAGATTTTTAAAAACGGGAAAGAATCCGACGGGAAAGGTAAGAAGAAAAGAGGTGAACCGAAGCAAACTGAATTAACTTAGGAGACAATGTTGGATCTTTTGAAGGCACAATCTACTGAACTACGCCAAAATATTAAACAAGATTTGAAGGTACTCCAGGACTCTTCGGCTGCGCTCGATCAGGAAGTTAAACAACAACAATCCAAAATGACAGAACTACAGGACGACGCTCGGAAGAAAGATCAGAAAATTGTTCGTTTGGAACAAACTCCGTCTTCGACAGTTGAACAGTTGCAGAGCTGCAAATCGAAGATTATCGATCTCGAAAACCGATCCAGAAGACAGAAACTACGTATAATCGGTCTCCCCGAAGATATCGAGAAAGAGGACCGTTAAAAATTCCTTTCTCAACTTTTAAAGGATGCGTTTACCTCTGAATTTCCAAACGAACGTCCATTACATCGCTCTTTTCCCCGATATCCGAGCCCTGGGGCCAGACCTCGAGCAGTGATTGTCCGGTTCCATTATGTGCATGTTAAAGAGCATTTTAGCCGCATCGCTCGACGGCAAGGTATGATCACATTTCAAAATTATCAATTCTGTCTCGTGGAGGATTGCAGCCCAGAAGTGATGAAGGCACGATAGGCTTTTAAATCTTTGATGTTGGAATGTTACGAAACAGGTCTCAAACCAGCGTCACTTCATCCTGCGCGCCTCAGAATTACTACTTCCGAAGGTCAGCGCCATAATTTTCTGTCCACAAACGCCGCTCTAAGCTTTTCGGATGAACACTATAACATTATCCACCTGCTTCGGATACGCATTTTAATTCATCTACGGTTTTGTAGTCCTGACTATGTGCTTATGCGCCTGTTTTTTTGAAGCCTACAGATTTCCTGTGAAGTTTGATCTTTACAAGTTTAAGGTTTTTGTTTTCGGTTACTAGTATAGTGACACTTGATACTTTAACTATAGTTTTTTTTTACTTGAAGTACTCGTTTTTTTTCTCTCTCCTTTTAATTTTGCTAATCCTTCTTTTATATTATTTGATTTTTGACATTTTGATTAACGACTGACGGGGGATTTTTATTTTTTTTCTGGAGGAATATCTTGTTTCTCTTTCTGTTTTGTATAATCAAGATGGCGGTTTGTTGTTCTTATCTCATATTCCCTCTTGTTCTTTTATTCCGCCATTATTTTTCCTTTTGCATTCTTCTTCCCATAATGCCTTTTTGTTTTTGAAGTGTTACTTTCTATTTACTGAGGTTTTTTTTCCGATTTATAATATACGCTGTGGTTTACCTTCTCTTCCCGATTTTAGAAATCACTTTATGAAGATTGTTGTAGTATAATCATTAATTTATTCTGGATTTCGGGTGGGCTTTACTTTAACTTTTTTTTTTGGAGTTGCCTTCTGCAGAAACGGGAGTAGATTTACTGTTATTTCTCTTTTTGGCCTTCGTCAGGCTTGTGTCGTTGCAGGTGAAGGAAGGGGGGTCTTTCTATATTTTGAGTTTTTTTCATTTGCGCTGACCTAGAACTACAAAGATGTCTGCAATGTCGTCACCTCCGGTTCCGCCCTGAACGTTTGTTCCTCTTCTAGGATCATGAGTTTGCATTATGGTTAACTCTTCACATACTCTTCACAATGGGTTGATTCTATGAAATTATGGCTCAGATTATTAATTTTGTCTCTTGGAATACAAATGGTTTAAACCATCCGAATAAACGGAAGAAGACTTTTAATGTATTCCAAAGACTGGAAGCTCATCTTATTTTTATACAAGAAACTCATGTGAGGAAAGAAGATAATCAGTGTTTTTTCAGGTTTTAAAAAGAGACATCAGTTTCACTCGGATTCGCATGCGAAAATAAGAGGTTTTTCAATTTTTATAGTTCCTTCAATTACATTTGTTCATCATGATACTGTTTCCGAACCGAATGGCAGATTCTTCTTTACTACTGTGTTACTTTGTAATAAAAGTGGTTATGGCTAACGTTTACGCTCCGAATGTTGGTTATCCCGAATTTTTAAAAAGAATTTATTTACTGCTTTCCCTGATCTAAATGAATATATGCTGATAACGGGTGGTGTTTTTAATTGTTGTTTGAATTCTTCGATGGATAGTTCCATATCTACTCAAGCTTTACCAAATAAGTCGGCTACTCTTATCTCGGCCGACCCATCGACAGCGCTTCTCCCTATAGATGCTGCATGGCCTGCTGCGTTCCACCAGCACTTTGTCTGTGTTGCGGCTACTCTTATCAATTCTTTTACGAATAATTCTGGAATTTTGGATATCTGGACATTTCTACACCCAAAGGATACGGTGCTTTCATTGTTTTCACACGCTTATCATTCTTACTCTAGAATAGATTTTGTTATTGACTCTCGTCTCATTCCATCTGTGATTGACTGTAACTATGACATTATTGCCATTTCCGATCATGCTCCAATGAAACACTCTATCAAATTAATGGATACAGCTCCTAGTATTAGACAATGGCGAATTAATTCCAAGCTACTTCAAGACTCGGATTTTGTTCATTTTATGAAGGAACAGATTGATTTCTTCTTTTCAACTAATTTTACAGAAGGAATTTCCAACGGGACACTTTGTGACACTTTCAAGGCAAATGTCCGTGGTCAGGTTATTTCCTATTGTGTTGGTATGAGGAAACGTGTTAAGAATGAAGCCTTGTTATTGGTTGATAAGATCAAAGAAATTGATAAAAATATCCCATTGCTCCTAGCAAGGAGCTTTAGAAACTGGGAGTCGAGCTTCAAACTTAATATAATTTGTTACATATCCTCGATTGAAAATCAACTAATGAATCCTAGAAGGGAGTTTCATTTTATAGTAATAAATCGGGTAAATTATTAGCTAATCAATTGAAAGCTGCCTCAGTTAAACACCAGATCATTAAGATTCTTAAACAAGATGATTATTTGACAGTTAATCATGACGAAATAAGCAAATATTTTCAAGATTTTTATACCTCTTTATATAATTCCGAGTTTCCTAATGATTCTAATATCATGTATGACTTTTTATGGAAATAGAATCTTCCGATATTATCACCCGAAGAACGTCTAATATTGGAAATTCCCATTACAGATGAAGAAATAAAAGGTGTCATTGTTTCAATGAATTCTGGTAAAGCACCAGGTCCAGACGGTTATACAGTAGATGTTTTTAAGTGTTTCGCTTCTATTCTCTCTCCTTGGTTAGGTAAAGTTTTTAAAGAAGCAATTAGATTTGGTAAATTACCACAATCATTTTCCAGGTCTTCTATTTCCTTAACTTTGAAAAAAGAATAAAGATCCTACTGTCTGTGCATCATATCGACCTATATCTTTGCTGAACGTAGATTCTAAGATTTTTTTCTATGACATTGGCGACTAGGTTGGAGAAGGTGTTACCTCGAATTATATCAGTGGATGAAATTTGATTTATTAAAAATCGTTTCTCTTCTTTTAACATTAGGAGCTTAATGAATATTGTTTACACCCCTTCACGTAGTACTCCAGAATGTGTCATTTCATTAGATGCTGAAAAAGCATTTGACAGAGTTGAATGGCTATATTTATTTACTGTATTAGAGACATTTAATTTAAGTTCGACATTTATATCTTGGATTAAATTGATATATAATACCCCAGTAGCTTCGGTTAACACTAATAGTCAAAGATCTCCCTTTTTCTGCTTATTTCGGGGCACCAGGCAAGGTTGCCCTTTCAGTCCATTATTATTTGATATTGCTGTGGAAACTTTAGCAATTGCTATTCGAGAATCATCTAATACTTTTGGCATTATCCGCGGGAATGAGATAGATAAACTATTATTATATGCAGATGATTTATCATTGTATATCTCTAATCCTGAGGAATACATTCCCGCAGTATTATCTTTGTTGGCTCAGTTTAGTACTTTTTCGGGTTATAAACTGAACCTTAATAATCGTGAACTGTTTCCTCTAAATATGTAGGATATTGATATTGGATATTTATGGATATTTACCCTTTAAATTGGTTACCGACTATTTGATATATTTAGGGGTTAAAATTACAAAAATAAAAAGGATTTATTTAAGGTTAACTTTTTAACTTTAATTAATCAGATTAAACATTTGTTTACTAATTGATCACAAAGTCTTTATCACTGATAGTCCGGATCAATGCTATCAAGATGATTTATTACCTAAATATTTGTATTTATTTCAGGCGGTACCAATTTTTATTCCAAAATCTTTTTTTTTTTTTGACAGAGGTGATTCTAAAATTTCTTCTTATATTTGGCAGAATATAAATCCGAGGCTAGGCCAAAGATCCTTACAGAAGTCTAAAAAGGAGGGTGGACTGGCGCTGCCGAATTTTAGGTTTTATTATTGGGCAATTAATATCCACTATTTGAATTTTTGGAGTTCGGACTTGGATATAACCTTAAGGCCTCACTGGGTAAATATCGAATGTAAATCGGTACAAGGGTTTTCACTGGGTTCTATCTTAGGGACTTCGCTCCCTTTGCACTTTTTAAATTGCATAAGCAATTGGATAATCCAATAGTTAAAATCATTTTATTAATATGATTTCAATTTCGGAAATTTTTGGGGTTGAATAAATTTATTCTCGCAAGTCCTATTATATGTATTTTTTTCTACCCCCTCTATTATGGGCCAAGCCTATTTGACTTGGAAAACTAAAGGTATATCACGATTTAGTGATTTATTTTTGGATAATTGTTTCATGTCGTTTATCTAACAATTATTTAGCAAACATAATTGACCTAGATTCCATTTTTTTTTTAGATATTTACAGGTTAGAATCTGTTAAAATACCGTCCTTCCTACTTTCCCGGATCTATACTCTATAGATAGTTAGGGAAAAAATAGATTTAAATCTTTCTGAGAAAGGTGCAATAGCATCTATCTATAATATAATTATGGAAATTCGTTCAGATGCATTTAATAAAATTTAAAATGATTAGGAAAGGGAACTTAAGCTTAGCTTATCTATCGAAAAATGGGGAAAAATGTTCAATCAGTTAACCCATCCTCTACATGTGCTAAGCATTCGTTGATACCGTTCAAAGTAGATCATAGGGCCCATATGTCTAAGGATAACTTAGCTCGTTATTATTCTCATGTAAATCCAGTGTGTGACAGATGTCATTCTGAGACCGCCTTCTCAGATGTAATTCTGAGATGACATTCTGAACTCATATGTTTTGGTCATGTTCCGCTCTGAAAAAATATTGGGATGATATCTTTGATATCACCTCAACTGTTTTGAATATTGAGTTACAACCTCATCCTATTCCTACAATTTTTAGTTTATCAATGAAAGAACAACAGTACTTAACCTTTTCAGCGCGTTGGATGATTGCATTTCTTACATTAATGGCTAAAAGATCTGTTTTGCTGAACTGGAAAGAGATTAATCCTCCTACCACGTTTCATTGGTTCTCTCAAACTATGATATGCTTAAACTTATGTAACGCTCACGCTATCGGCTAATGTATGTCTCGGCGAAAATCCGTCCACCCGCCAAACGGTGACTCTTGTATGCGTGGATGCTGTGAAATGCACACTGGTACCATCTAGTGCACACAATATCAGACTGAACACCATTCCGTTTACAGAGTACACTTTATAAATCTTACTAGAACAAGGTAATTAGTAGCAAAACAATATATTAAAAAAAAAGAAAAGAAAAGGAAAGAAAAGAAGAGGCGCAAAAACGTATCCGAGTTCAGCCAATTCGTGCACAACCGTTTGAGCTCAATTATCGAAGTCTTGGGTCGACTATTCGATTTTCTCCGACCTCCTCTACCTGCTGCCTGGGACCAACCTCGGTGGTCGAACAAAGCGCATCCAGCACGTCCTCCTTCTTCGGCTCTCGTCCCCGAAAAACCCGCGCACTCACTCCAGGTCCCCACACATACAGATAGAACAACATTGCGACCATTGGTTAGTTTTCTCCGTTATCAATAATTATAACCCAAACATTCCAACTAAACAGAGCATTACCATCCGTTACCCACAAAGAAACCACTTCATTATCACTCTACAGAGCAGCCATTTTGTATGTGCTGTTAATAATCCTACACTTAGAACACTCAAAAGTGTTATATATGATCCATCTATTAAATATGAAAAGACTTGTCGGCCTTTTATTCAACACTTTCATATGATGTGAATTGACCTCTTTTCAAACCTATTAAGTGTTAAAAAACCCAGGGAGGTTCAGAGTTGATGACAATAATGCTCCTCTTTTCTTGATGTTATAAACAGACTATTTTCTTTTCTGTTCTTAGTTTGTTTGTTTTTTTTTAATTTTGTTTAGTATTATTTAGATTAGTTTTTTTGAGCGGTATATTTTCTTATATATATATAAGAATATATATATTCTACATTTGTACTCGAACATTTTTGACAAGTTCCTTACCTATGTATTAATTGAATATCTAACTATATATGTCTATATATGTTATCCATTAACAATGTAATCCCAACAATTGTATAGCAATATTATAATGGTCTATCCATTATCTTGATATTAATAAAACGATTGAAAAGAAAGAGAAAGAGGGGGCAGTGGGATTAGTTTAGGGACTGATGCATCGCTGTGGAGAGCTCACATACGCAAGTACACATACTTATCCGCCCCTCCCGCTCTCCGGCGTGGTCACTGACACACAGACATTCCCTGAGATTGCTGAGTTTGCAGACCATGCATTAAGTTTAAGCGTGGGCCCTGAAGCAGTCCCCAAATATTCTGACTGTGAGGGAAACACTGAAGACACTTGACAGATTGGTGGATATGAAAGTGTTTGTTCATCACCACAAATAGATATTTTCTTGTACACAGTCTCGGCGGAGACTCTCAAACTCAAATTACGTCAAGACGTTTTAATCCTGGCGACAATGGTAGCAATAGGTGATTCAATACAGTAACTCAAGCTACAATGTTACAATTCAAGATGTTGTGTCTGACAAACGGTTCCTTTGAAGTTCAGATTTACAGTGGAAGCTCTTTGCAATTGATGAGACAGCTTTGAAGGTTCGGTCACTTCTGGTGGTTCCAACGAATCCACACAGATGGTCAACAAGCTTCTGAGCACTGAGATCTCAGCAGCACAAGATGACTGCTGTGAGGGTTGACACGTGGATAGTCAGGGAGAGTAGGGCGACTGATCAAGTATTGGTAGGTGAATTCCGTTTCAAACGACGTCATGGATGGCACAATCACTGTGGGCCGAATGGTCTGTTCCCGTTCTTTTCCTTTCTCTGGTCTATGTAGGACAATCAGAAGGCAGACGTTTCTTTCCTCAGAGCAAACATTTCTCTGAGTGCTGATGAACGTTGACATGTTCACGACCCGGGACAAAGTTTGGTACACTTTACCAAAGCTGAGGATGGTTTCTTGTATCGGGAGTGGGAGATAAGTTTACAATGAGATGAGCTATGACTGCATTTGATGGAGAATTAGAGTGGAGAGGCCGCTTTGCTCTCAGTTGATCTGCTCAGCCGATGGACAAGAGTCGCACAGACGCAAGGTGAGGTGGAGAGTTGGGTCTGATGGTGTTTGAAACAATACTGTATCCCCTTTGCTGCAGGAATGTTACTCGGAATTTACAACCCTTAGTCACACCACAATCTGCATTGTGTCAGTTTCACAATTAATTCACTGAGGTAATCACAGTGTTGCAACCAGGGACTGCACTTGGTTGATGTAATCAGATTGTAAATAAATTTGAAAAATGTTTACTTTTAAATCTGTTGAAACCTCTCCCCGTGGAGTCGCGAAATAACATTTAAACCCTAGGTATGTGCAGCCTCGACATTTCATTCCGGGAGATATTCTGTAGCACACGGTGACAGGCTAGAGAAAATGCCTGCATTGTTGAATAGGTTCCGACCTGTGCATAAAATACTGCACGTGTTCATTGTCACCATTGGAGTTCCTGGTGAGTGAGCACAGATATTCGTGTTTGGCGCTTCTGTCTGTAAACCGGTGTGAGCCTCTTTGGTGTCATTTTACAAGCTTCCCGCTTGATGCTCGTGATATCCGAGAGTGATATATATCCAGACTTTTCAATATTCTAATTTAATAACAAACTTAACTAAGCCCCTGTCTCTCCTCTAACTCACAGGATTGACTCGAACGTTTTTCTTGCATTTGATGGAATTTTGTTCAGAGTGGTACCAATGCTGGGGACAGGCAGCTCTCCTGGAATGTGAGACTAGGAATATTATTCATTGTGGTGTTGACTGTTTATGAGTTATTGACCGGAGTGAATACTTGGTCCTTTAATGACATCCTCTCCAGAGTTGTTCCAGTTTTGGGAGCCGGTTATCCTCCGGGAAGGTGTAACTGGGAATTTTCAATGGTACTTGTCCATGTTGTCCCAGTGTTGGGAGCCGGGATCCTCCGGGAGGTGTCACTAGGAAGTTTTAATGTCAGCTTGTCCATGTAGACCAAGTGCTGGGAACAGGCAGCTCTCCAGGAAGGAGAGACGAGGAGACTTTCAGTGGCACCGTCTCCATGTTGTCCCAGTCTTGGGGACGGGCAGCACTTCGGGACGGTGTGACTGGGAGCGATTTCCATAGACTGAAATCAGTCATTGTGTTTCTGATCAGATTGCACCCTTGCTCCTGTGTTTCTCTTCTCCCTGTGGATCTTGTCACAGTCGCATTCTATTGCCTGTTTGTCAATGACTGGGCCCGATCTCCTGAACCTGATTCCACGGATCTACTGATGCGGGTTGTCGAAATGAGCTGCGCTGTAGAAGTAATCCATTAACGGAGCCACTCGGCATCTGGTTACTATGTTGTCCCGGATTTCCCTCAGCGACCCGACCGAACTCGGTGCACCCTTCGGCCGTGAAGAAAGGTCTCGGCCGGATATTTTGAGTGTCTGTTCAATATCGTGAAAACTGGTGAGCTTCACCAGCAATTTGTGTGCGTTTTCTCCCTGTGGATCCTGTTTCGGCCCCGTCGGGTGCTGCGTTTCCAGAGGCCCGGACAGTTCTTGGAAATCAGTGAAACCGGACCCACCAGCGACCAGAATCGCGTTAAGTACCAATCGTTGTTGTTCGTGCAGCTCGTGTTTAACCCCGACTATTACCGACACATCGCTTTATCTCCACACTAACGAAGGCAGGTCAGAGACAGTGTGACCCATGTTTGGTGTTGGATGAGCAGCCGTTAACCGCATCTAGTCTCCTGACCTCTGGCTGAAACCCGAACCTGTGTCCATTCCCGGAGAATGAGTTTAAGAATACCCGGTGTCTGTTCTCTTCTCTCCGCCTGCAGTGAATTTAGCAGCGATTGTGATCCTGTCCCGGGGAAAGTGCGGCCTCTCTACCTGCACCACTCGCTACCTGGTGGCCATGTCAGCGGGGGAATCTGCTGACCGTAATCATAGAGGTCCTTGTGCGTCAGGTCTCATATTATTATTTTCGTACGAATTTTCCGAAAATTACCCCTGTGTGCAAGGTTATCGAAATACTGAGGTTCACAGCCAAAAAATGGTCTGTCTGGTTCACCGTCGCCTTCACTTTTGATCGGTTTGTCGCCATCTGCTGTCAGAAGCTGAAAACAAAATATTGCACCCGGAAAACTGCGGCTGTGGTTGCCACAACAACCGGCGTGCTGTCCTTTCTGAAAAACGTTCCCCGCTACTTTCTCTTTGAACACAGACAGATAATCAACAATGTACCGTGGTTCTGTAAACTCACCGCGAGTACTTCCACTGACCTCGGATGGGTAGTAAACCGTTGGTTCGATGTAGTTTTAAATCCGTTCATCCCTTTCGTTGTGATTCTGCTGCTCAACGCTCTGACGGTCAGGCACATTGTTGTGGCCAGTCGTGTCCGTAAGGTGCTGAGGGGTCAGAGCAAGGGGGAGAACAACAGGGACCCGGAGATGGAGAGCCGGAGGAGGTCTGTGATTTTACTCTTCACCCTCTCCGGCAGCTTCATCCTCCTGTGGATGACGAAAGTTGTAAATTTCCTGTATTATGAGATCAAAGGAATAAGATTCATGTATTTCAATGATTCTGAATGGATCTTTCACATGGTCGGAGCCTTGCTGAAGAATTTCAGCTGCTGCACGAACACATTTATTTACGCGGTCACTCAGTCGAAATTCAGGGAGCAGGTGATCAGCGCGGTGAAATATCCGTTCATCTCGGTGATTCAGTTCATTACTCAGGCCGCGCACTGAGCGGAGTCTGGAGGCGGCAGCAGTGTCTCCAGTCCGGGCCCCAGATCCTCACATTCACCGCCTGATCTCTCATGTGTTATTTCCGGGGGGAGTGTCCCATGGACCGGCAGTTGCTGGACATGAGGAGCAGCAGGGGTGTGGACCAGAAGCGGATGGAGGAGCGTGCATCGTGATCGAGGGAGAGAGGGATGTGGTTGTGAGTGGCAGCCGTGAGACAGTGACTGAGTGAGGTGGGGAGTGGAGAGCAGTGATCGCGTGTGCTTGGTGTGATTGGAAAAACGAGGGAGATGTGTGTGTGTGTGTGTGTGTGTGTGTGTGTGTGTGTGTGTGTGTGTGTGTGTGTGTGTGTGTATGTGTGTGTGTGTGTGTGTGTGTGCGTGTGTGTGTTTATATGATGCCACGAAGTGGGGTGGAAGAGTTGTGTTATAGAGTTTGGCCAGCCCTGGTCCTTATTCTCCTTCTGGAGTGAGCTGCCTTGTTTGTCAGTTCTGCCCACCGTCAATGCGAGGCTGGAGGTGGGGACGGTAGACAAATCACATGCATTTTCGTAGTTTTGCAGTCAAGGTACAGTGCACCGTGTGGTTGTTGTTATGAGTTTGAATTCTGGGATGTGTGCGCAGTCAACGCATGCTCGTAGGATTTTGCGATCAGCACAGGTCCGTGAATTTTCAGTTTATAACAAAAGTCGGAGACCTTTACTTTGATTCAAAAAAAAAACCCGGTTGCTCTACATTTTCGTCATTAGGTCAGGCACCGCCTCGTAAAGTGAACACACCAATTCTATGATGGAGTTTGTGAATGATGTCAGCATTTCCTCTGACGAACAGCTTGTCTCATTTGCCTCAGTTTACATTGCCCCACAAATGTTCCGTGACAGTGGGACTTGTCTTGACGGAGGGGGCAATCATTGTTGCACCACGCTCATATTTGGGATCAGAGTACAGTCACTATCCAGTCTCCTTCTGAGTCGAGTCCTCCCGTCCCGGTAACAAAAGACCTGAATCCTTACCGCGCCTGTCTGGGTTATTTACGTCCTTTCTGAGGCGGGCGGACAGAGATTCAGACGGTTCTCCAGCTGTGGTCTCACCAAACCAGAAAGGGACAGAACGGGAACAGGCCTTTCGGATCATTGTGTGTTCTGAACCAATTGAACTGGTAATTTCATGCCGAGCTGAGCCAATCCCGTCTGCCCACACAAGGCCCGCATCCCTCCATTCTCCTCAAATTGATGTGGATTCCAATACCCTCTATCGCCTCTGCCTCCACCATCGGCCCTGAAATTCATTCCAGACACTCACCACTATGAGTATGAAAAAAAGACTTGCAACGCACATCTCCTGAAAACATTATGGATCAGGGTTAACTTTACTGTGTTTTACTGTTTATTTTTCCCCGCAACAGTCTCGGGAAAAGATACAAAATGACACTTAATCAAAAATAAATAAATACTGAGAAAACAAGTGCCTGCGTTTGATCCACCTCCCTTGGGACAGGAATTGGCTCGAATGGACACCCGTCGCTTTGCACATGCGCTGAAGGGTCTTTTTCCCCGTCGTCGGTGTGTGTGACCAAACCTTCACTATCCTGCAAGCATACAAAACCATGAGGAGATACAAATCATTTTTCAAGTTTGTATAAGCATGTGACAAATAAGGAGGTCGTGTTGGGTCTCGTAAAGAGCATTAAGCAGGATATGTTTCCAGTGCCTGGCGGGATTTACTGCACATTAATGAGAGGGAGGAGATGGGTATAGTGCGGATTTGACCAATGCATTTGGATTCTGCCTACCCACAAGGAATATTCCAAAAAGCCAATAATAAATGTTATTGATAATTTAGAAGCGGGTGGGTACTCTTGAAAATCATAGACCCACCTCACGTTAAGGGTAGGTAAGTTACTGGACAGGATTCTTAGGGAGAGGATGTGGAGTTATCGAGCAGCACGCACACTAACAGACCCCTGACCCTTCCAATCTGTACCGATCTGCTTTCTAGCCTCGTCCTCTCAGCGTGCACCGGGAAATTAGCCTTCTACACCCTTCCCATCCGTGCACCTACCGGGATAGGAACGAGACGAGGAGAGAATAGAAAAGCCGTTCGGAGTGAAACATCAACCCCACATCGCACAGAAAACAACGGCAACCCGACCACCAACCCTACTGCTCCGCGCAAAACAGAACAAAAATATGGACCCCTAACCCCACTCCCCTCGCAAATCAAAAGGGAATGAAATGGGCCAAAAACATGAACACAGAAACTATTAGTGTGAGATCGCCACACTCCATAAACACCATTATGTCCAACACGTAACGCAGAAACACGGAAACATCTTCCTTCGTCAACGTAAAGTGAGACACCACACGATCGGGAAGAGAAAGAGGGAGGCTGGGAGAATCAGAGTAATAGACATGGAGCGAGGACAGAGATAGGAAGAGAGGCTGAGACCTTCGGAGGAAATCGAACCAGAGGAAAAAGAGAAAGAGAGTCAGCCGATCAGATCCCGGGACAGCAGAGAGGACTCTGCAGATTAACGAGACTAATCTGCTCAACAGTAAACCATACCCACCACATGAGGTGATGAGAGAGAAGGAGTGGCTGGGCAGAGTGGCCACTGCATTTTAACCCTTCCCTCAGACCTCCGATGGGGAGTCGGGTGGGGAATTAGGTATTTGTCGATGGACAGGAAGATCCAGTAGATACACATCACGGTGATATTGAACCGCCCGCGTGAGTGGGGCTTCTAATCAATAGCCCGTCGTGTGTCTCCCCCCCCCCCCGCCCGTGTTACAGCCGACTGTTTGTCGGAGTGGTTGCGAGCATTGGAGTGATGGTGCTGGGGCGTTCTGAGACCTAGTGATGGGAGATCCGGGGAGAGGGGGGTGGGATGTTGGTGGCTGAAGCAGAGCGAGGCGGAAAGGTTGGTGAGATTGCGGCGAGTCCTCACTCCCTCCCCCGCCCATGGAGGAGGGGAACCTGAGGGTCGTTCCTCGAGTAGTTCCCCTGATGTGTGAACAGGGGCGGCTCTTCAAAATGCCGAGAAAGCGGTTTAAGGTGGAGATTCTTTGGGGTCTGTCCGGTATCGAACTCTGAATGAGAGTCGTTCGCTCCTTCCCCCCCTTGTGCTCCACACAGTCTCCGACAACCCCTCCCTCACCGATAGCCCCCCACTCACCGCTCCCGCCTCTGAACATAGCGCGCTCACCATCCCTTAGTCACTTACAGTACCCCAACGTAACTTCGTCTCCCAGTCTCTTCCCGAATTCGTGACTCCCTCTCTTGCTCATCCTCTCCCTCTCCTGCACCCTACACCATTTTCGTCACTCCTCCCTCCCCTACACACCTCCGGGAATCCATAGCCGCGTCCTTCATCTACAACACTCCCCGTCTCCTTCAGTTCCTCCCTCGCCCGCACCTCTCACAAATTTCTGACGCTCCCTTGCGCAGACATTACCTTGATCAGTCTAGCTGGAGCCAATCACTTCCGACTGACGAAGATTTACCGCAGTGAAGCAGGACATTTTCTAATCGGAGTTCCTCTCCACTGTCCGCTCCATTTAAACCGGGCAGGAACAGCAACAGGGCAAATGTCTGAGAGAACCTCCGAATTGGGCTGTACGATCCGGCATGTTTGCGGTGTGAAACGAAGTATCGAGTGTGCAATGCTCTGTGTTTCTGTTCTCCCAAGACCAAGTCAAGGCTTCGGGGTCTCGTCCTGTCCTTGTGCCTCGCCCAGCCCAGGAAAGCCTCGTAGAATCCAAGCCTCGTCCAGTCCTGTGGCTACTTCATGTCTTCACCTAGTGCCGGAGTCCGCGCTTGAGTCAGGTCCAAGGTTCGGGGTCCCTGCCGAATCTGTTGCTCGGAGTCCATACACAAGTCTCGAGGAACACATGCCTCGCCTAGTCCTGCAGCCAAGCCTCGAGGAACCCATGCTTCGCCAAGTCCTGCAGCCAAGCCTCGAGGAACCCAAGCCTCGCCTAGTCCTGCAGCCAAGCCTCGAGGAACCCAAGCCTCGCCTAGTCCTGCAGCCAAGCCTCGAGGAACCCAAGCCTCGCCTAGTCCTGCAGCCAAGCCTCGAGGAACCCGTAGGTCCCGGTGATGGAGCTTTAATCGATTAGCAACACACGGCTTGTCTCCACATTGAAGAAGGCAGGTCAGAGACAGTGTGACCCATGTTTGGTGTTGGATGAGCAGCCGTTCACCGCATCTAGTCTCCTCACCTCTGACTGAATCCCGAACCTCTGTCCATTCCCGGAGAATGAGTTTAATAATGCCCGGTGTCTGTTCTCTTCTCTCTCCCTGCAGTGAATTTAGCGGCGATTGTGATCCTGTCCCGGGGAAAGTGCGGGCTCTCTACTTGCACCACTCGCTACCTGGTGGCCATGGCAGCGGTGGATCTGCTGACCGTAGTCATAGAGGTCTTTAAGCGTCGTCATAAATGAGCGAGGTGGGGAAGCGAGCGTAGAGCTCGCGTGGGCTTGAGGTGATTGGGAAACGAGTGTGTGTGTGTGTGTGTGTGTGTGTGTGTGTGTGTGTGTGTGTGTGTGTGTGTGTGTGTGTGTGTGTGTGTGTGTGTGTGTGTGTGTGTGTGTGTGTGTGTGTGTGTGTGTGTGTGTGTGTGTGTGTGTTAAACAGCCCGGGTCCTTATAAGTTCTACCCATTGTCAATGCGGGGCTGGCGATGGGAAGGTGGACAAATCACATGCATTTTCGTAGTTTTGCAGTCGGGACATAGTGCACCGTGTGGTTGTAATGGTGGGTCTGAATTCTAGCATGAGTGCGCAGTCAACGCAGGCTCCTTGGATTTTGCGAGTAAAACATGTCCGTGGCTTTTCAGTTTATAACAAAAGTCGGAGACCTTTACTTTGATCCGAAATAAACCAAAACCAGTCGCTCTACACTTTCGTCATTAAGTCAGACACCGCCTAGTAAAGTGAACACAACAATTCGATGATTGAGTTTGTGAATGATGTGGAGCATTTCCTCTTACGAACAGCTTGTGTCATTTGCCTCAGTTTACAGTGCCCCACAAATGTTTCGTGAACAGTGGGACTTGTTGCGACGGAGGGGTCAATCATTGTTACACCACACTCATATATGGGATCAGAGCACAGTCACTATCCAGTCTCCTCCTGACCCGAGTCATCCCGTCCCGGCAACAAAAGACCTGAATCCTTACTGCGCCTGTCTGGTTTAATTATGTCCTTTCTGAGGCAGGCGATCAGAGATTCACACGGTTCTCCAGCTGTGGCCTCACCAAACCAGAAAGGGACAGAAAGGGAACAGGCCTTTCGGATCACTGCGTGTTCTGAACCAATTGAACTGGTAATTTCAAGTCGAGATAAACCAATCCCCGCTGCCCACACAAGGTCCACATCCCTGCATTTTCCTTATATTCCTGTGGATTCTAATATCCTCCATCGCCTCTGACTCAAACATCGCCTCTGCAATTCATTCCAGACACTCACCACTATGAGAATGAAAAAAAGACTTGCAACGCACATCTCCGGAAAACATTATGATTGAGCTTTAAAATTACTCTGATGTACAGATTGTTCTTTTCCAGCATCCATCTCGGGAAAAGATGCAAAATGACACTAAATCAGAAAAACAAACAAATACATACATACATGCATGCATAAATACAGAGATACATACATAAATAAATAAATGTTTGAATGAATAATTAAATAAATATATAAACAAACTGACAAACAAATAAATTAATAGATAGATAGATAGATAGATAGATAGATAGATAGATAGATAGATAGATAGATAGATAGAGAGGAAAAATGAGAAAACAAGTGCCTGCGTTTGACCCATCTCCCTTGGGACAGGAATTGGCTCGAATAGATCCAAGTCGCTTTGCACATGCGCTGAAGGGTCTTGTTCCCCGCCGTCCGTGTGTGTGACCAAACTTTCACTATCCTGCAAGCATACAAAACCATGAGGAGATACAAAACGTCTTTTAAGTTTGTATAAGCATGTGGCCGTTAAGGAGGTCATGTTGGGTCTCTTAAAGAGCATTAAACGGGATATATTTCCAGCGCCTGGCGGGGTTTACTGCACATTGTTGAGAGGGAGATGATGAGTATACTCCGGATTTGACCAATGCATTTGGGTTCTCCCTACCCACAAGCAAGAATCGAGAAAACCAATAATAAATGCAATTGTTAATTTAGAAGCGGGATGGGAACTCTTGAAAAACATGTACCTACTTCACGTCAGGGGTAGTTAAGTTACGCGGCAGAACTTCTAGGGAGAGGCTGCAGAATTTTTAAGGAGAGGCTGCAGAATATTTAGGCACACAAACTGACTTCGGGAAATTATAGGCCGGTAAGTTTAACGTCGGTAGTAGGTAAATTATTGGAAGGAGTAATAAGAGATGGGATCTACGATTAGATAGATAGGCAGGGACTTATTAGGGAGCGTCAAAACGCCTTTGTGCATGGTAGGTCATGTTTAACAAATGTATTATATTTTTTCGAGAAGGTTACAAGGAAAGAGGATGAAGGCAGAGCAGTGGATGTTGTCTACATGGACTTCGGTAAGGCCTTTGACAAAGTCCCGCATGGGAGGTTAGTTAGGAAGATTCATTCGCTAGGTATACATGGTGAGGTAGTAAGTTCGATTAGACATTGTCTCAGCGGGAGAAGTCAGAGAGTGGTAGTGGAGGATTGCTACTCTGAGTGGAGGCCTGTGACTAGTGGTGTGCCACAGGGACAAGTGCTGGGTCCATTGTTATTTGTCATCTATATCAATGATCTGGATGATAATTTTGTAAATTGGATCAGAAAATTTGCTGATGATACAAAGATTGTAGGTGCAGTGGACAGTGAGGAAGGTTTTCAAAGCTTGCAGAGGGATCTGGACCAGCTGGGAAAATGGGCTGAAAAATGGCAGATGTAGTTTAATACAGACAAGTGTGAGGTGTTGCACTTTGGAAGGAAAAACCAAGGTAGAACATACAAGGTAAATGGCAGGGCACTGAGGAGTGCACTAGAACAGAGGGATCTAGGGATACTGATACAAAATTCCCTAAAAGTGGCATCACAGGTAGATAGGGGCGTAAAGAGAGCTTTTGGTACATTGGCCTTTATAAATCAAAGTATTGAGTATAAGAGTTGTAATGCTATGGTGAGGTTGTATAAGGTATTAGTGAGGCCAAATTTGGAGTATTGTGTGCAGTTGTGGTCACCGAATTACAGGAAGGATATTAATAAGGTTGAAAGAGTGCAGAGAAGGTTTACAAGGATGTTGCCAGGACTTGAGAAACTGAGCTACAGAGAAAGGACGAATATGTTAGAACTTAATTCCCTGGAGCGTAGAAGAATCAGGGGAGACTATCGAGGTATATAACATTATCATGGGAACAGATAGATTGAATGCAAGCATGCTTTTTCCGCTGAGGCTAGGGGAGAAAAAATTCAGAGGACATGGGTTAAGGGTGAAAGGGGAAAAGTTTAAAGGGAACATTGCGGGGAGGGCTGGGCTTCTTCACACAGAGACTGGTGGGATTGTGGAAAGATGAATTTGTAAATGCGGGCTCACTTCTAACATTTAAGGAAAACTTGGAATAGAGGTGTGTAGTGGGATGTGGGTCAGGTGCAGTTTAGTGGGACTAGGCAGAAAAATGGTTCGGCACAGCCAGGAAGCGCCAACAGGCCTGTTTCTGTGCTGTAATGTTCTACGGTTCTATGGACCTTGGCCCTTCCATTCTGTGCCGACCTGCTTTCCAGCCTAGTCCTCTCGGCGTGCACCGAGACATTAGCCTTCCACACCCCTTCCCATCTGTGCACCTACCGAGACAGGAACGAGACGAGGAGGGAATAGAAAAGCTGCTCGGAGTGAAACATCAACTCCACACCACACAGAAAGTAAAAACATCACGACCGCCAACGCTCCAAACCCCCCGCAAAACAGAACAAAACTATCGACTACAAACCCCACTCCCCTCGCAAATCAAAAGGGAAACACGTAGCATAGAAACCATGAGCGTGTGGGCCTTTTGATGTTTTCTTCTTTTCCTCTTAATTACTATTCGCTAAAGCTGGAATTAGTAAATATACTCACGTTATATTTGTATGCGGTGTATAATGTGCTATTCCTTGCCGATGCACAACGGCATATGGGTAATATTTACACGGCCATCGCTCCGTTATTGGAAACCTCCCAGATTTCTGGTTTGCTGGGACAGAAGTCACACCGACCCTAGACAGTCCGGTGGCTGTCAGCAGAGCCGACTAACGGTGAAGCTTCTATACAAGTGGCAGAGAAGCGGGAATAAATGTTAGATGATTACAGTGGAGAGGTTGTAATGGAGCACCGCTCCCCCTCCTGCCACTGCCCATCCCTGCTCCCACTGACGCCGCCACCTCCTCTCTCTGACTCCGTCTGTCATCGTGCAAACCCCGCTGTCTCAGCTATACTCCTCCCACCGATGTTCCTCTGGTTGGCCTTCAGTGTTGAGCGGAACACTAAGCTGGTTGGACCTGAGCCCACAACAGTTCACCCTCCATATCACCGGGTTGGAACAGGGGACACAGCGAAGCGAAGTTCATTTTACCGATCACACTAAACTGAAAAGTAGATTAATTTTGGATATGGATAGTCTGCACAGTGATATGTACAGGTTCCGAGAGAGGGCAAAGGTATTTCGGATGTATTACAACGTTGGAAATGCGAGATTCTCCACTTTGGAGACTTTCAAAGCAGGGGGATTATGTTGCATATTTTCAGGGTAGTGCTGACGCAACAGCCGGTGTACCGTATGCAGTTCTGTCCTCCCTACTTGAGGAAAGATCGAACACAGGACTGGCCCTCCGGCCCAGGGTGTGCTGACCATTCAATTTACACCTCCATCAACTTAGCACTTCCCTCCAACACAGTATATATCCTTCTATTTTGCTTTCATACACACGGAGACCCAGAAGTCTCTGAAATTCCCCCAATGTATCTGCCTCTTCCTTCCTCCCCGTTAACGCGTTCCATGCAAGCACCAATCTCTGTGCAAAAATCCAATCTCCGACAACCCCCGAAAATTTCCCTTAATTACTTCAACAAATGTCCTGTGTTCCTCATAATGTCCGCCCTGAGGAAAATAGTTCTGTATATTTGCACTATCGGTGCCACTTGTCATCTTGTACATCCCTGTCAATTCACCTCTCATTCCCCTTCGCTCCAAAGTGAAGAGTCCTAGCTCGCTCAAAGTAACCTCACAAGACATTCTCTGTAACCGAGGCAGCATCCTAGTAAATCTCCTCTGCACCTTCTCTAAAGCTTCCCCATCCTTCCTCTAGCAAGGCGATCAGAGCCCAGGACTAGGAACGGTGCAATCGCACTGATGGGATTGTACTACAGACCCACAAATAGCCCCACGGACTGTGAGGAGCAGACATTTAATGCGATTCAGGATATATCGGGCTGACATGAGGCGTTTCACCTACCCTATTATAAACTGGGATATTCTTAGTACTGGGTCTTCAGATGGTGCTGAATTTGTTCAGTGTATGCTTGACCGTTTATTGAATCAATATGTGGGCTGTTGACCGAGAGAAGGGGCCGTACAGGACCTGGTGTTGGGTAATGAGCCTGGCCAGGGGACTGACCTCTCAGTCGGTGAGCAGTTAGGGAACAGTGATCACATCTCGCTCGCTTTCAGACTAGCTGTAGATAAGGACTGGTTTGGTTCTTGCGGGAGAGTTTTAAATTGGAGTGGGACAAATCAGGCAAGAAAGGGCTATTTGTGAAGGCCTTTTCTCAGTCACCTCCACCTCAGACATGCGGAGAGTGTTTGAAGACCTATAGCACAGAGTACAGGAATGTTGTTTTCCCCTCAGTAGGAAGGACGGGGATGGGAAGATAAGACAACCTTGGATGTCCAGAGAGGTGATGAATGCAGACAGGATGAAAAAGGAGAAGTCGGTAACGCTTCCGAAGTCAGGATCAAAGGAAGCCCGTGAGGAGAATAAAGACGCCTGGAAAGAAGAAAGGAAGGGAATGAGGAAAGCCAGAGGGGACCAGGAAATGTCCTTGGCAAGTAGGATTCAGGAGAATCCCAGGACTTTTCGTACGTACATCAAGAGCAAGAGGGTAACTCGGGGGAGGGTGTGACCACTCAGGGATGAAGGGGGAGCATTTCTTTGTCTGCGGAGAATGTGCGTGAGGCACTTCATGAGTACATTGCTTCAGTATCTACCAAGGGAAAGGACATGGAGGCCCAGGAGATCAGTGCTGAGAGTATAAACTCGTTACGGTGTTTAGAGATCAAGCAGGAGGAAGTGTTGGGCCTCCTAATGAGTCTTAAGGTGGAGGACTCCAGGGCCTGATGGGGTGTACACCAGGTTATTGAAGGAGGCGAGGGGCAAGATTGCTGCGGCCTTGACCAGCATGTTCGTGTCCTCTAGGCACAGGAGAGGTCCCGATGACTGGAAAAAGTGAAATTATGGGAAAGACAGACCGGAGAGTTTCACATCAGTCGTCGGGAATTTGCTGTCGAAAATTCGTAGTGACAGTATACAGGAGCGTTTGGAAACCAATGGAGTAATTAGGGAGTCCCAGCATGGGTTTGTGCGGGGCTGGTCTTGTCTTACAAACTCGAATGAAGATTTGGACAATGTGACGAGAGGGATTGACGAGAGTAGGGTAAACTATGTTGTCTGCATGGAGTCCCTTAGGAGAGGCTGATCAAGCCGATTAAGCTGAATGGGGTCCACGCTGTTTGGTTTCGGAACTGGCTTGTCCAAAGTACACAGTGTACAGTGGTGGAAGGGTCTTATTCGAGCTGGAGGACTGTAACTCCTGGAGTTTCACTGGGGTCTGTGCTGGGAGCTCTGCTGTTTGTGGTGGATATGAATGACCCGGATGAAAATGTAGATGGAACAGTTGTTAAGTTTGCGGATGATACCAAGTTTGGTGGAGTTGTGGATCGTGTAGAAGACTGGCAAAGAATACAGCGCGATATGGATCAGAGGCAGATTTGGACAGAGAAATGGCAGTTGGAGTTCAACCCAGATAAATGTGAGGTGTTGCACCTGGGTGGTGTAAGTAACAAAGAGACAGTGTACTGTTAAAGGCACGATCCGTGTTGCGGAGTAGAGAGAACTTTAGATCCAGGTTCATAGCGCCTAGAAAGTGGCTACACATGTCGATAAAGATGTTAAGAAGGCTTATTGAATGGTTGTTTGGATTAGTTGGGACATTCAGTTCAAAAGTCAGGAGGCTATGTTGCAACTTTATAAAACCCTGCTCAGCCCACATCTGGAGTATTGCAAACATTTCCGGACGCCCCACCATAATAAGGATGGTCAGGCTTTGACGGGGGTGCAGAAGAGGTTTACCAGGATGCTGTCTGGTTTAGAGTGGGTGTGCTAACATGAGAGGCTGGATAAATGTGGGCTGTTTTCTCTGGAGCAGCGGGGACTGAGGGGAGATCAGCTAGAGGCTTATATGATTATGTGAGCCGTAGATGGACAAGACAGGGAGTGTCTGTTCCACAGAGCTGAAATGTCTGATACCTGAGGGCGTGCACTGAAAGTGAGAGGGTATAGGATCAAGGTTAATATGAGAGGCAAGTACATTTACTCAGAGAGCGGCGGATGCCTGGAATGCGCTGCCTGGTATGCCGCTAGAGCCACAAACATCAGAGGCTTTCAACAGACGTTTGGGTTGGCTCATGGACATTGGGTAGACGGAATGATATCGACATTGTGTCAGAAGAAGAGATTAGTGCTTCGTTGTATTTGATTTGATTGTTTGCTAGTCAGCATAACATTGAGGGCCGAATGGCTTGTTCCTGTACTGTACTGTTTTATGTTCTATGTTCTACGCTCAGAGATGTTCAACGTTCAGAGCTCAACACAAAACTCAAGTGTGGTCTAACCACACTTTTCTGTAACATTACGTCACGGAAAATATATTGGCGTTGGAGATAGTGAGGACGAATTGATTGAGGAGACGACGGGGTTATGCTTATGAATCTCCTGGGAGGAAACTGACTGTACTTCAGGAGAAAGAGAGGGAATCGTACGGGTGCATATCAAACAATGATAGAGAGATGGGAGAAACAGGGGCAGGTAAGTCATTACTGGGAGGTGAGACTGTACTTTTAGGACATAGCCTCCAGATTTTTGGGAAATTGCTTTAGGACGGAGATGCGGGGGACATGCTTTACTCATAAGAAATCCTCTGCCTAGGGAAGTTGTAGAGGGTCCGACAGTAAATAGACCCTCAGTTTCACTTTATTAGGTAAATGAGTGGGACCTGGTGTGGTCCTTTGCTACTGTCGCCCATCTGCTACAAGTTTCTACGTGTCAAAGAGGCGGGAGGAACTTAAGATGGCTCCAAACTGCGACTCCTTTTTTCTTGCATCTTCGAAAACAGCTTTATTTCAATCATTGATTGCTCTTTTAATACCTTTTCAGGGTGTGGGGGTACTTCTAAAGACCCTGACCTGGAGGTGCACTCTGACTTCAGTTCTTTGCGGGAATGAGAACCGCTCGCAGGGGGTCACGACCGGCCGAGTTTTGATATCCCATGGACGCTGCCTGGAAGGTGAGAGCGCCTTCAGGGTTCCGGGATTTCCCGGCTCCGGGGACTTGCTGATTCCGGGCCCTTGCCCCTGACTGAAGCGTCGCGGGAGAACACGGAACATCGGGAGCAGCGGGTTGGCTGCCAGGGGTTGTGTGCACGGAGAGCTGCGACTTTTTGCTACCGATACCCCGAGCGCAGAGCTCGGAAAAAGCGAGGCGACAGACTTTTCAAATTGTGAATCTGCCAGTTGTTTGTTATGTCTCCCCTCGCGCTTTGCCACGGAGACACAGAGAGAGCCTGTGGTTTGTCGAATTATCGGGTGAACGAGTAGTCTTCGGGATACTGCAAGTCTGTGCCTTCATTGATGCTTTGCTGCGGGCTTGCGCGCTCGGTGGAGGGGGCTGATGCTTCCATTTGCTGGTGGTGGGATGGGGTGTCCTTGCTTTTCTGCTTGTGCGTGGGAGGGGGAGCTGGGGATGGGTGGGGACTTTGCGGTTCTAACGTGTTAACCGTTACTGATTATTTTATGAACTCTGTTTCCGTGGATGTTCGCGAAGAAAGAGAATTTCAGGATGTATATTATATCCATTTCTCCGTAATTAAATTCACCTTTTAAACCTGCCTACCGACTGTGAGTTCAGAGATGCTCTTCTGCGCACCGCCGTTACACATTTGTTAGTTTGAGTTACTGTCAACCGTCACAATCCCAGGAGATTATTCGTTTCCGAGATTTTCAAACCACCCCTTCTGGCAGCACTAATCATTCCACTGTCAAACTCAGTGAAATTACCATAAGACAATACGACAAAGAGGCAGAAGTCGGCCATTCTGTCACTGGCACCTACTTCCCATTTTACCCCTTCCTCATTCTCCATCATCTCTTCGCTCCCTCACCCACCCTCCCCTATCTTTTAAGTCCACTCTCTACCATCTCGTTCACGCTGTATCGATCCCGCTGGTTCTACTATCCTTCTTTCCTTCTATCACGCTTCCTTACTCTTACTCCAGCATCTCTCCCTTTCGCTTTCGCTCCCTCCACCCACTCTCCTTTTCGGTTTATCACTTCCACCCTCTCTCCCCAGAGGATGTGTCTCTGCCCATTCATTCCCCATCTCCCATTTCCCCCACTCACCAACATCTCGCGATCTCACTCACATCACTCCTCTTTCTCTCTTCTCTCCATCCTTTCACTCTCCTCTCACTCACTATCACTCCCCACTCCTCTGTGTCTCCCCCTCTCCCATTTCTCTCTCACTCCACTCTTTCTCCTTTCTCTCTCTCCCCATCTCTCTCGCCCTTCTCTCTGTCTCTCTCTCTCTCGCTATCTCTCTCTCTCTCTCTCTCTCTCTCTCTCTCTCTCTCTCTCTCTCTCTCTCTCTCTCTCTCTCTCTCTCTCTCTCTCTCTCTCGCTTTCGCTCTCATTCCTCCCATGTGTCTCACTCGTTTCTCCCTTCACCCCCACCCTCTCACTTCCTGCATCCTCTTTCTCCCCGACGCCCTTCTGCCCATCGCTCTGTAGTTTTCCCTTTGTCTCTCCACCTGTAGCTAAAGAGTGTTGCCGACGGATTATGTTGGGGATATCTCTGGAAGATAGTGCAGAAGCATTGGGACCAGTTTGAGGATCGATACAGTGCTGTGGAGAGCGAGGGGACAGTGGGATGAGTTTATGACCTATATAGTGGTGTCGACAGAGAGATCGGGGCAGTGGGAGTAGTTAAGGGACTGCTACAGTGCTGTGAATAAGAGGGGGGCGCTGGGATTAATTTATAGGCTGATTGAGTGCTGCGGAGAAAGAGATGGCAGTGGGATTAGTTTAGGGACTGATGGAGTGCTCAGCGGAAAAAAGGGGCAGTGTGAATAGTCTAGGGACCGATTCAATGCTGTGGAGAGCACACATACACAAGTACACTTTTTTATCCGCCGCTCCAGCACTCCGTCCTGGTCTTTGACACACAGTCATTCCCTTAGACTGCGGAGTTTGGTGGCCATGCGTTAAGTTTAAGGGTAGGTTCTGAAGGAGTCCCCAAATATTCTGACTGTGAGGGAGTCACTAAAGATACTTGAAAGGGTTGACAAATGGACAGTCAGAGAGTGTAGGGGGACTGATCAAGTGTTGGTAGGTGTGTTCCGTTTAATATGACGTCATGGTTGGCAGGATCACTGTGGGCCGAAGGGCCTGTTCCCGTTCTTTACCTTTCTCTGTTCTATGTAGGACAAACAGAAGGCAGAGTTTTCTTTTCTCAGAGCAAACATTCCCTCTCAGTTGTGATTAGGGTAGACATGTTTCCGACCCAGGACAAAGTTTGGTACACTTCATCTGAACAAGCCGAGGATGGTTTCTTGTATCGGGAGTGGAAGATGAGTTTACAGTGAGATGAGCTGTGATTACAATTGGTGGAGAATCAGAGTGGAGAGTCCGCTTTACTCTTAGTCAATCTGCTCAGCCGGTGGACAAGAGTCGCACTGACACAAGCTGAGGTGGAGAGTTGGGTCTGATGGAGTTTGAAACAATACTGTATCCCCTTAGCTGGAGGAATGACATTCGGAATTTACAACCCTTAGTCACATCACAATTTCCATTGTGTCAGTTTCACAATTAATTCACTGAGGTAATCACAGTGTTGCAACCATTTGGCTGACGTAATAAGATTGTAAATAAATTTTAAAAATGCTTATTTTAAATCTGTTGAAACCTGTCCCCATGGATTCGGTAAATAGTATTAAAACCCCCAGGTATATGCAGCCTCGACATTTCATTCCGGGAGATCTTCTGTAGCACACGGGGACAAATCACCGGCCAGAGAAAATGCCTGCATTATTTGATAGATACATACGAGTGGACAAAATGCTCAACGTGTTCATTGTCATCATTGGAGTTCCTGGTGAGTGAGCACAGATATTCGTGTTTGACACTTCTGTCTGTTAACCGGTGTGAGCTGTTTGCGGTCATTTTACAAGCTTCCCGCTTGACGCTCGTGGCAGTAATATCCATCAGTGATATCGATCCTGACTCTTCAATATTCTGATTTATCAGATTTAATGACAAACTGAACTAAACCCCTGTCTCTCCTCTAACTCACGGGATCGACCCGAAAGTTGTTCTTGCATTTGCTAGAATTTTGTGCAGAGCGGTAATAATGCTGGGAACAGGCAGCTCTCCAGTAATGTGAGACAAGGAATGTTATGCATTGTGGTGCTGACTGTTTATGAACTATTGACCCGAGTGAACACTTAGTTCTTTAATGACACCATGTTATTAAAGTGTCCTAGTGTTGGGAGCCAGGAATCCTCCGGGAAGGTGTGACTGGGAAGATTTAATGGAACCTCGTCCATGTTGTCCCAGTGTTTGGATCCGGGAATCCACCGGGAAGGTGTGACAGGGCAGATTCAATGGAACCTTGTCCATGTTGTCCCTGTGCTGGGAGGGCAGTGATGTAAATTGTGACGGCGTTTTTTTTTCTCCCGAATAAAAGCCACGGTTTTCAATGTGACGATTGTTGCTGAATTTCTTGTAAGACATAAAAGCGGTATTAGTCCATCTGGCCCAACGATTTTGCTCTTCCATTCAATCTTGGCTGATTCTCTTATTTTTCTCCACCTCAACCCTATTTACCATACATCTCCCCGCAATCTTGATGCCATGCCCAATCAGGAACCTATCAATCTCTGCCTTTAAAACAGCCAACGACCTGAATTCCACGGCTGCATGTGGCAACAAATTCCACAAATTCACCACCCTCTGGCAGCAGACATTACTCCGCGTCTCTGTTTTGAAATGCCGGCCCTTTATCCCGAGGCAGTGCCCAGTTGTCCGAGACTCTCCCAGCATGGAAAACATCGTTTCCACATCGTCTCTGTCTTGGCCTATTAACATTCGAAAGGTTTCAGTGATTCCCACACCACCACCACCCCCAGCCGAACCCGTCAGATGCTGAGTTTCCTGCGGCATGGACGGTCACGTTAAATCAGTGACTGGAAACGGGATGAGTGAGCACCGATCGTTGTTGTTCATGCTGCTCGTGTTTAACCCCGATGACTACCGAAACATCGCCTTATCTCCACACTGAAGAAGGCAGGTCAGTGACAGTGTGACCCACGTTTGGTGTTGGATGAGCAGCCGTTCACCGCATCTCGTCTCCTGATCTCTGGCTGAAACCCGAACCTGTGTCCATTCCGGGAGAATGAGTTTAATAATGCCCGGTGTCTGTTCTCTTCCCTCTCCCTGCAGTGAATTTATTGGCGATTGTGATCCTGTCCCGGGGAAAGTGCGGCCTCTCTACCTGCACCACTCGCTACCTGGTGGCCATGTCAGCGGGGGATCTGCTGACCGTAATCATAGAGGTCCTTGTGCGTCAGGTCTCATATTATTACTTTCGAACGAATTTTCCGAAAATTACCCCTGTGTGCAAGGTTATCGAAATACTGAGGTTCACAGCCACATACTGTTCTGTCTGGTTCACCGTCACCTTCACTTTTGATCGGTTTGTCGCCATCTGCTGTCAGAAGCTGAAAACAAAATATTGCACCGGGAAAACTGCGGTTGTGGTTCTTACGACAATCGGCGTGCTATCCTTTCTGAAAAACGTTCCCCGCTACTTCCTCTGGGAACCCGTACAGATAGTCAACAATGTACAGTGGTTCTGTAGACTCAAGGCCAACTCTTTCACTGACCTCGGGTGGGTAGTATACGACTGGCTCGGCATAGTTTTAAATCCGTTCAACCCTTTCGTTGTGATTCTGCTGCTCAACGCTCTGACGGTCAGGCACATTGTTGTGGCGAGTCGGGTCCGTAAGGGGCTGAGGGGTCAGAGCAAGGGGGAGAACAGCAGGGACCCGGAGATGGAGAGCCGGAAGAGGTCTGTGGTTTTACTCTTCACCCTCTCCGGCAACTTCATCCTCCTGTGGATTTTTCATGTATTTTCATAATAATTTTTCATGTATTATGAGATCACAGGAATACGATTCATAGATTTCAGTGATTCTGAATGGATCTTTCTCCGCTTCGGAGGCTTGCTGAAGAATTTCAGCTGCTGCACGAACACATTTATTTACGCAGTCACTCAGTCGAAATTCAGGGAGCAGGTGATCAGCGCGGTGAAATATCCGGTCACCTCGGTGATTCAGTTCATTACTCAAGCCGCGCACTGTGCTGAGTCTGGAGGCGGCAGCAGTGTCTCCAGTCTGGGCCCCAGATACTCACATTCACGGCCTGATCTCTCATGTGTTATTTCGGGAGGATTGTCCCATGGACCGGCACCGCCTGGACATTATGAGTAGCAGGGGTGTGGACCAGAACAGGATGGAGGAGCGTGCATCGTGATGGAGAGAAAGAGGGATCTGGTTGGGAGGGGGTGTCGTGAGACAGTGTCTGAATGAGGTGGGGAAGCGAGTGCGTTGCTCGCGTAGGGAGCTGTGTTACAGAGTTTGTCCAGCCCGGGTCCTTATTCTCCTTCATGAGTGACCTGCCTTGATTGTAATTTCTACACAGAGTCAATTCGAGGCTGGGGATGGGAATGTTGGACCAAATGCATTTTCATAGTTTTGCAGTCGGGACATAGTGCACCGTGTGGTTGTAGTGGTGGGTCTGAATTCTGGGATGAGTGCGCAGTCAGCGGAGGCTCGTAAGATTTGCGAGTAAAACATGTCCGTGACTTTTCAGTTCATAACAAAAGTCGGAGACCTTTACTTTGATTCCAAAAAAAACAAACAAAAAAAAACAATCGTTCTAAGCTTTCTTCATTAGGTCAGACACCGCCTCGTAAATTGAACAAAACAATTCTATGATGTAGTTGGTGAATGATATGGATCATTTCCTCTGACGAACAGCTTGTGTCATTTGCCTCAGTTTACATTGCCCCACAAATGTTCCGTGACAGTGGGACTTGTTGGGACTGAGGAGACAATCATTGTAACACCACGCTCATATTTGGGATCAGAGCACAGTCACTATCCTGTCTGCTCCTGACTCGTGTCCTCCCGTACCGGCAACAAAAGTCGTGAATCTTTACTGCGCCTGTCGAGGTTAATTACGTCCTTTCTGAGGCGGGCGACCAGAGATCCACACGGTACTCCAGCTGTCGTCTCACCAAACCAGAAAGGGACAGAATGGGATCAGGCCGGTCTGCTCATTGCTTTTTTCTGACCCAGTCGAACTGGTAATTTCATGCCGAGCTGAACCAATCCCGTCTGCCCACACAATGTTCACATCCCTGCATTTTCCTTATATTCCTGTGGATTCTGATATCCTCCATCGCCTCTTCCTCCACCATCGGCCCTGAAATTGATTCCAGACACTCACCACTATGAGTGTGAAAACAAAACACTTGCAACGCACATCTCCTGAAAACATTATGGTTGAGCTTTTAAATTACTGTGTTGTACAGGATGTTTTTTTTTCCCGCATCGATCTCGGGAAAAGATACAAAATGACACTAAATCAGATAAATAAATAAATAAATACATAAATAAATAAATAAATAAATAAATAAACAGATAAATAAATAAATAAAGAGACAAACAAATAAATAAATAAATAAATAAATAAATAAATGACTGGATAAATAAATAAATAAATAAATAGATAGATAGATAGATAGATAGATAGATAAATAAATAAATAAATAGATAGATAGATAGATAGATAGATAGATAGATAGATAGATAGATAGATAGATAGATAGATAGATAAATAAATAAATAACTAGATAAATAAATAAATAGTTAAATAAATAAATAAATAAATAAATAAATAAATAACCAAATAAATAAATAAATAAATAAATAAATGAATGGATAAATAGATAGATAGATAAATAAATAAATAAATAGATAGATAGATAGATAGATAGATAGATAGATAAATAAATAAATAAATAGATAGATAGATAAATAAATAAATAAATAGATAGATAGATAGATAGATAGATAGATAGATAGATAAATAAATACATAAATAAATTGTCAGAAAACAAGTGCCTGCGTTTGCCCCATCTCGCTTGGGACAGGAATTGGCTCGAATATACCCCCGTCGCTTTGCACATGCGCTGAAGGGTCTTTTTCCCCGCCGTCGATGAGTGTGACCGAACCTTCGCTATATTGCGAGCACACGAAACCATGAGGAGATACAAAACGTCTTTTAAGTTTGTATGAGCATGTGGCCACTGAGGAGGTCGTGTTCCAGTCTCTTAGAGAGCATTTAAGCGGGAGATGTTTCCAGCGTCTGGCGGGATTTTCTACACATTATTGGGATGGAGGAGATGAGTGTACTGCGGATTTGACCAATGCATTATGGGTTCTCCCCACCCACAAGCAAGATTACAGAAAGCCAATAATAAATGTTCTTGTCAATTTAGAACAGAGATAGTTGCTCTTGGCAAATATAGACCCATCTCACGTCAGGGGTAGGTGAGTTACTCGACGGGATTTTCAAGGCGAGGCTGTAGAGTTATCGAACAGCACGCACACAAACTAACCCAGGGAAATTATAGACCAGTATGTTTCACATCGGCAGTAGGTAAATTATTGGAAGGAATGCTAAGAGATAGGCTCTACAAGTATTTAGATAGACAGGGATTTATTAGGGAGAGTCAACACGGCTTTGTGCGTGGTAGGTCATGTTTAATAGATCTATTAGATTTTTTCGATGAGGTTACAAAGAAAGTTGATGAATGCAAGACAGAGGACGTTGGCTACATGGACTTCAGTAAGGCCTTTGAAAGGTTCCGCATGGGAGGTTATTCAGGAAGATTCAGTCGCTAGGTATACATGGAGAGGTACTAAATTGGATTAGACAATGGCTCAATGGGAGAAGCGAGAGAGTGGTAGTGGAGGATTGCTTCTCTGAGTGGAGGCCTGTGACTAGTGGTGTGCCACAGGGATCAGTGCTGGGTCCATTGTTATTTGCCATTTGTATCAATGATCTGGATGAAAATGTGGTAAATTAGATCAGGAAATTTGCTGATGATACAAAGATCGGAGGTGCAGTGGACAGTGAGGAAGATTTTCAAAGCTTGCAGCGGGATCTGAACCAGTTGGAAAAATGGGCTGAACATGGAAGATGGAGTTTAATACAAACAAGTGTGAGGTATTGCACTTCGGAAGGAAAAGCCAAGGTAGAACATACAAGGTAAATGGTAGGGCACTGAGGAGTGCAGTAGAACAGAGGGATCTGGGAATACAGATACAAAATTCCCTAAAAGTGCCTTTACATGTTGATAAGGTAGTAAAGAGAGCGTTTGGTACATTGGCCTTTATAAGTCAAAGTATTGAGTATAAGAGTTGGAATATTATGGTGTGGTTTTATAAGGCATTGGTGAGGCCGAATTTGGAGTATTGTGTTCAGTTTTGGTCACCGAATTACAGGAAGGATATTAATAAGACTGAAAGAGTGCAGAGAAGGTTTACAAGGTTGTTGCTGGGACTTGGGAAACTGAGATACAGTGAAAAGTTGAATAGATTAGGACTTTATTCCCTTGAGCGTAGAAGAATGAGGGGAGACTCGATAGAGGTATATAAAATTATGATGGGTATAAATAGAGTGAATGCAAGCAGGCTTTTTCCACTGAGGCCAGAAGAGAAAAAAACCACGAGGACATGGGTTAAGGGTGAAAGGGGAAAAGTTTAAAGGGAGCATTGCGGGGAGGGCTGGGCTTCTCACACAGAGACTGGTGGGGTTGTGGAAAGAACTGCCAGATGAATTTGTAAATGCGGGCTCACTTCTAACATTTAAGAAACACTTGGTACATGAATGAGAAGTGTATGGTGGGATATGGGTCAGGTGCAGGTCAGCCGGACTAAGGAGGAAAATGGTTCGGCACAGCCAAGAAGGGCCAAAAGGCCTGTTTCTATTCTGTAATGTTCTATGGTTCGTCCTGCCACTGACCATCCCTGTTCCCACTGACGCCGCCGCCTCCTCTCTCTATCTCCGTGTCTCATCCAAAAAACCCCACTTTCTCAGCGATACTCCTCCCATCGATGTTCCTCTGGTTGGCCATCAGCAGTGAGCGGAGAACTAAGCGGTTTTGACCTGGGCCAACAACAGTTCACCCTCCATATCACCGGCTTGGACGAGGGGGACACAGCGATGCGAAGTTCATTTTACTGATCACACTAAACTGAAAAGTAGATTAATTTTGAATATGGATAGTCTGCACAGTGTAATGGACAGATTCAGAGAGAGGGCAACGGTATTTCGGATGTCTTACAACATTGGGAATGCGAGATTCTCCACTTTGGAGACTTTTAAAACAGGGGGATTATGCTGCATATTTTCAGGGTAGTGCTGAAGCAGCAGCCGGAGTACCGTATGCGGTTCTGTCCTCCCTACTTGAGGAAAGATCGAACACAGGACTGGCCCTCCGGCCCAGGGTGTGCTGACCATTCAATTTACCCCTCCATCAACTTAGCACTTCCCTCCAACACAGTATATATCCTTCCATTTTGCTTTCATACACACGGAGACCCAGAAGTCTCTGAAATTCCCCCATTGCATCTGCCTCTTCCTTACTCCCCGTTAATGCGTTCCGTTCATCCACCAGTTTCTCTGCAAAAATCCAATCTCCGACAACCCCGAAAATTTCCCTTAATTATTCAACAAACGTCCTCTGTTCCTCATCATTTCCACCCTGAGGAAAATAGTTCTGTATGTTTGCACTATCGGTGTCTCTTATCATCTTGTACATCCCTGTCAATTCACCTTTCATTCCCCTTCGCTCCAAAGTGAAGAGTCCTAGCTCGCTCAAACTATCCTCACAAGACGTACTCTCTAACCGAGGCAGCATCCTGGTAAATCTCCTCTGCACCTTCTCTAAAGCTTCCCCATCCTTCCTCTAGCAAGGTGATCAGAGCCCAGGACTATGAACGGTGCAATCGCACTGATGGGATTGTACTACAGACCCACAAATAGCCCCAGGGACTGTGAGGAGCAGACATTTAATGCGATTCAGGAAATACCAGTTTGTCATGAGGCGTTTCACCCACTCTACAGTAAACTGGGAGATTCATAGTACAGGGGCTTCAGATGGGGCTCAGTTTGTTCAGTATATGCTTGACAGTTTATTGAATCAATATGTGGGCCGTACAAAGAGAGAAGGGGCCGTACTGGACCTGGTGTTGGGTAATGAGCCTGACCAGGGGACTGACCTTTCAGTCGGGGAGCAGTTAGGGAACAGTGATCACATCTCGCTCGCTTTCAGACTAGCTGTAGATAAGGACTGGTTTGGTCCTTGCGGGAGGGCTTTAAATTGCAGTGGGACAAATCAGGAAAGAAAGGGCTATTTGTGAAGGCCTTTTCTCAGCCACCTCCACCTCAGACATGCGGAGAGTGTTTGAAGTCCTATAGCACAGAGTACAGGAATGTTGTTTTCCCCTCAGTAGGAAGGACGGTGATGGGAAGTTAAGACAACCTTGGATGTCCAGAGAGGTGACGAATGCAGTCAAGATGAAAAAGGAGAAGTAGGTAAAGCTTCTGAAGTCAAAGGAAGCCCGTGAGGAGTATAAAGACACCTGTAAAGAAGAAAGGAAGAGAATGAGGGAAGCCAAGGGGGACCATGAAATGTCCACGACAAGTAGGATTCGGGAGAATCCCAAGGCTTTTCTAACGAACATCAAGAGCAAGAGGATAACTCGGGAGAGTGTGGGATCACTCAGAGATAATGGGGGAACATTTGCTTGTCTGCGAAGAATGTGCGTGAGGCACTACATGAGTACATTGCTTCAGTATTTACCGAGGAAAAGGACATGGAGACCCAGGAGATCAGTGCTGAGAGTATAAACACGTTACGGTGTTTAGAGATCAAGCAGTAGGAAGTGTCGGGCCTCCTAATGAGTATTAAGGTGGAGGACTACACGGCCTCATGGGATGTACTCCGGTTATTGAAGGAGGCAAAGGACAAGAGTGCTGCGGTCTTGACCGGCACGTTCGTCTCCTCTAGGCACAGGCGAGGTCCCGGATGACTGGTCGGTATCTCTACATAAGAATGGAAAAAGGGGAAGTTCTGGGAACTACAGACTGGAGAGTTTCACATCAGTTGTAGGGAATTTATCTGGCGAAAATTCGTAGGGACAGTATACAGGAGCGTTTGGAAACCCATGGAGTAATCAGGGAGAGCCAGCATGATTTTGTGCGGGGCTGGTCTTGTCTTACAAACTCGAGTGATGATTTGGACAATGTGACGAGAGGGATTGAGGAGAGTAGGGTAAACGATGTTGTCTGCATGGAGTCCCTTATGAGAGTCGGATCCAGACAATTTAGCTGAATGTGGTCCACGGGGAATTGGCTGTTTGGTTTTGGAACTGGCTTGTCCACAGTACACAGTGTGCAGTGGTGGAAGGATCTTACTCGAGCTGGAGGACTGTAATTCCCGGAGTTTCACTGGGGTCTGTGCTGGGACCTCCGCTGTTTGTGGGGGATATAAATGACCCGGATGAAAATGTAAATGGAAAAGTTGTTAAGTTTGAGGATGATACCAAGTTTGGTGGAGTTGTGGATCGTGTAGAAGACTGGCAAAGAATACAGCGTGATATGGATCAGAGGCAGATTTGGACAGAGAAATGGCAGTTGGAGTTCAACCCAGATAAATGTGAGGTGTTGCACCTGGGTGGTGTAAGTACAAGGAGACAGTGTACTGTTAAAGGCACGATCCGTGTTGCGGAGTAGAGAGAACTTGAGATCCAGGTTCATAGCTCCTAGAAAGTGGATGTACATGTCGATAAAGATGTTAAGAAGGCTTATTGAATGATTGTTTGTATTAGTTGGGACATTCAGTTCAAAAGTCAGGAGACTATGTTGCAACTTTATAAAACCCTGCTCAGCCCACATCTGGAGTATTGCAAACAGTTCCTGACGCCCCACCATAAGAAGGATGGTCAGGCTTTGACGGGGGTGCGGAAGAGGATTACCAAGATATTGTCTAGTTTAGAGTGGGTGTGCTCACATGGGAGACTGGATAACTGTGGGCTGTTTTCTCTGGAGTAGCGGGGGCTGAGGGGAGATCTGATAGAGGCTTCTAACATTATGAGAGGCGTAGACAGAGAAGACAGGGAGTGTCTGTTCCACAGAGCTGAAATGTCTGATACGAGAGGGCGTGCATTGAAAGTGAGAGGGTATAGGATCAAGGTTAATGTGAGAGGCAAGTACATTTACTCAGAGAGCGGCGGATGTCCGGAATGCGCTGCCTGGTATGCCGCTGGAACCACAAACATCAGAGTCTTTCAACAGACGTTTGGGTTGGCTCATGGACATCGGGTAGACGGAAGGATATCGACATTGCGTCAGAAGAAGAGATTAGTGCTTCGTTGTATTTGATTTGATTGTTAACTAGTGAGCATAACGTTGAGGGCCGAATGGCTTGTTCATGTACTGTACTGTTTTATGTTCTATGTTCTACGCTCAGAGATGTTCAACGTTCAGAGCTCAACACAAAACTCAAGTGTGATCTAACCACAGTTTTGTAGACCTGTAACATTACGTCACGGAAATATACTGGCGTTGGAGATAGTGAGGAGGAATTGATTGAGGAGACGACGGGGTTAGGCTTATGAATCTCCTGGGAGGAAACTGACTGTACTTCAGGAGAGAGAGGTGGAATCGTACGGGTGCATGTGAAACAATGTTAGAGAGATGGGTGAAATAGGGGCAGGGAATTCATTACTGGGAGGTGAGGCTACACTTTGGGGACATAGCCTCAAGATTTTTGGGAAATTGCTTTAGGACAGAGATGAGGAGGACGTGCTTTACTCATAAGAAATCCTCTGCCCAGCGAAGCTGCAGAGGGTCCGTCAGTAAATAGACCCTCAGTGTCACTTCATTAGGTGCATGAGTGGGACCAGTTGTGGTCCTCGGCTACTGTCGCCCATCTGCTACAAGTTTCTACGTGTCAAAGAGGCGGGAGGAACTTAAGATGGCTCCAAACGGCGACTCCTTTTTCTTGCATCTTCGAAAACAGCTTTATTTCTGTCATTGATTGCTCTTTTAATACCTTTTCAGGGTGTGGGAGTACTTCTAAAGACCCTGACCTGGAGTTGCACTCTGACTTCAGTTCTTTGCGGGAATGAGAACCGCTCTCAGGTGGTCACGACCGGCCGAGTTTTGATATCCCATGGACGCTGCTTGGAAGATGAGAGCGCCTTCCGTGTTCCGGGATTTCCTGGCTCCGGGGACTTGCTGATTCCGGGCCCTTGCCCCTGACTGAAGCGTCGCGGGCGAACACGGAACATCGGGAGCAACGGGTTGGCTGCCGGGGGTTGTGTGCACGGAGAGCTGCGAATTTTAACTACCGATACCCCGAGCGCAGAGCTCGGAAAAAGCGACGCAACAGACTTTTCAAATTGTGAATCTTCCAGTTGTTTGTTATGTCTCCCCTCGCGCTTTGACACGGAGACACAGAGATAGCCTGTGGTTTGTCGAATTATCGGGTGAACGAGTAGTCTTCGGGATACTGCAAGTCTGTGTCTTCATTGATGCTTTGCTGCGGGCTTGAGCGCTCGGTGGAGGGGGCTGATGCTTCCATTTGCTGGTGGTGGGATGGGGTGTCGTTGCTTTTCTGCTTGTGCGTGGGAGAGGGGAGCTGGGGATGGGTGGGGACTTTGCGGTTCTAACGTGTTATCCGTTACTGATTATTTTATGAACTTCTCTTTTTCCGTGGATGTTCGCGAAGAAAGAGAATTTCAGGATGTATATTATATCCATTTCTCCGTAATTAAATTCACCTTTAAAACCTGCCTACCGACTGTGAGTTCAGAGATGCTCTTCTGCGCACCGCCGTTACACATTTGTTAGTTTGAGTTACTGTCAACCGTCACAATCCCAGGAGATTATTCGTTTCCGAGATTTTCAAACCTCCCCTTCTGGCAGCACTAATCATTCCACGGTCAAACTCAGTGAAATTACCATAAGACAATAAGACAAAGGGGCAGAAGTCTGCCATTCTGTCACTGGCACTTACTTCCCATTTTACCCCTTCCTGATTCTCCATCATCTCTTCGCTCCCTCACCCACCCTACCCTATCCTTTACGCCCACTCTCTCCCATATCGTTCACGCTGTATCGATCCCGCTGGTTCTACTATCCTTCTTTCCTTCTATCACCCTTGCTCTCTCTTACTCCAGCATCTCTCCCTTTCGCTTTCGCTCCCTCCACCCACTCTCCTTTTCGGTTTATCACTCTCCACCCTCTCTCCTCAGAGGATCTGTCTCTGCCCCTTCATTCCCCATCTCCCATTTCCCCACTCACCAACATCTCGCGATCTCACTCCCATCACACCTCTTTCTCTCCTCTCTCCCTCCTTTCACTCTCCTCTCACTCACTATCACTCCCCACTCCTCTTGTGTCTCCCCTCTCTCCCACTTCTCTCTCACTCTACTCTTTCTCCTTTCTCTCTCTCCCCATCTCTCTCGCCCTTCTCTATCACCCCCTTCTCCCTGTCTCTCTCTCTCGCTATCTCTGTCTCTGTCTCTCTCTCTCTCTTTCGCTCTCATTCCTCCCATGTGTCTCACTCGTTTCTCCCTTCACCCCCACCCCCTCGCTTCATGCACTCGCTTTCTCCCCGACGACCTTCTGCCCATCGCTCTGCAGTTTTCCCTTTGTCTCTCCACCTGTGGCTAAATAGTGTTGCCGACGGATTATTTTGGGGACTGTCTCTGGAAGATAGTGCAGAAGCATTGGGACCCGTTTGAGGATCGATACAGTGCTGTGGAGAGCGAGAGGACAGTGGGATGAGTTTGTGACATATATAGTGACGTCGACAGAAAGAGCGGGGCAGTGGGAGTAGTTTAGAACCGGTACAGTGCTGTGAATCAGAGGGGTCGCTGGGATTAGTTCAGGGGCTGATACAGCACCTGCGGATAAAGAGGGGACAGTGTGATTAGTTTTGCGACTGATAGGTTGCTCCGGAGATAGAGAGAGCAGTGTGATTAGTCTAGGAACCGATACAGTGCTGTATCATGCACATGCACAAGTATACTCTCTTATCCGCCCCTCCAGCTCTCCGTCGTGGTCTTTGACACACAGTCATTCCCTTAGACTGCTGAGTTTGGTGGCCATGCTTCAGGTTTAGGGGTGGGTCCTGAAGGATTCCCAAATATTCTGACTGCGAGGGAGTCACAGAAGACACTTGACAGCATGGTGGATATAAAGGTGTTTATTCATCACCACAAATAAACATTTTCTTGGACACACTCTCGGCAGAGACTCTCAAACTCAAATTATGTCAAGAGTTTTTAATCCTGGTGACAATGGCAACAATAGGTGATTCAATACAGTAACTCAAACTACACTGTTACAATTCAAGATGTTGTCCCTGACAAACGGTTCCTTTGAAGTACAGATGTACAGTGGAAAAACTTAGCAATTGATGAGACAACTGTGAAGGTTCAGTCACTTTTGTTCGTTCCAACTATTCCACACAGATGGTCAAAATGCTTCTGAGAACTGAGATCCCAGAAGCCCAAGATTACTGTTGTGAGGGTCGAGACTTGGACAGACTGGGAGTGTAGGGGGACTGATCATGTGTTGGTAGCTGAGTTCCGTTTAAAATAACGTCATGGTTAGCACAGAAACTGAGGGCCGAAGGGTCTGTTCCCTTTCTTTACCTTTCTCTATTCTATGTAGGAGAAACAGAAGGCAGAAGTTTATTTTCTCAGAGCAAACATTCCTCTCAGCGGTGATGAACGTAGACACGTTTACGACCCAGGACAAAGCTTGATACACTTCATCCAAACAGCTGAGGATCGTTTCTTGCATCGGGAGTGGGAGATAAGGTTACAGTGTGATGAGCTGTGATTACAATTGGTGGAGAATTAAGAGTGGAGAGGCCGCTTTGCACTCGGTTGATCTGCTCAGCCGATGGACTAGAGTCACAGTGACGCAAGGTGAGGTGGAGAGTTGGGCCTGATGGTGATTGAAACAATATCCCCTTTGCTGGAGGAATGACACTCGGAATTTACAAACCCTTAGTCACATCACAATCTCCATTGTGTCAGTTTCACAATTAATTCACTGAGATGATCACAGTGTTGCAACCAGGGACTGCACTTGTCTGACGTAATCAGATTGTAAATACATTTTTTCAAATGTTTATTTTTAAACCTGTTGAAACCTGTCCCCGTGGAGTCGCGAAATAGCATTAAAACCCCAGGTATGTGCAGCCTCGACATTTCATTCCGAGAGATCTTCTGTAGCACACGGGGCCAGATCACTCGCCGGAGGAAATGCCTGCATTGTTTCATAGGTTCCATCCTGTGTATAGAATACTGAACGTGTTCATTGTTGCCATTGGAGTTCCTGGTGAGTGAGCACAGCTATTCATATTTGACACTTCTGTCTGTAAACCTGTGTGAGCTGTTTGGGGTCATTTTACAAGCTTCCGCCTTGATGCTCGTTGCAGTAATATCCGTCAGTGATATCGATCCTGTCTATTCAATATTCTGATTTTTGAGATTTAATGACAAACTTAACTAAATCCCTGTCTCACCTCTAAGTTACGGGATCGACTCGAATGTTGTTCTTGCACGTGAATGAATTATGTTCAGAGTGGTACCAATGCTGGGGACAGGCAGCTCTCGGCGAAAGTGAGACTAGGAATGTTATACATTGTGGTGTTGACTGTTCATGAGTTATTGACCGGAGTGAATACTTGGTCCTTTAATGAAACACTGTCCATGATGTGCCACTGTTGGGAGCGGGGAATCCTCCGGGAAGGTGTGACTGGGAAGTTTTAATGGCACCGTGTCCATGTCGCCCCAGTGTTGGGAGCCGGGAATACTCCGGGACGGTGTGACTGGGAAGTTTTAATGGCACCTTCTCCATGTTGTCCCAGTGCTGAGGACAGACAGCTCTCCAGGAAGGGGAGACTGAGAGACTTTCAGTGGCACCGTCTCCGAGTTGTCCCATTCTTGGGGACGGGCAGCACTCCTGAACAGTGTGACTGGGAGCGATTTCCAGAGACTGAAATCTGTCATTGTGTTTCTGATCAGATTGAACCCTTGCTCCTGTGTTTCACTTCTCCCTGTGGAACCTGTCACAGTCGCATTCTATTGCCTGTTTGTCAATAATTGGGTCTGATCTCCTGAACTTGAGTCACGGATCTACTGACGCGGGTTGTGGAAATGAGCTGCGCTGTAGAAGTAATCCTTTAACGGAGCCACTCGGCATCTGGTTACTATGTTGTCCCGGCTTTCCCTCAGAGGCCCGACCTCGCTCGGTGCATCCTTCGGCCCTGAAGAGATGTCTTGGCCGGATATGTTGAGTGTCTGTTCAATATCGCGAAAACAGCTGATCTCTACCAGCAATCTGTGTATGTTTTCGACTTGTGAATACCGTTTCTGCCCCGTCAGGTGCTGAGTTTCCAGAGACACGGACAGTCCCTGGAAATCAGTGAAACCGGCCCCACCAGCGTCTAGAATCGCGTTAAGTACCGATCGTTTTTGTAACCCGGACAATTAAATTCGTGTTTAACCCGGACAATTACCGACACATCGCTTATCTCCACACTGAAGAAGGCAGGTCAGAGACAGTGTGACCCATGTTTGGTGTTGGAAGAGCAGCCGTTCACCGCATCTCGCATTCCTGAACTCTGGCTGAAACCTGAACCTGTGTCTATTCCCGGAGAATGAGTTTAATGATGACCGGTGTCTGTTCTCTTCTCTCTCCTTGCAGTGAATTTAGCGGCGATTGTGATCCTGTCCCGGGGAAAATGCGGCCTCTCTACCTGCACCACTCGCTACCTGGTGGCCATGGCAGCGGGGGATCTGCTGACCGTAGTCATAGAGGTCCTTGTGCGTCAAGCCTTAAATTACTACTTTCCGTGGAATTTTCTGAATATGACCACTGCATGCAGGGTTATCGAAGCACTGAGGCACACTGCCACATACTGTTCTGTCTGGTTCACCGTCACCTTCACTTTTGATCGGTTTGTCGCCATCTGCTGTCAGAAGCTGAAAACAAAATATTGCACCGGGAAAACTGCGGCTGTGGTTCTCACAACAACCGGCGTGCTATCCTTTCTGAGAAGCGTTCCCCGCTATTTTCTCTTTGAATCGAGACAGATAATCAACAATGTACCGTGGTTCTGTAAACTCACGGCCAACACTTTCACTGACCTCGGGTGGATAGTATACGATTGGCTCGACATAGTTTTAAATCCGTTCATCCCTTTCGTGGTGATTCTGCTGCTCAACGCTCTGACGGTCAGGCACATTGTTGTGGCCAGTCGTGTCCGTAAGGGGCTGAGGGGTCAGAGCAAGGGAGAGAACAGCAGGGACCCGGAGATGGAGAGCCGGAGGAGGTCTGTGGTTTTACTCTTCACCCTCTCCGGCAGCTTCATCCTCCTGTGGCTGACGTGGTTGTTAAATTTCATGTATTATGAGATCTCAGGAATAGGATTCAATTTCAATGATTCTGAATGGATCTTTCACTACGTCGGAGCCTTGCTGAAGAATTTCAGCTGCTGCACGAACACATTTATTTACGCGGTGACTCAGTCGAAATTCAGGGAGCAGGCGATCAGCGCGGTGAAATATCCGTTCACCTCGGTGCTTCAGTTCATTACTCAAGCCGCGCACTGAGCGGAGTCTGGAGGCGGCAACAGTGTCTCCAGTCCGGGCCCCAGATCCTCACATTCACCGCCTGATCTCCCTTGTGTTAACTCCGGGATTGTTGTCCCGTGGACCAGCAGGTCCGGGAGATTAGGAACAGAAGTGCTGAGGACCAGAAGAGGATTGTAGAAAGGGATGGAAATCGAGGGTAAGAGGGATGTGGTTGGGAGAGGGAGACGTGAGATATTGGCTGAGCGGGTTGTGGAAGTGAGATCCTTGCTCGAGTAGTTTTGCGGTAATTGGGAAAACTAAGGAAATATATATAGCGTGTGTGTGTGTGTGTGTGTGTGTGTGTGTGTGTGTGTGTGTGTGTGTGTGTGTGTGTGTGTGTGTGTGTGTGTGTGTGTGTGCGTGTGTGCGTGTGTGCGTGTGTGTGTGTGTGTGTGTGTGTGTGTGTGTGTGTGTGTGTGTGTGTGTGTGTGTGTGTGTGTGTGAATTAGAGACAGCGAAATGTGGTTATCTGGAAGGATGTCGAAACCATAAACGAAGATGTTGCCAGGAGTAGGGAGACGGTGTTATCGGGAGATTGGCCAGGTTGGGACTTCTTTGCCCTACTGGAGTGAGCTGCCTTGTTTCACTGCGGGGTTGCAGCTGGGAAAGGGGAGACAATTGACGGGCATTTTCATAGTTTCCCAATCGGTACATGGTGCACCGTGCGCCTGCAGTGGCAGGGCCCGAATTCTGAAATGAGTGCATAGTTAATGTATGCTCGTAGGATTTTCAGAATGAAACGGGACCGAGTCGTTTTAAGTGTTTAACCAGAGCCTCACCCTTTAGGAAGAAACCAAATGCAGTCGCCCGACACTCTCTCTTCACTTGGTCAAGCAACACCTCGGAAAGCGAACACAATTCAATGACGGAGTTTGTGAATGATGTCGAACATTTCCTCCAACGAACAGCTTGCGTTATTTGCCTCTGTTTACGTCCCCCACAAATGTTTCGTGACAGTGGGAGTTGTCGCGACGGAGGGGATAATCATTGTTACACAACGCTCCTATCTGGGATCAGAGCACAGTCACTATCCAGTCTCCTCCTGACTCGAGTCCTCCCGTCCCGGCAACAAAAGTCATGAATCCTTACCGCGCCTGTCTCGGTTAATTGCGTCCTTTCTGAGGCGGGCGACCAGAGATTCACACGGTTCTCCAGCTGTGGTCTCACCAACCCAATTGAACTGGTAATTTCATGTTTAGCTGAACCAATTCCGTCTGCCCACACAATGTCCACAACCCTCCATTCTCTTCATTTTCATTTGGATTGTAATACCCTCCATCGCCTCTGCCTCCACCATCACCCCTGTAACTCATTCCAGACACTCAGCACTATGAGAATGAAAAAAACACTTGCATCGCACATCTCCGGAAAACATTACGGGTCAGGTTTAACATTACTGTGTTGTACAGGTTGTTGTTTTTTTTCCCCGCATCACTCTCGGGAAAAGGTAGTGAAAAACACTAAATTAAAAACAAACAAAATAAATCGTGGGAAAACAACTGCCCAACAATTTGCGGTGTGAACTGAAGTCTTGGGAGAGCAAGACGGTTACGGGGATCAGAGACGAAACAGAGTGGAAGCGGCGGAGATCGGGAACGAGAACAGGACCGATCGTGCCAAGTGCTTGCCGGAATTAGTAAGGTCCGGGTTTCGGGACCGGTGACGAGAGGCGCGCCGGCTCAGCTCGCCGCTCCGCGAGGTTTACTGGTCCCTGGGCTGAACTCAGATTACCGTGATCACAGCTCCGTGGCGACGGACGCGCGGGACATTCAGATGTTTGCACGGAATGTGTTTTTTTTTTAAATTTCTCTATGCACACTGTCGTTTTTCTTATCCATTTTGTATCTTCCTGCAAGCAGACGAATCTCAAAAATAAACGAACTTGGACTTCGACTTTGAACACCACCGGAGGAGGACAACAGAGAAAAACTACAGCACAGTCCAGGCCCTTCGGCCCACAATCTGTGCCGAACACGTGCTGACTTTAGAAATTACCTCCCGTTACTCACAGCCCTCTATTTTTCCAAGATCCCTGTACCTATCCAAGAGTCTCTTAAAAGACTCTATCACATCCGCTTCCACCACCGCCGCCGGCAGCCCAATCAACGCACTCACCCCTCACTGCGTAAAAAAAAAACTTGCCCCTGACATCTCCTCTGTACCTACTTCCCAGCACCTAAAAACTCCGCAATCCAGGCAACATCCTTGTAAATCTCCTCTGCACCCTTTCTATAGTTTCCACATTCTTCCTGCAGTGAAATGACCACAACTGAGCACAGTACTCCAAGTAGGGTAAGACAAGGGTCCTATGTAGCTGTAACATTGCCTGACGGCTCCTAAACTCAATCCCATGGCAAATGAAGGCCAATACACCGTACGCCTCGTTAACCACAGATTCACCTACACAGCAGCTTAGAGTGTCTTATGGACCCGGACCCCAAGAACCGTCAGATCCTCCACACTGCCAAGAATCTTACCATTAATACTATTTGTCAGCGTATTTGACAGAACAAAATGAACCACGTCACACTTATCTGGGTTGATCTCCATCTGCCATTCTCAGCCCAGCCTTGCATCCTATCCATGTTCCGCCTTAACCTCTGACAGCCCTGCAGCTTATCCACAGCGCCCACAACTTTTGTGTATTCAGCAAATTTACTCATGTTACCAAACAGCAACAGTGAATATAGAATTGAGACAGGCCATCACATGACCTCTCACTGGCAGGAAAATTACATCATGTGGCATCACATTGACGGGAAATTACATCACTCTACCATCACAAAACCATTACATCATGCCCTGCAGAGATTCAAATCACATCATGATCATGTAACAGTCACAAGATACCCACGTGGTACGTAACACCTCCCCCTAAAAAAGAAAATTAGTCTGTCATGAGCAAAATTTTAGCAATTAACTATTTACACACAAAAATCAAATGTATAAAATTTATAAAATAATAGAAAATAGACAATATGCACAAAAATGTATAAAATTTATTAAAAATAAAAATTAGACAATATACATAGTATTATTATACAGCACCTTACAAATTACTATACAGTAAGAGTGTTACAAATGTTAAAATATCACTCCATTAAAAAATTACATTGTACATTCAACATCTAGATAGACAGTCAGCAAGCACATTACCCTTGCCTTTAATACGGGTTATCAACATATGGTACTCCTGGAACATGAAACTTTTGTTGCTAAATTGGAGTTTGATATATTTCCTTAACCATTTTCTTTAACCAAGCCCGGACTCACAACACAACCAAGGCAAGTCAGAGTGGTATGCCCAAATTCACTTTCAGCCAAGCCAATAGTTAAACTAGCTTCTGAAAGCCCTCCAAATAGTGTCTTCACCGCAGAAACATCATTTCCTTTATTTACACCGTTAATATAGGCATCTTCAACATCTACCTCATGTGAAACTACAGTGGTTCTTCTAGGAACGTCTGGAAATAAATATTTATATTCAATAAAAATTAATTGCTTCATCTGCTGCTTCTGCACTTGCTGTAAATGAGCTAATTTCTCATCAATATTTTCTAGAATTGTTGAGTTTGTTAACCTGCAGACACAATTTTGGGTTTAGTATGAGTTTCAGATGAATCAATTGTTATGTTCCTAGTGAGATCAGACTCATTATTATTGACCACAACGGTTATAGTACCAGACTGTTTCTCATAATATGGCTTTATCATATTTATATGGCAAAGTTGTGTTGCCCCTATTCGATCTGGAGTCATTTTCACATAATCCATCTCATTAATTTTAGACATAATTTCACAAGGACCATGGAATAAAGCTTGTAAATGTTTCGTTTGAACCGGGAAAAGCACCAACACCTTAACTCCACGCTTAAACGTCCTTATCCTAGCTTCCTTATCGTACCAGGTTTTCATTTTCTCCAGAGCCGATTTGAAATTTTCCCTAGATAAGCTACAAGCTTTATATAATCTGTCTTTAAATTTTAAAACATAGTCCAGCAAATTAGTGTGTTCCTCTTTATTAATCCATTTTTCTTTTAATTAAGACGAAGGTCCTCTATGCCTAAATACGTTCAAATCGACTAAATCCTACTGAATCCTTACCGACCTCCTTACTGCAAATAGAATTATATACCCTCATCCCAATCATTTTCATTTTCCACACAATACGTCCTAATCATAGTCTTGAGAGTAGAATTAAACCTCTCCAAGGCTCCTTGCGATTCTGGAATTGTATGCAAACGAGGTAATTTGCTTAGCTCCCAGTTTATAAACTATCTGTTGAAACAATCCAGACATAATATTACTACCTTGCCACACATTACATTTCCCCATAAATGTTTCATACCACTGGGGCTTCTAGCAACAGAGGCTAAACTCATTCTTTCATAACACTTGATTTGGGGTCAGAGCACAGTCTCTATCCAGTCTCCTCCTGACACGAGTCCTTCCGTCCCGGCAACAAAAGATCTGAGTCCTTATTGAGCCTGTCTAGGTTAATCACGTCCTTCCTGAGAATAGTTCACAAGTATCAAGATAGATATACCAAACAGAAGAAGAGGTTTTCAAAGGCGGTGACCGGCAACCGTGTCGGACAAAGTTAAAGGGTTGCATAGAAACCGCATCTAAAGTAGGAAATTGGATTATCTCGAAACTTCTAAAATCCAACAAAAGGCAACAGAAAAGCTATAATAAAGGAAAGGATGACATATGAGGATAGACTGGCCAATAATATAAAACAGGATACCAAGCTGTTTTCCTGTTATATAAAGAGTAAAAGGGACGTGAGAGTTGATAGTGGGAAACGATCCTCGTGAGGATGTAGTAGGGGATTGAGAAATGGTAGATGAACGTAATGGGTACTTTGCATCTGTCTTTACAGTGGAATATACTAGCAGTGTGCCAGAGTTCCGGGAGCGTCTGGAAGCAAGAACGAGCGCTATTGCAATTACAAAGGAGAACCTGCGAGACAAACTCAAAGGTTTGAATGTAGATAAGACACCAGGGCCAGATTACCTCCATTCCGGAGTTCTGAGATAGGTTGCTGATAGGTTGCATCCTGAAACCAAATCGAAGCATGATCGTTGAAGAATCACTTGATTCTGGCACGGCTGCGGACAACTGGAAGATTGCAAATGCCACTCAACTCTTTAAGAAGGGAGGAAAGCAAAGGAAATGAAATTGCCGGCTCGGTCGCCTAAACACAAAGGTGGGGAAACTGTTGGAAGTATGAGGATTAGAGGTACTTGGTGACTAATGAGTCAAAGAGAGTATGGTTTCTCTCAGGGGAAATCTTGCCTGAGAAAACTGTTTGCCTTCTTCGAGGAAGTAACTAGCAGGGTGGACAAAGGAGAGGCGGTGGAAGTCATTTCAGAACGCGTTTGTTAAGCTGCCACAGATGAGGCTGTAGAAGAAGAAGAAGAAGAAGAAGAAGAAGAAGAAGAAGAAGAAGAAGAAGAAGAAGAAGAAGAAGAAGAAGAAGAAGAAGAAGAAGAAGAAGAAGAAGAAGAAGAAGAAGAAGAAGAAGAAGAAGAAGAAGAAGAAGAAGAAGAAGAAGAAGAAGATATGGTGTTGCAGGAAAGATGCCGGTGTGGATATCGAAAAGGGTGAGAGGCAGGAGGCAGCTGGTGAGAATACAAGGGCCTTTTCTGGTTGTCTGTCGGCAAGTAGAGGTGCTCTTCAGGGGGTCAGTATTGGGATCAGTTATTCACGTTGTTTGTCAAAGATGATGGCTTTGTGGCAAAGTTTGCGGATGATATGAAGATAGGTGGAGTGGTAAGTCGTGCTGACGAAGCAATGCGATTGCAGAAGGACTTTAAAAAATTGGAAGAAAGGGCAAACAATTGGCAGTTGGTATATTGTGTTGGGAAATATATGAGAATGCATTTTGGTAAAAGGAACAATAGTGCAGATTATTATCTAAATGGGGAGAAAGTTCAAACGTCATAAGCGCAACGGGACTTATGAGTCCTCCTGCAATCGCATTGCTTCCTAAGTACGACTAACCCGTCCACCCAGCAAGACTCCCACACCGTGAACTTACAGCTTGAGTCTGTGGTAAGGAAGGCAAATCCCGTCTTCTATTTATTTCCAGGAGTATATAATATGAAAGCAAGGAGATATTGATGAGCACTTAGAAGACACTTGTTAGGCGGCACGTGGAGCATTGTTAACCGTTCTGGTCACCATATCTCAGAAAGGATGTGTTATCAATGGGGAGGGTCAGGGCGAGCTTCCCGAGGAATGAAGCGGCTAGAACATGAGGAGCAGATCGCAGATTTAGGTCCGTACTCAATGAAATTTCGAAGAATGCGTGGGAGTATCATTAAAACCTACCGGATTTTGAAAGAACTAGATAGGGTGGATGTGGGGAAGATTTCCCTCTGATGATCTTTTCCAAAACTAGAGGGCAAAGCCTCAGAAATGAGGGGAGACCCCTTAAAAAACAGAGGAAAGGAGGATTTATCTTAGCTATAGAGCAAAATCATCTGGGCTCCTGAGGTGCAGGCCAAGTCCGCGTCGATATTTAAGGCGGAAGCTGATTGTTTTCTGATCAGTCAGGGCACCAAGTGATATGAGGAGAAGTGAACTGTATGAGGTTTAGTGGGGTCCGAGATCAGCCACGATGGAATGTCAGAGTAGGCTCGACGGGCTAAATGGCCTAATTCTGTTCCTATGTCTTGTGGTCCTAAATGACCTTGCAGTCGATTCGGATCTGCGGGCATATTTGGGTCTGAAAATTGGATTGGAAGTTGGGAAAAGTGAAGAGTCTGAGGGCAGAGTGTTTTTACTGATCAGTAGTGGAGTGGTACTGAATCTGTGTAATAGATTGTTTTCGTTGTTATATTTAAGATCTCACAGATCGTTACTGTGAAGAGAGGATTGTTGAGGAGGAGAGTGAGCAGGGATGATACCCGGAGATGAGCAATTCGGACAAGGTATCAGGAAAGTGACGTTGATGTGGTTTCCTGCGTCAAGGGTATAAGCAACCTTTGCAAGTGAGGAGTTTGCGTGTAGATGCAGCTTCCCTGGAGGTGGTGGAAAGAGGACACGCCAACAGGTAGAACCAGCTGAGGAAAAACATGATTTGCTGGTCTGAGAGCGACCTTAATATACCATAACCACGGAGAATCAGAAACCCATATTGAGGCGGTTTGAAATGTCAGAAGCAGGAGTGATGTGATCACATGTGCAGAGGGCTGGGTTTCTGTCTCCATCAGACAGGAGTTACAAGTTACAATGTGCAGGGATGAAAGCACAGCGCTGGGGGTCCTGATTTAGTCACTGATTCTGACACAGTGAAGTGGTTAATTTTCCTGTAATGAAGAAGCGTTAATTGAAGACATATAAAGTGCATCAATTGCTCGGTATTTAGCAGAAGTTACCAATCTCTAGGCTATCTTGAAGGAAACAGATATTCGCAGTGGCGAGAAAGCGAGGCAGACTGGTTTATTTAAGTTTGGAGGTGGGTGTGGAGCTTTGAAATAAATGCCTTTTATACGCCATCGATAATTTAGCATGTCCGGAGTGGTGGATCACACAGCACGGAAACAGGCCTTTGGCCGGCCATCCCTGTTCTGACCGTCCACTCACAGTCTACACTGGTCCCATCTATCAGCACTCGGTTCATACCCGACTGTATCTCGGCAGTTTCAATGCTCATCCTCTTCGTAAAAGTTGTGAAGGGACCAGCCTCCACCACCACCTCTACTTTCTGAGTGAAAAATCTCTTCTCTGCTTGACCCGTTCATTGATTCTATTCTTGTTACTATTGCACAGGTTTGCTGAGTATGTCCGCAGGAAAACGAATCTCAGGGTTGGATGTGTTAACATACAGGTACTCTAATAATAATATTTACTTCTAACTTTGACCATCGCTCCTAATTTACTTGAGAATGTTTAGGGCATGGGTAGCAAGTTCGCAGAAAGTAAGATCAAACACTTTGTGAAAATTAGCAAGTATAAACTCTACCTTCTGTTTCCCTCCCTGCACTCGGTCTCTTCTCCCCTTACTACCTTCCCTCTCCGACCCGTCTTCCCTTTCACCCCCTCATTCGTCGCATTAACTGTGAAAGGCGATGTATCTGAGGGGAATCTGAAGGGGAATTCTCCACTCAAAGGTTGGTGAGAGTGTGGAATGAGCTGCCAACGGAAGTGGTGGATGCGGGTTCGCTTTAGAGACTAAAGAGAATTGTGGGTAAGAGGTGTATGGATAAGGACATGGACAAGAGTTTTATGCAAGCTATGGTGCCGGGTATTGGAACTAGGCAGCAGAAACAGGAAAAAAGTTCGGCATTGACTAGAAGGGCCGAAGGGCCTGTTTCAGTTTTGGTGTGCTCTGCGACTCTAATAATATTATGATTTCCTGCTACCTGTCCTACACCCCTCCCGCGGCGCTCCTCCCTCCCCAATCTCATCATCCTTTCAATCCCGGCAGATTTACAAAGACACAAGAGGTGTTGCAGATACTAAAAGTCTAGAGCGATACAGAGAATGATAGGTACATTTGCACGCACAGTAGGCGTTTCGCGTCGAGATCCCTTTTCATGACCGGAAAGGGAGCGGGAAAGACTGGAGAGGACGAGTTACAAGCTCGTTCTCCTCTCAACATTGACACTTCAGTACGGTCTGGCTCTCTCGATACAGATATGTGCCTATGACGTCTGCATAGTTCTCTATGTTTGAGGTAAATAGGCAACTTCATGTTTGCCTGTCTGGTGTGCGGATGGAATCGACACCGCTAGCCTCAACGAAGATCTTTATATAGAAACGCAGAAAATGATCGAAGTGTTAAATGAAATCATCTCATCTGCATTTACTCCTAAGACCGACATAGTTTGTGAGTTCACTGGAGAGGACTGTGCTACCTGAGGCATATCAACATTAGAATGGATGAAGTGTTGGGAGTTTTTCATGACTGCCCTCAGATCCTCGCCATCCTTATCCCAGGGTATTATGGGAAAGAAGAGCACAGAATGTTGTGACGTTGGCAGAGATCTTTGTGCCTTCCTTATCAAAAAGTATCGAACCGAAATTCCAGGAGATAGCTAAGTTGTGCGGTAATATAAGGGATGCTGAGACATGCCAGGGATTCTCTGGGAGATGAGCTTTACACGGTGACGAGTCAGATAAAGGATGGGATTCAGATTGGCAGAATTTACCTGCAGAGACAAATCGTGTCGCCGGCAGGGTGCCAGTTTGACCGAGTGGACAAATAAGGGACAGGTGCAATACAACGTATGGCCGTGTGGGGTGTGCAATATGGAGATATTGATTAAAATCGAGTGAAGTTGCTAACAGACAAGAAAATTCAGAAATAAAAGATATATGTAGAGTTATGAGTCTTTGTCTGGATTCCATGAAGGCTAATTGGCAGGTGAATTCGATGGTAACGAAGGCCAATTCAAAGCTGGCATTCATTTCAACGGGGGTCGAATTTAATGTGACAGAAGGTGCGGTGCACAAGCCATTGGATGTAGCGAAGCAAATGGTTGAAACGTTCTTGACTGGCGTCGGGGTTAATGGCTTCCGATAACAAGTAGGATATTGTGGTTGTGCAGGAGAACACACGACAAAGAAAGGCTGAAGAGTTCCCTGGAATGAACAGCCCAATCCCGCTCCTGTGTCCTGTCGATTGGACCGTCACCTCATGCTAAATGACCATATGACTTAACCATCGGGCCTTCGCATAAAATCTTACTAAAGTGGCTATGGACGGCTTCTACAGTCGGTTTTCGTTCAGATTCTTTGTCAGCTCCTATATATATATATATATAAAACAAAGAAATGAGAAATAACTACGCCAACCTCACAACGAGGGAGCTAGGTCTCTACTCTTTGGAGAGAAGGAGGATGAGAGGAGACATGATAGAGGTATACAAGATATTGAGAGGAATAGACAGAGTGGGCAGCCAGCGCCTCTTCCCCAGGGCACCACTGCTCAGTACAAGAGGACATGGCTTTAAGTTAAGGGGAGGGAAGTTCAAGGGGGATATTAGAGGAAGGTTTTTTACTCAGAGAGTGGTTGTTGAGTGGAATGCACTGCCTGAGTCAGTGGTGGAGGCAGACACACTAGTGAAGTTTAAGAGACTACTACACAGGTATACGGAGTGATTTAAGGTGGGGGGTTATATGTGAGGCAGGGTTTGAGGGTCAGCACAACATTGTTGGCCGAAGGGCCTGTAATGTGCTGTACTGTTCTATGTTCTATGTCGTGGAAGCTACCTTGAGAAGTAGACTTTCTGCAGATAATAATTGGACCTTGGGGAGGCATTCCTTGTGCAGGCAAAACTATCAAAAAGTTGATACCAACTCATTGTTGAAGGTAAGAGCTCTGTAAAAGTGAATGCAGTCTGGTCATAGCGCGTTGAAGAACGTGCCGATGTTGGCTGTAATCAGCTAAATTAACTTGTATCGCTGCCTACTCAAACCGAGCAGGAACCAGGGACGACCTGCTCTCCGGAATACTCAGTGTGAATTCCGCCAGTTATCCTTGTGATCGAATATTTTCCCGAGGAAATCCGTTTCCTCTCTGTTACCGAGAAGCAACGGCTTTCAGGTCACCCGTCCAATGAACAATCGCACTAGAGTGCGGGATTCATCGTGGAAATGGGGTGTGGGGGTAAGGAGAGAGGGCATATCGTGAAAAGATAAACAATTGAAAGGTAGGGTGAAAGGAGATGGAGGTCGCGGGCTGCGGGTGCTGAAGAATCTGTTTCCGAGCTGTGTCTCTAGCGGGCTCTAAACCAAGTTTATCCTCGCCTCTCTCACGTTTCCTGATCACCGCCATTTCTGTTGTGTCCAAATGGAAAACACTGCAACAGCCTCTGAGAAGATCTCAGGCATTTATTTTATTAATTAGTTGAATAATTGACACGAGCGGATATTTCGCTGCGCTGATGAACTGCTCTCTGAACTTGGACTGAGTTACCCCATAAATAAACGTGTTTGTGCAGCAACTTAATATCATCAGCATGTATCCCGATTGTCCAAATATATATTCCGAATCAATGTAATTATTCTGATCCAATCCGGAAATCGTGTAATAAAGGAATTCGGCAACGTACACCGACCACAGGATGATGAAGCTTCCGGAGATGGTGAGAAGTAAGATCACAGACCTCCTCCTGCTCTCCATCTCCGGGTCACTGCGGTTCTCCGCCTTGCTCTGACCCCTCAGCCCCTTACGGACGCGACTGGTCACTAAAATGTGTCTGACTGTCAGAGCATTGAGGAGTAGTATTAACACGAACGGGAGTAATGGCGTTAGAACGGTAGAAAACCAGTCATATCCCACCCACCCAGGATCCGTATAGTAGCCCGGCTTTATAATACAGTCCCAGGGTGTTTTGTCAATCACTTTCACCTGATGATATATGAAGAAGATGGGCACATTTTTAAAACAGAACAGAACGCCAGTTGTTGTCAGAACCACAGCCGCAGTTTTCCCGGTGCAATATTTTGCTTTCCGCTTCTGACAACAGATGGCAACAAACCGATCAAACGTGAAAGTGACGGTGAACCAGACAGAACAGTCTGTTGATGCCTCTCCCAGGGCGGAGATCGCACTGCACACCGGGGTGATGTCCAGGAAAGTTCCGGGGAAGAAATAATAACTGACCCGCCACAATATGAGTTCAAAGATGATGGTAAGAAAGTCCGCCGTTGCCATGGCCACCAGGTAGCGAGTGGTGCAGGTGGAGATGCCGCATTTGCCCCGGGACAGGATCACGATTGCCACTAAATTCACTGGGGGAGCAGCAAAAAATAAAAGTTAATAGCTGTTTCCTCGCTCTCTATGTCGCAGGACAGAAATAAGCGGGTAACTGAGAACAATGAAACTTTGCAGGTAACTCATTTCTGGAGGATTCAGAGTCGTAGAGCGGGAGGCCCGAATGCCTCAGTTGAGTGCATTCTGTTCGATAGGGTCCGATGTTCGGTTCAGGGAGAGGAGTAGTGTTTGACAGTGTTTAATAGCTGATCACCGAGGGCGGTTTGGAGAAATCAATATGAATCTCCCACCATCGCGATTTCGAATGAGGTGCAAAGCCTGGACGCCTCAGCAACTTTGTCACGATGGAGATCGCGGTGTTCTCGTCACCTATGTTATGTCAGTCTCCCCATACCGCGAGGCCGCGCTCCCTCCCTCCTCTACCAATTCACAAATATCAAAGCAAAGGTATTTCACCCATTCGCATGACTTAGTCTTATTTCCCTCGGAATCAATAAAGTTTGTCTTTCTGTCCCTCCTCGACTCTGGATGGTCAAGCGTCCACAGGGGAGCAGCATGGCTTTTCTCTTCTAAAGTCTCCAACTACTCTCGGCCACTGTTTCCTGTACGCAATGCAAGGCATACAACCAGAAAACTTCAATTTTCACTTTGAAAGATATTTTGCCGACCCTTTGACTGTTCAGCTATTTCACACGTCCTTGCTTAAGCCATCCAATCTCCAATGGAAAGACAATATAGACACCTCAAAATATTTGCCACTTTTAGGGGTTACTCCGAATGACTGCAGCATTATTCTAAATGCTTCGACGCGTATGGTTCCAGAGCGGAGTATCGCATATCCTTAACTCGACTGATCTCTAAAGGAAACCCCTCTTCACTTCATGAATAATAAGGCGTGGAGAAAAACAAACCAGGTTGACTAAAATGTAGACAGACACTTATTCTAATGTTAGAACCTCCTCACGATGATACGGAGTCAAACTCACAAGTGATTTCTCCCGTTCTCCCCTGAATCACACCGGTGATCCGCTTCCCGCATCCCTTTCAACCCTCAGCAAATCCTCAGAATACAGCGCAATACGTTCCAATTTGAACTTAAAGCAAGTTTCACTTTTAATACGGATAACAGCAAGTCGGCCGTAAAGGTGCCGAGTGCGCAGGATTGTAGGAGTTAACTTTGACAGCGGCTTTACGCTGATAAACGAAAGTTCTCTTCAGTGATTCCATCTCCCAGATCTTCCACTCCGCGTCCATTGCAACGGCCAGTTGGATTTTATCCGAGGGCACAGATTAAATTGCAGGGGAATTTCTGAACGAACACAGAGTTTTTTCACAATGTCTGCACCGCACTCACTGATACACCGACCTCCCAACTCGGTCACTAACTGAAGGAGTTCAAAGAGCGCGCACACAGAACTGCAAACATTTGTTCACCTATGTTCTTACCAGGAACACCGATGACGGCAATGATCATGTAATATATCTTTCTCACACGGTAAAACGCTTCAAGCATGCTGCGTGATATTCCGCCTGTCTTCCAGCTGCCCGAGATGTTGCCCAAGAAACTCTGAGCTGATGAATCTCCACGGTCATTCATTTATACTCGCCCCAGCACAGTGAATATTCAATTCTATACAAGGCTGACGTGTCTTCCAACAGCTGGGGTAAAAATAAAGAAGATGCCATTCAATTAAAATCCCAGTTGTGATGAGGTATGGATAGGTTGACACGGAATTGCAACATCTCACAGATGAAGAAATGACGATTGGAGAAGTCAGTGAATGTTGTTGTGAAAAACTCTCAGGCTCATCTCTCGGTTCTATGATTGTTATTGTTGATCTTGTCGATTCCGAGGATCCATGGACTTTGTCACCATAGACCAATGTTATACTGTCAATGGGCTGTTCTGTTTCACTCTGGGAATTGTCTCGGTTATAGATCTTGAAAAGGAAATATAAAATAAAGAATAAGATATTTGTACGTTCCTGTAACATAATGAAGAACTTTAAACTAATATCATATTCAGGCTCACGCAGATATTGAATGCACGTAAACGTTTAATCAAATTTACTGCAACACGCACAAAATGCTGGAGGAACTCAACAGGTTAGGCAGCATCTTTGGAAATTATTAATCTGTCGACCTTTCTTCAAATTAATTAACACTTCGTCTCTCCTCACCCCCATCAACAGAAGCGAGATTACCCAGTGGCAAACCATTTTCTTTCCGATCCCCGTTCTCGGTACGATATGTCGACCCGTGGCTTCCACTCGTGCCTGAATGAGGCTACTCTCAGGCCGGATGTGCTACACCTCAAATTCCGTCCATGTAGCCTGTAATCTCATGGCAAGAACATCGATTTCCGTTGAGTTCCGGTATTTTCCCCTCCTTCCTTTCCCCACTTCGGCCTCTTATCTCTCCGCATGATCTGCCTATCGCCTTCCCATGACGCCCCTCTTCCTTCCCTTTTCCTTGGATCCACTCTCCTCTCCTATCAGCTTCCTTCTTCTGCCGCCCTTTGCCTTGTTCACCCATCATCACCCAGACTGTTATTTCGCCAACCTGGCAACACCCATTCCCTTCTAGCTTGTCCTTCCCTCTCCCCAAGAGGTTCTTATTCTGCCATCTTCCTCCTTCCTTTCTACCCCCTGATGAAGGGTCTTGGCCCGAAACGACGTCTGTTCGCTCATTTCCATAGATGCTGCCTGACCTGTGGAGATCCACCAGCGTTTTATATGTGAATACAATTGATATACATGCAGTCTTTCGTGTAGTAAACCAGCGGCCACCAATGCTCGCACCGGTATGAAGCAAAGTAATTCAACCGCCGTACAAATGACCCTCGAATTTGTGTATATGTTTAAACCGACATAGCATTTGCATTCATTGCATTTGTAACAACAATTGTTTGGAAGATGCGCTAAACTGCTAGCGTTGTTGATAGTGTTGTAGACAATGGCATTTGCCTATTTGACTCTTCCATTGTAAACACAATAGAACATTGTTTATTCTATTCCAATGTTCCTAATATACCACAACTATTTCCTTATGTATTGAATGATCTGAACAGAATGGCTCATGAGAAGAGTCCTTCACTCTCTCGAGATACTCGTTGCAATAAATATCCAATGGGTCATCGATTGTGGTATTAAATTGGTCATTTTGTCAGCTAGTCAGCGAAGGGCAGACAGGGGACAATATTGAGGTACGAGGTTACTTTCCATGGGTGGGTATGGCTGGGAAATTCACAAAGAGTGACGGGGTTCTCGGGAGTGCTGATGTGGACACGAAGAATGAAATAGAAGTCCAAACATCAATGAAGGTATGGAAGCAGATTTACAATGGGGCATCCAATACGTTCTGAACAGACGCCGTCACGGACGGGAAAAGTCATGATGCAATAATATATAATAGTAGTCTGATTTTCTGCTCCCCGTGAGTGATGGACGTGATTGCTGTGGAACCGCTGCACAAGTGTTTCACCAGGTAATTGCCGAACAGAGAACATTTCCGATATCAGCGGAGAATCTATCATTCTCTCCTTGAACCGGAGGTCCAGGAGGTGCTTCACACAGAAGCTAAACAATTATTAGCGACATACAGTGCCTTGCAAAAGTTTGGGGGCACACCTGATCAAAATTTAAATTATTGTGAATAGTTAAGTGAAGAAAAGTTGAAATGATCTCCAGAAGTCATAAAGTTAAAGATGAAAATTTGCCGATTACTGATTTACTGCCCCATCTCACACTCCCAGGGTTCGGCACAGAGTAAAACTCGCTCTTTACTGTCCCATCTCACACTCCCAGGGTTCGGCACAGAGTAAAACTCGCTCTTTACTGTCCCATCTCACACACCCAGGGTTAGGCACAGAGTAAAGCTCGCCCTTTACTGTCCCATCTCACACTCCCAGGGTTCGGCACAGAGTAAAGCTCGCTCTTTACTGTCCCATCTCACACTCCCAGGGTTCGGCACAGAGTAAAGCTCGCTCTTTACTGTCCCATCTCACACTCCCAGGGTTAGGCACAGAGTAAAGCTCGCTCTTTACTGTCCCATCTCACACTCCCAGGGTTCGGCACAGAGTAAAGCTCGCCCTTTACTGTCCCATCTCACACTCCCAGGGTTCCGCACAGAGTAAAGCTCGCTCTTTACTGTCCCATCTCACACTCCCAGGGTTCGGCACAGAGTAAAGCTCGCTCTTTACTGTCCCATTTCACACTCCCAGGGTTCGGCACAGAGTAAAGCTCGCTCTTTACTGTCCCATCTCACACTCCCAGGGTTAGGCACAGAGTAAAGCTCGCTCTTTACTGTCCCATCTCACACACCCAGGGTTAGGCACAGAGTAAAGCTCGCCCTTTACTGTCCCATCTCACACTCCCAGGGTTCCGCACAGAGTAAAGCTCGCTCTTTACTGTCCCATCTCACACTCCCAGGGTTCGGCACAGAGTAAAGCTCGCTCTTTACTGTCCCATCTCACACTCCCAGGATTCGGCACAGAGTAAAGCTCGCTCTTTACTGTCCCATCTCACACACCCAGGGTTAGGCACAGAGTAAAGCTCGCCCTTTACTGTCCCATCTCACACTCCCAGGGTTCCGCACAGAGTAAAGCTCGCTCTTTACTGTCCCATCTCACACTCCCAGGGTTCGGCACAGAGTAAAGCTCGCTCTTTACTGTCCCATCTGACACTCCCAGGGTTCGGCACAGAGTAAAGCTCGCTCTTTACTGTCCCATCTCACACTCCCAGGGTTCGGCACAGAGTAAAGCTCGCTCTTTACTGTCCCATCTCACACTCCCGGGGTTCGGCACAGAGCAAAGCTCGCTCTTTACTGTCCCATCTCACACTCCCAGGGTTCGGCACAGAGTAAAGCTCGCTCTTTACTGTCCCATCTCACACTCCCAGGGTTCGGCACAGAGTAAAGCTCGCTCTTTACTGTCCCATCTCACACTCCCAGGGTTCGGCACAGAGTAAAGCTCGCTCTTTACTGTCCCATCTCACACTCCCAGGGTTCGGCACAGAGTAAAGCTCGCTCTTTACTGTCCCATCTCACACTCCCAGGGTTCCGCACAGAGTAAAGCTCGCTCTTTACTGTCCCATCTGACACTCCCAGGGTTCGGCACAGAGTAAAGCTCGCTCTTTACTGTCCCATCTGACACTCCCAGGGTTCGGCACAGAGTAAAGCTCGCTCTTTACTGTCCCATCTCACACTCCCAGGGTTCGGCACAGAGTAAAGCTCGCTCTTTACTGTCCCATCTCACACTCCCAGGGTTCGGCACAGAGTAAAGCTCGCTCTTTACTGTCCCATCTCACACTCCCAGGGTTCGGCACAGAGTAAAGCTCGCTCTTTACTGTCCCATCTCACACTCCCAGGGTTCGGCACAGAGTAAAGCTCGCTCTTTACTGTCCCATCTCACACTCCCAGGGTTCCGCACAGAGTAAAGCTCGCTCTTTACTGTCCCATCTGACACTCCCAGGGTTCGGCACAGAGTAAAGCTCGCTCTTTACTGTCCCATCTCACACTCCCAGGGTTCGGCACAGAGCAAAACTCGCTCTTTACTGTCCCATCTCACACTCCCAGGGTTCGGCACAGAGTAAAACTCGCTCTTTTCTGTCCCATCTCACACTCCCAGGGTTCGGCACAGAGTAAAGCTCGCTCTTTACTGTCCCATCTCACACTCCCAGGGTTCGGCACAGAGTAAAGCTCGCTCTTTACTGTCCCATCTCACACTCCCAGGGTTAGGCACAGAGTAAAGCTCGCTCTTTACTGTCCCATCTCACACTCCCAGGGTTCGGCACAGAGTAAAGCTCGCTCTTCACTGTCCCATCTCACACTCCCAGGGTTCGGCACAGAGTAAAGCTCGCTCTTTACTGTCCCATCTCACACTCCCAGGGTTCGGCACAGAGTAAAACTCGCTCTTTACTGTCCCATCTCACACTCCCAGGGTTCGGCACAGAGTAAAGCTCGCTCTTTACTGTCCCATCTCACACTCCCAGGGTTCGGCACAGAGTAAAGCTCGCTCTTTACTGTCCCATCTGACACTCCCAGGGTTCGGCAAAGAGTAAAGCTCGCTCTTTACTGTCCCATCTGACACTCCCAGGGTTCGGCACAGAGTAAAGCTCGCTCTTTACTGTCCCATCTCACACTCCCAGGATTCGGCACAGAGTAAAGCTCGCTCTTTACTGTCCCATCTCACACTCCCGGGGTTAGGCACAGAGTAAAGCTCGCTCTTTACTGTCCCATCTCACACTCCCAGGGTTCGGCACAGAGTAAAGCTCGCTCTTTACTGTCCCATCTCACACTCCCAGGGTTCGGCACAGAGTAAAGCTCGCTCTTTACTGTACCATCTCACACTCCCAGGGTTCGGCACAGAGTAAAGCTCGCTCTTTACTGTACCATCTCACACTCCCAGGGTTCGGCACAGAGTAAAGCTCGCTCTTTACTGTCCCATCTGACACTCCCAGGGTTCGGCACAGAGTAAAGCTCGCTCTTTACTGTCCCATCTCACACTCCCGGGGTTAGGCACAGAGTAAAGCTCGCTCTTTACTGCCCCATCTCAAACTCCCAGGGTTCGGCACAGAGTAAAGCTCGCTCTTTACTGTCCCATCTCACACTCCCAGGGTTCGGCACAGAGTAAAGCTCGCTCTTTACTGTCCCATCTCACACTCCCAGGGTTCGGCACAGAGTAAAGCTCGCTCTTTACTGTCCCATCTCACACTCCCAGGGTTCGGCACAGAGTAAAGCTCGCTCTTTACTGTCCCATCTCACACTCCCAGGGTTCGGCACAGAGTAAAGCTCGCTCTTTACTGTCCCATCTCACACTCCCAGGGTTCGGCACAGAGCAAAGCTCGCTCTTTACTGTCCCATCTCACACTCCCAGGGTTAGGCACAGAGTAAAGCTCGCTCTTTACTGTCCCATCTCACACTCCCAGGGTTCGGCACAGAGTAAAGCTCGCTCTTTACTGTCCCATCTCACACTCCCAGGGTTCGGCACAGAGTAAAGCTCGCTCTTTACTGTCCCATCTCACACTCCCAGGGTTCGGCACAGAGTAAAGCTCGCTCTTTACTGTACCATCTCACACTCCCAGGGTTCGGACTCGGTAGGACTCGGCCTCTGAAACTGTATTAATACTAATGTTTGGTACCTTCAGTATCAGGCGTTTGTATTGTAAAGCACGGTTTTGGTGAATGAATCTTATCGTTGCTTTCTGCCTGTGTACGAAATCAGACTGAATTAAACTGTTGCAGGATTCTGGAATGTGTTGGATAGCTTCTGTGTTTTCCACGGCATTTTCTGCTTTTATCGTCTTGAATGTGTTGGACATTTATTGTGTAATTTTGATATTTTTGTCCTAACCACATGACACCCTTTTACCACAAGCAACCACTCCGTTTCTGGAAGGAGGTCTCCAACATTGCAACAGGCGTTTGACGCTTCCTGTCGACATCTACTCTGCTCCGATTGAGGGGATGTCGATAGAAGGTCATGTTCATCCATTGGTTAATCATTTTATCCATGGCGACGCTGTAGAAGTAGCTTCACTGTTTCTGACATGTGGAGAGTGTGATGGGACAGTGTGGAGTGAGATGTACTCTGTATCTGACCACGGGTGTGTGTGATGGGACGGTGGGGAGGGAGCTTCACCCTGTGTCTGACCCCGGGATTTTTTGAAGCGAGGATGCGGAAATTGCGTTACTTAGTGTTTGACCCCGGGTGTGAGTGATTGGACGGTGGAAACGGAATTTCACTCTGCGTCTGACCCCAAGGAATGTGTGATGGATGGTGCGGAGGGAGTTTCACTCTCTGTCTGGCCCCGGGCGGCTTTGATAGGATTATGCGGACCGAGTTCCATTGTGTTTGTGATCCCCGGAATGCTTAATAGAACGTGCAGGGAGTTTCACTCAATGGATGAGGAGACGAGGCCGAATGAGCTTCACTGTGTGTCTGACCCCGTGAGCGATGCGAGGATGAGGAATGAGCCTCACTGCGGGGCTGCCTCAATGTCACAGCGTTCGGCTGGAGCCGGGTCCGAAGGAACAGTTGGGAATGAAAACCGGAGCGCGGCCGTTAAAGGGGAGGATGGTTTTAAAGGGGACGGCGCGGAAGCGGCCAAAATGTCCCAATCCCAATCCACGGTTCACACATTCAGATGTTAACAATCTCACTCTCAGTCCGGATCGGGGTTCCTGCGGAGATCTCAGTTCCTTCTTCCACTTCTGACTGAACTGATTGTACTGCAGACTGAAACAGATGGAATGATACAGATGAAATAAACATATTACACAACAGTGTCAGTAACAGGACAGTGGGTTAATGTTTCAATAACAGTCATTGACAAATAATGCCAGAAAACCCACGGATCGGCTGAAACTTTATCACATTATTAACACAAGCACTCATCCGGTCGGGAGGGTCAGTATGAGGCGGTGGAGAGCGGAGACAGATCGATCTGTCAGCCAGTTTGATACCAGATCCAGCACCGTCAATGATGTATTTGTACTGAGCGAGGAGGCGAGATCCTCGGCACCAGAATCTGTGAAGCCGACATTGTGCAGCCTGGAGATGAGAGAGTGTGAGGATTCAGGACACAGAGACAGGAGGCGGTACAAATCCCCAATGTTTATCAGTAACACAATCACTGATTACATGAATGTTCAGTGTCAGACGCCCAGTGACTTTAAACACAATCTCCCACAGTCTGGTACTTACCACAGTTCTGTATTTTACACTCCGGATTCCTCAGAGCCGCAGACACCAGTTTCACTCCTGAATCTCTCAGTTTATTATCACTCAGGTTCAGGTCCGTCAGTGATGGGTTTCTACTGAGAGCAGAGACTATATCCTCGGCACCAGAATCTGTGAGACCGACATTGAACAACCTGGAGATGAGAGAGAGTGAGAGTGAAGGACACAGATTGACAGGAGACGGTACAAATCCAAAGTGTTTATCAGTAATACAATTACTGATCAGATTAATGTTCAGTGTCAGACACCCAGTGACTCTAAACACCATCTCCCACAGTTTGGTACTTACCACAGTGTCTGTATTTTACACTCCGGGCTCCTCAGAGCCGCAGACACCAGGTTCAATCCTGAATCTCCCAGTTTATTTCAGTCAGGTTCAGCGTCGTCAGTAACTCAATGCGACGGGTGGTCACCAGCACTGAACACCCTGGCAGCAGCATGCCCTGGATTAAACTGTACACAATATCAGACATCAGGCACCGGAATTCAGGATCTGTGCATGTGTATTGGGGTTCTCTGTCTCTCCGGCTGCCAGCAAAATCAATGTTGTCATTGAATTCAACAAAACCATCCAATATAAACAGCAACACCTCTGGGATGTGTTCTATTTGAAGTCTACGGATGTGTTCATTAATTATACGCCGACTCTGAGACGGGTATCAGTAATATCTGACAACGTAACATGCCAACACCGTCACGCTGTATAAACGTTAAAAGTGACAGACTCAGTCCAGATTGCGTGTACAAGGAAATGTGCAAAATCTTCATGAAGCTTGTCATTCCCCGTGACGCCGCTAGGTACCCCATTCTGTAGATACTGAACCGGGTCAAAAACTTTACTGGGTGTTGTTTATGGGCGGCCAAATAGTAACAGGGATATCGAGGAGCAGATAGGGAAACCGATCCTGGAAAGGTGTAAGAAGAACAGAGTTGTTTGTGGTGGGAGATTCTAATTTCCCAAATATCAATTGGCATCTCCTTAGAGCTAGCGGTTTAGATGGAGTGGAGTTTGTTAAAACATAGAACATAGAATAGTACAGGATATTACAGGCCCATCGGCCCACAATTTTGTGCCGACCCTCAAATCCTGCCTTCCATATAACCCCCCAACTTAAATTCCTTCATATACCTGTCTAGTAGTCTCTTAAACTTCACTAGTGTATCTGCCTCCACCACTGACTCAGGCAGTGCATACCACGCACCAACCACTCTCTGAGTGAAAAACCTTCCTCTAATATCCCCCTTAAACTTCCCTCCCATTACCTTAAAACCATGTCCTCTTGTACTGAGCAGTGGTGCCCTGGGCAAGAGGCGCTGGCTCTTCACTCTGTCTATTCCTCTTAATATCTTGTACAGCTCTATCATGTCTCCTGTCATCCTCCTTCTCTCCAAAGAATAAAGCCCTAGCTCCCTTAATTTCTGATCATAATCCATACTCTCTAAACCAGGCAGCATTCTGATAAATCTCTTCTGTACCCTTTCCAATGCTTCCACGTTAGGTGTGTTCAGGAAGGATTCTTGACACAATATGCAGAAAGTCTATGAAGAAATGTGGCAAAAATTCAATAAGATTTGTCAAACATGACCTTCCACGCACAAGTCTATGTTGACTGTTCCTAATCAGACCCTGTCTATCCAGATAATTATATATACCTTCTCTAAGAATACTTTCCATTAATTTACCGTCTGTGACGTCTGATGATGTCAAATACGTCCCCACCCCTGAGTGTTCCGACTTCCTTGAGGTGTTTAGCAAATAGATGGCAACCACACTACTGCCCCATCGATGCCATGACATGCTATATAGTGAGGGTATCTCGATGACAGTTTGATCTTTTCTAACCGGTGTGAGGAACATATAACACGTGTAAGGCTGGTTTTTCGGAGACAGTTAAAACTCGCCTGTTTGTGAAATTAGACTGAGATCCGCGTCCCCGAGGTCTCTTCTTTTGGATTTGTCAACGTTGAAACTTTTGACTTTTCTAGGATGTGCTCTCACTTACGTTTAGTAGCGTACTCTTCTTATCAGAATTGCAATGCTCTCAAGGAGGGCCTATATTATTCTTATTATTTACTATGTTTGTATTTGCACATTTTGTTGTATTTTGCACTCGTTCGCTTAGCGTTGTTGGTGCGGACATTCATTGATTCGGTTATAGATACAGGATTTATTTGAGTATGCCCGCAAAAATGTGGCTAGTCGTTTCCACCCATATGGTGACAGGTGGCTACTTTCGTAATAAATTTACTTTGAACTCTGAATATGATCATCCCTGTTTAAATTGATCCGAGAGGACCAGCTGTTCGTCGCCTTCAAAGTGAAATCCTCCCTGTCAACTACTGTCATGTTCGCCGCAGTCGGTGGCACAACTCTCTTCCTCACTTAATTTCCTCTTTAGCAGCGCATTCGGACCCGGTAAGCCTGAGATGCCAATCGTACTCAAACGTCAAACACATTTCCATAATCATGTGTCCATAATACTGTCATTCACAACCACCTGCAGATTTTACGTGATTCATTAGTCTCAGAGATGATGAAAATAGCGTTAGTAATATAAATAAATCCGCTAAAGGACTATAAATACTATAATTATATGATATTATAATATTATAATAAATATCAAAATAAATATAAATATTCTATAAATATAATAGATTATAAATATCCCTAAATAAGATTTAGGGAAGACGATTGCAAAACATCGCTTTGTCTTCCAATAGACTGGACCATAAAGCACGTCGTCATTAAAAAAGAAATTTATAATTAAAACGTGGTGCTAATAATGTAAATATTGCATTTCAGTTTGACAAGGTGACTGACGTATTTTTAGACTCGGGGATATTTATTTACTCCCCATTAAGCTGCATCGGGGTAGAGCAACAGAATTTGTATATCTTATATCCGATTAAAACGGAATCTTAGCCTTTCTGTGCGTTAAGTCTTCGCGATTATGGACTCGATTAAACAAAAACGTGCATTTGATGGCAAGATTAGCATATTATTGGTGGTGAATATATAAAAATAATTCGTCCAACAATTAAAAAAATAAAAATGCATTAAATATCTACTACAGCGCGTGTGTGTGTGTGTGTGTGTGTGTGTGTGTGTGTGTGTGTGTGGGTGTGTGTGTGTGTGTGTGTGTGTGTATTAACAAGGATAATCATTGCTAGTGGAGACGGGATGTCGCAACGTGCAAAATTACGACCATATAGTTTCAGCTATCACATTAGATCTTGACCTCAGAATTTTACTGTGCAGCATATTCGACTTGCAGTAGTCTGTGTTTCTCACCGGCATTTTATTTTCCTCCAAAATTCAAAAGACTTTCGGGGAGTCATTCAAGGTTGCTTCGTTCGCGGCCACTAGTAGTTTGTTGATTAGGTTCCACTTAAAAGTCCTCCACTTCCTGGTCAAATTTTACATTGGTTGTGGGACTAACGACACAGCGATCTTGAGATTGGATGACACAGGAGCCGTATGATCTTGTGAACATAACGAGAGAGGTTTGGATCAGGATGAACTCAAATGCCGAGTAAAGTCTGGAATTAGCTCAGACTCAGACTCAAAATTAACAAAACGATATAAACACAATCCATTGGCGAAATCTCAAAGAGTAATACGAAAAATGCAACTCTTCCGATTGAGCCCTGAGCGCTCAGTACGAGGACTTCATGCAGGGACTTTCCATGAATAAATATGACAGCAATAATAGGCAGTCTGATAAGGGAGAACGGCATTCATTCTTTTACATTATTACGTTGTATGTCCAGACACCACATTAGGGCTGAGAACATGTATTTTCATTTGAGTTGATTGTCCACTCACTGTGTTTCATTTTCTCAGCCAGTTCACGTGAACCTTCACTTCTTTGTTGTACTCCATGTCCAACAAACCATATATCATCAATACAGTTAAAACTGGGACAGCAAGTGAGGGATTACATTCTGCCGACTTGCTGTCCACTGAATCATGAAATTCAGTCGGCCTTTGTAAATACCCTTGAAGTGACAATTGAATGATGAACTGACATCACTCCCATGTCACCGCGTATCTACCTTGTGGATATCAATCCGGTAAGATTGAGAAAAGAAGTATTTAAATATTCAAAATGGCTTCTCATTGTCCGCACTCTTGTGATGTGCGCTCGATCAAAGTCACAATATCTGGGAAGAAGTAGATGAACGATATATAGTTACACAGACAAAGAGACAGAGAAACAGGCAGACAGAGGACAGGCACACCGGCAGACGGCCAGATAGTTAGAGAGATAGATGGATAGATATGTAGATGTGCAGACACGCATATCCACAGACGAACGCATATGTTGTCCAGGAAACTATAATCTGAAAATCAGTGAACGGAAACGAGGCAAAGGCAATGGAAATAGACAAAGAAAATGCTTTTGTTGTTGCCATGTGATCGCAGGAATGGAGGTCCGTTCTCAGGGATGGCTTCATCAAAGCAACGACAGGTGGACACAATGAGTTGTTTTGTTATTGATGATCCAAAGTAAACCATTTTCAGATGAGAAGGAACAGCCTGTGACCTGTTGGTCTGCGCCGAGTGTCTGGCTTGAACCAGTCTGAGTTGGGAAGGACACAATCAGTTCCCAACATCGCATGTTGGGGGAAAGGGCCATAAAGTTTGAGTCAACGACACTGAAAGCTATTAGATTAATGTGATGAGGGAAAGAGAGGAATAGAGGTTTTCGGAAGTACATGCTGCGACAACTCTGTGGAGACCAGCCATCGCGGAAGTGAATGACCTAAAGTTGGGATCTTGAAGGTTATATCAGGATGACGAGGAGCGCCCGGCCAGCGTGGATTACTTTCCCCCAGTATTACCTTTCCCATGCGTTGACTCTTTGTGGTGGGTACAAACAAAAATAATATACTAACCTTGCTTAAAATGTTGAAAAAAAAATCATCTTTAACTTTATGACTTCTGGAGGTCATTTCAACTTTTCTTCACCAAACTATTCACAATAACATAAATTTTGATCAGGGGTTCCCCAAAGCTTTTGCAAGCCACTGTATGCCGCTAATAATTGTTTAGCTTCTGTGTGAAGCACCTCCTGGTCCTGCGCTTCAAGGAGAGAATGACAGATTCTCGGCTGATATCGGAAATGTTCTATGTTCGGCAATTTCCTGGTGAAACACTTGTGCAGCGGCTCGACTGCAATCACGTCCATCACTCACGGGGAGCAGAAAATCAGACTACAGACTATATTATTGCATCATAACTTTTCCCGTCCGTGACGGCATCTGTTCAGAACTTATTGGATGCCCCATTGTAAATCTGCTTCCATACCTTCATTGATGTTTGGACTTCTATTTCTTTCTTCGTGTCCACATCAGCACTCCCGAGAACCCCGTCACTCTTTGTGAATTTCCCAGCCGTACTCACCCATGGAAGGTAAACTCGTACCTCAATATTGACCCCTGTCTGCCCTTCACTGACTAGCTGACAAAATGACTAATTTAATCCCACAACCGACGACCCATTGAGTGAAGGGCTCTTCTCATGTGGCATTCAATTCAGACCATTCAATACATAAGTAAATCGAGGTGGCACATTAGGAACATAAAAACAATGTTCTGTTTACAATGGAAGTCAAATAGGCAAATGCCATTGTCTACAACACTATCAACAACGCTAGCAATTTAGCGCATCTGCCAAACAATTGTTGTTACAAATGTAATGAATGCAGATGATATGTCGGTTTAAACATATACACAAATTCGAGGGTCATGTGAACGGCGGTTGAATTACTTTGCTTCATACCGGTGCGAGCATTGGTGGCCGCTGGTTTACTACACGAAAGACTGCATGTATATCAATTGTATTCACATATAAAACGCTGGTGGATCTCCGCAGGTCAGGCAGCATCTATGCAAATGAACAAACAGACATCGTTTCGGGCCAAGCCCCTTCATCGGGAGTAGAAAGGAAGGAGGAAGATGGCAGAATAAGAACCTCTTGGGGAGAGGGAAGGACAAGCTAGAAGGGAATGGGTGTTGCCAGGTTGGCGAAATAACAGTCTGGGTGATGATAGGTGAAAAAGGCAAATGGCGGCAGAAGAAGGAAGCTGATAGGAGAGGAGAGTGGATCCAAGGAAAAGGGAAGGAAGAGGGGCGTCATGGGAAGGCGATAGTCAGATCAGGCGGAGCGATAAGAGGCCGAAGTGGGGAAAGGAAGGAGGGGGAAATACCGGAACTCAACGGAAATCGATGTTCCTGCCATGAGATTGCAGGCTACCTGGACGGAATTTGAGGTGTAGCACATCCGGCCTGAGAATAGCCTCATTGTGGCACGAGAGGAAGCCACGGGTCGACATATCGGACCGTGAACTGGATTCGGAAAGAAAATGGTTTGCCACTGGGAAATCTCGCTTCTGTTGATGGAGGTGAGGAGCGACGAAATGTTAATTAATTTGAAGAAAGGTCTTGGCCAGAAAGGTCGACAGATTAATCATTTCCAAAGATGCTGCCTAACCTGTTGAGTTCCTCCGTCATTTTGTGCGTGTTGCAGTAAATTTGATTAAACGTTTACATACATTCAATATCTCCGTGAGCCTGAATATGTATTAGTTTAAGGTTCTTCACTATGTTACAGGAACGTACACATATCTTATTCTTTATTTTATATTTCTATTGCAAGATCTATAACCGAGACAATTCCCAGAGTGAAACAGAACAGCCCATTGACAGTAAAACATTGGTCTATGGTGACAAAGTCCATGGATCCTCGGAATGGACAAGATCAACAATAACAATCATGAAACCGAGAGATGAGCCTGAGAGTGTTTCACACCAACATTCACTGACTTCTCCAATCGACAGTTCTTCATCTTTGAGATTTTGCAATTTCGTGTCAAGCTATTCATACCTCATCACAATTGGGAGTTTACTTGAATGACATCATGTTTATTTTAACCCCAGCTGTTGGAAAACACGTCAGTCTTGTGTGATATTAAATAGTCCGTGTGATGGAGCGAGTATAAATGAATGAGCGTGGAGATTCGTCAGCTCAGAGTTTCTCCAGCGAGGTCGCGGACAGCTGGAAGACAGGGTGAATCTCAGACAGCATGCGTGAAACCTTTTACCGTGTGAGGAAGATATGGTACTTGGTCATTGCCGTGATCGGCGTTCCTGGTAAGAACACAAGCAAATTAACATTTTAAGTTTTGTGTGCGCGGTCCGTGGACTCTTTCAGTGACCGACAGCGCTGCGATGACGGAGTGTCAGAGAGTGCGGTGTTCACATTGCGACCAATCTCTGCGTTCGTTCAGAAGCTCCCTTGCTTTTTAATTCATGGCTTTTGCTGGAAGTAAACCGGCAGCTGAAGCGGCCGTAGAGAGGAAGATCGGGTAGATGGATTCATGTTGTAGATTCATAGCAGGCAGTTGTGATTTATCAATGCAAAGTCGCTGTCAAGTAAACCCCGATAATCCAGCGCGCTCGCCACCTTTACGGCAATTTGGTTTTATACCGTTTCATTAGAGCAACGTGCTTTAAATTCAAAATTCAAGGTATTGTGCTCTGATTAAAGAAATACCAGCAAATTTGAAGAGAACGCGGGAAGCGAATGGACTTTGAGATTCAGGGGAGAGTGGTCGATTGCATTTATAAGTCAGACTCCGAATATAAGTCAAGTAAGGGCCTGTGTGCGTGTTTTGTACCAGGGTTTATTACCACGCCCTGTTATCCGTGAAGTGACGCAGGAGTTAAGAGCAAGCCCAGCGGTGTCCGTTAGGGGTCAGATGGGGTAAGGTGCTCGCGATAATCCGTTCTTGTACAATATGCTTCGGAACATTTACAATAATGCTGAAGTAATTGGGAGTGGCCCCAAAAGAGGCAGATATTTTGGAGTACCTACACTGTCTTTGATGAAATAAGCACTAGCGTACGAAATACATTAAAGTTCAGCGGTCAAGCATAAATCTCAAAAATGAAAATTGAAACTTACTGATCGGATTCGTCGAGAGCGTGTGAAGGAACCCCGGCCAAGGGTAGTTGCGGAATTTAAAAGAAGCCATCCAAGCGGAGGTGGGGGTGGGGGGGAGGTGCTGTGTGCGGGTGATAAACGGGGAGTCAAGAAGGAGACGCAGGCATTGGAACGGTGGAAATGAATTTGCTTTTGTAGATGGACAGAGGTGGAGGGAGCGGGACTTCGCTGCACAGTCAGAGTGCCAGGACATAGGTGACAGGAACGCGGTAATCACCATCGCTGAGAAAGTTGCCGAGGTACCCAGGTTTTACACATCAGTCCAAAACCTGACGGGGGGAGATTTATATTGATTTCTCTCAAGCGGTCTCGGCGATCCGTTGATAACGCCTCCTTCCCAAACCCTGTTCCTTTTCCAGTATCGAGTACCTTCTCCGTTCATCCCGCATGCATTCGTGAGAGGGATCTGAGATTCCCGCATTACTCCTTTTAAACCCCCAGAAATGAGATGTCTGCACAGTTTGATTGTTCTCAATTTCCAGCTTGTCTCTGCCCTGAGACCCACTGATCGGTGAGACAGTAATTCACTCATTCTGTTTGCTGTTCCCCCAGTGAATTTAGTGGCGATTGTGATCCTGTCCCGGGGAAAGTGCGGCCTCTCCACCTGCACCACTCGCTACCTGGTGGCCATGGCAACGGCGGATCTACTAACCCTTATCTTTCAGGTCATATTGTGGCGGGTCAGTTATTATTACTTCCCCGGGACTTTCCTGGACATCACCCCCGTGTGCAGTGTGATCAGTGTGATCTCAAAGGCAGCCACCGACTGTTCTGTCTGGTTCACCGTCATGTTTACATTTGATCGGTTTGTCGCCATCTGTTGTCAGCAACGGAAAGCGAACTATTGCACCGGGAAAACTGCGGCTGCGGTTCTGACAACAACCGGCGTTCTGCTCTGTGTTAAAAATGTGCCCATCTTCTTCATACATCACTCTGTGAAAGTGATTGACAATGTACCCTGGGACTGTACTACGAAGCCAGGCTACTATACGGATCCCGGGTGGGTGGGATATGACTGGTTTACCACAGTTCTAACGCCATTACTCCCGTTCGTGTTAATACTACTGTTCAACGCTCTGACAGGCAGACACATTTTCGTGACGAGTCGCGTGCGTAAGGGGCTGAGGGGTCAGAGCAAGGCGGAGAACCGCAGTGACCCGGAGATGGAGAGCAGGAGGAGGTCTGTGATCTTACTTCTCACCATCTCCGGAAGCTTCATCATCCTGTGGTCGGTGTATGTTGCCGAATTCCTTTATTACATCATTGCCGGACTGGATCCAAATAGTTACAATGAATCGGAATCTATACTTCAACAATCGGGAGGCATGTTGCTGATATTAAGTTGCTGCACAAACACGTTTATTTATGGGGTAACTCAGTCCAAGTTCAGAGAGCAGTTCATCAGCGCAGTGAAATATCCCTTCACGCCAATTATTCAACTAATTAATGAACAGAATATCTAAGATCTTCTCAGAGGCCGTCGCAGTGTTTTCATCTTGTTACTATGGAACTGACGGTCACCGGAGAATGAGGCAGAGGTGAGAAATAAACTGTTTTATAGCCCGAGATAGACACAGCACGGGAACAGACTCTTCGGCATCCGCAGCCCGCGACCTCCACCTCCTAACAATTACTCATCTCATTCCAGCATTTTCTTCACCACATTCCCGCTCCCGTTGCAGCCACACCCCTTTAGACAATGATTGGGCTGTTCAGGATCTGAGGACGTTTAACACCAATTCGGCAGATATGTAAGCCATTCGTTACTTTTGCACAAGAATAAAACGATAAAAGAAAGTCAACATTCCGCACGAACTTATAGTAAACCTTACACTTGTCCTTCGCGTTAGAAAACCCTGTTGTGGAGAAATATTTAACACCGCAGAATTCATGCATTCTGATTATAATTGTGCAAATTCCTATGGAAATCCCATTTGCCCACTCTCCTCCAGGGAAAGATTGTCATCTCACCTGACGATTTCGATTAAATTTCCACCCGAGGAAACTGCATGTCGAATCTCCTCTGCATTCACTCCAGTACAGTCGCAAGTTTATTGTCATTTTTCTCAGCTAAAACTGGTAAAGCCTGAGGTATGGACATGGGAAAGCGCACTCAGTTCCCAATTGCTAGCAACTTTCGTACTATTCCCGTGGTGATTAACATTGTGGCTTTCGGGAGATTTAAATAGCTTTTGCCGTGTAATAGTTCAATGTCATTGTGTGTTGACTGAGAGATAATACCAGTTGTAGGTATTTATATTGGGACAATGTTTACCCTGTTCGTGTCCCATGGACTTTCTATTTCCCCTTTCAAGTCAACATATTTCGGGTATCTTCGCTAATCGATTTTCTGTAAGTGTTGTGTTATCTGGAATGGTTGTATCTATTAAGTACGTTGTTTCTTGCTTCTTTATCCTGTAATATTATAACCGGTAGGATATCATGTATTGCAATGCTCATGGACCAGAATCTTTCATTTCCCTCTTTCACGCCAGCATAATTCAGATGACTTTCCCTTACTGATTCCTGTAGAGTTCTCCGTGTTTTGGATAGCCATGCCTCTTTATAGGTTGATTTTATTGGTTTACCCTGCAATATTATATCCGGACGGGTATCGGGTACTGCCCTATCTGCAATGAACGATCAGTCGTAATATAATTGTAGGATTCCGTCTCTGAAACTGTATTTATACTAATGTATGGTACCTTGAGTATCAGGCGTTTGTATTGTAAAGCACGGTTTTGGTGAATAAATCTTACCACTGATTTCTGCCTGTGTAAGAAATCAGACTGAATTAAACTGTTGCAGGATTCTGTAATGTGTTGGATAGCTTCTGTGCTTTCCTCGGCATTTTCTGCTTTTATCGTCTTGAATTTGTTGGCCTTTCGTTGTGTAATTTTGATATTTTTGTGCTAACCACCAGACACCCTTTTACCACAAGCAACCACTCCGTTTCTGGAAGGTGGTCTCCAACACTGAAACAGACGTTGGACGCTTCCTGTCGACATCTACTCTGCTCCGATTTAGGTGATGTCCATAGAAGTTCATGTCTATCCATTGGTTAATCATTTCATCCATGGCGACGCTGTAGACGTAGCTTCACTGTTTCTGACATGTGGAGAGTGTGATGGGACAGTGTGGAGTGAGATGTACTCTGTATCTGACCACGGTTGTGTGTGATGGGACGGTGTGGAGGGAGCTTCACTCTCTGTCTGACCCCGGAAGTGTGTGATGGGACGGTGGGGTGTGAGTTTCACTCTCTGTCTGACCCCGGAAGTGTGTGATGGGACGGTGGGGTGTGAGCCTCACTCTGCGTCTGACCCCTGCAGTGTGTGATGGGACGGAGGGGAGGGAGATTCACCCTGTGTTTGACCCCGGGATTGTTTGAAGCGAGGTTGCGGAAAGAGCGTTACTTTGTGTTTGACCCCGGGTGTGAGTGATTGGGCAGTGTATACGGAATTTCACTCTGCGTCTGACCCCGAGGAATGTGTGATGGATGCTGCGGATGCAGCTGCTCTCTGTTTCGGACACAAGGAGTGTGGGATGGGATGGTGCGGAGGGAGCTTCACTCTCTGTCAGGCCCCGGGCGTGATAGACTTTCACTCTGTTTGTGATCCCTGGAATGCTTAATAGAACGTGCCGGAAGTTTCACTCAATGAATGAGAAGACGAGGTCGAATGAGCTTCACTGTGTGTGTGACCCCGAGAGTGATGCGAGGATAAGGAATGAGCCTCACTGCGGGGCTACCACAATGTCAGAGCGTTCGGCTGGAGCCGGGTCCGATGGAACAGTTGGGAATGAAACCCGGAGCGCGGCAGTTAAAGGGGAGGATGGCTTTAAAGGGGACGGCGGGGAAGCGGCCAAAATGTCCCAATCCCAAACCACGGTTCACACATTCAGATGTTCACAATCTCTCTCTCAGTCCGGGTCTGGGTTCCTGCAGAAATCTCAGTTGCTTCTTCCATTTCTGACTGAACTGATCGTACTGCAGACTGAAACAGATGGAGGGATATAGATGAAATAAACATATTACACAACTGCGTCAGTAATAGGACAGTGGGGTTAATGTTTCAATAACACTCATTGACAAATATTGCCAGAAAACCCACGGATCGGCTGAAATTTTATCACATTATTAACACAAGCACTCATCCGATCGGGAGGGTCAGTATGAGGCGGTGGAGAGCGGGGACAGATCGATCTGTCAGCCAGTTTGATACCAGATCCAGCACCGTCAGTGATGGGTTTGTACTGAGAGCGGAGACGAGATCATCGGCACCAGAATCTGAGAAGCCGACTTGTGCAGCCTGGAGGTGAGTGAGAGTGAGGATTAAGGACACAGAGACAGGAGGCGGTACAAATCCCCAGTGTTTATCAGTAACACAATTACTGATCACATGAATGTTCAGTGTCAGACACCCAGTGACTGTAAACACAATCTCTCACAGTGTGGTACTTACCACAGTTTCTGTATTTTACACATCGGGTTCCTCAGAGCCACAGACAACAGTTTCAATACTGAATCTCCCAGTTTATTTCACTCAGGTTCAGCGCCGTCTGTAACTCAGTGGGACGGGTGGTCACCAGCACTGAACACCCTGGGAGCAGCATGCCCTGGATTAAACTGTACACGATGTCAGACATCTTGCACCGGAATTCAGGATCTGTGCATGTGTATTGGGGTTCTCTGTCCCTCCGGCTGTCAGCAAAATCAATGTTGTCATTGAATTCATGAAAACCATCCAATATAAACAGCAACACCTCTGAGTTGTGATCTATTTGAAGGCTACTGATGTGTAGGCTACGCCGACTCTGAGACGGGTATCAGTAATATCCGACAACGTAACGTGCCAGCACACTCAGGCTGTATAAACGTTAAAGTGACAGACTCAGTCCAGATAGCGTGTGCAAGGAAATGTGCAAAATCTTCATGAAGCTTGTCATTCCCGGTGATGCCGCTAGTTACTACATTCTTTAGATACCGAACCGGGTCAATAACTTTACTGGGTGTTTTTTATAGGCGGCCCAATAGCAACAGGGATATCGAGGAGCAGATAGGGAAACCGATCCTGGAAAGGTGTAAGAAGAACAGAGTTGTCGTGTTGGGAGATTTTAATATCCCAAATATCGATTGGCATCTCCTTAGAAGTAGGGGTTTAGATGGAGTGGAGTTTGTTAGAACATACAACATAGAATAATACAGGACATTACAGGCCCTTCGGCCCACAATTTTGTTCCGACCCTCAACCCCTGCCTCCCATATAACACCCCACCTTAAATTCCTCCATATACCTGTCTAGTAGTCTCTTGAACTTCACTAGTGTACCTGCCTCCACCACTGACTCAGGCAGTGCATTCCACGCACCAACCACTCTCTGAGTGAAGACCCTTCCTCTAATATCCCCCTTAAACATCCCTCCCATTACCTAAAAGCCATGTCCTCTTGTAATCTGCAGTGGTGCCCTGGTGAAGAGGTGCTGGCTGTTCACTCTGTCTATTCCTCTTAATATCTTGTACACCTCTATCATGTCTCCTCTCATCCTCCTTCTCTCCAAAGCGTAAAGCCCTAGCTCCCTTAATCTCTGATCATAATCCTTACTCTCTAAACCAGGCAGCATTCTGGTAAATCTCCTCTGTACCCTTTACAATGCTTCCACGTTAGATGTGTTCAGCAAGGATTCTTGACAAAATATGAAGAAAGCCTATGAAGAAATGTGGCAAAAATTCAATAAGATTAGTCAAACATGACGTTCCACGCTCAAATCTATGTTGACTGTTCCTAAACAGACCCTGTCTATCCAGATAATTATATATACCATCTCTAAGAATACTTTCCATTAATTTACCGAGTCTGTGACGTCTGATGATATCAAATATGTCCCCACTCCCGAGTGTTCCGACTTCCTTGAGGTGTTTAGTAAATAGATGGCAACCACACTACTGCCCCATCGGTGCCCGGACAATGCTATATAGTGAGGGTATCTCGATGACAGTTTGATCTTTTCTAACCGGTGTGAGGAACATATAACACGTGTAAGGCTGGTTATTCGGAGACTGTTAAAACTCGCCTGTTTGTGAAATTAGACTGAGATCCGCGTCCCCGAGGTCTCTTCTTTGGGATTTGTCACTTATTGATTTCTGTATTTTATGTGTGTTTGGAATGGCTAGATCTATTAAATAAGTTGCCCTTGCTTGTTTATCCTGTACTACTGCACCGACCTGTTATTACGGATTGTCCAATCTGCAATAAGTTGATCTGACATAATATAATTTGTGGTATTTTGACTCTAAAAATGGATCAAATTGTATGCATGTCAGGTGTGACTTCATTTCCAGGTTTGCATTTTAACGCCAGATTTAGATGAATGATGTTTGCATTTGCATGTGGCTGTGTAACTATTCAGATTGTGTTGAGCGGTTACAGGGTCCTGTAATTCTTTCGATTGTCTATGTTTTTTTCTTGGCATTTTTTAAATTTATCGATCATGTTTAGATCGTGGGGATGTCTTCCATGAAGAACCATGCTCTACCATTGGCTCACTTTTTCTTTAATTGTGGTAATTACGGGGCTGTAGCTTAGGAGAAAATGGCGTCTAAAGGCGACTCATTTGTTTGCATCTTCGGAAGCAGCTCTATTTCTGTCTTTAATATCTTTCTTGTTCCCTTTTAGGTTTATTTTGAAGATCCTGGCCTGGCGTTACACGCTGACTTAGATTATTTGCGGGAATGGACCCGCCATCGGGGTCTCACGACTGGCCGTTCTTCCACTCGGCCTAGAAGGTTAGGGCGCCTTCGGAGCTTCCGGATTTCGTGCCCCAGGAAGCGAGCGGTCTCCAGTTTGGTGCTTCTACAGGAAATCGGTGTCTCCTGTTCGGCAGAAGATCGAAAGCAGCAAGTTAGCTGTTGGTTGTGTGCCTAGAGACCCGAGTTGTTTGGGCAGAAAAAGTGAAGCAACAGATTATTAACACCATAAATCAGCGAGTGTTTGAGTCTCGGGTCCAACTCTTTTTCCCTTATTAGGGAGAGAGAGAGAGAGAGCCTGTGGTACGTCGATTATTAAGGATGTACTTTGCACGCATTTCTCTGACTTTAAGTATACTCTGCGTTTGAAACTTTTGACTTTACTCGGATGTGCTCTAACTTAAATTTAGAAGAGTACTCTTCTTATCAGAATTGTAATGCTCTCAAGGAGGGCCTATATTATTATTATTATTATTATTATTATTATTATTATTATTATTAATTACTATGTTTGTATTTGCACATTTTGTTGTATTTTGTACTCGTTCGCTTAGCGTTGTTGGTGCGGACATTCATTGATTCGGTTATCGTTACTGGTTTTATTTGAGTATGCCCGCAAAAATGCAGCTCGACGGTTCCACCTATATGGTGACATGTGGCTATTTTCTAATAACTTTACTTTGAACTCTGAATATGATCATCCCTGTTTAAATTGATCCGAGAGGACCAGCTGTTCGTCGCCTTCAAAGTGAAATCCTCCCTGTCAACAACTGTCATGTTCGGCGCAGTCGGTGGTGCAACTCTCTTCCTCACTTAATTTCCTCTTTAGCAGCGCATTCGGACCCGGTAAGCCTGAGATGCCAATCGTACTCATACGTTAAAGACATTTCCATAACCATGTGTCCATAATACTGTCATTCACAGCAACCTGCAGATTTTACGGGATTCACTCGTCTCAGAGATGAAGAAAATAGCGTTAGTAATTGAAATAAATCCGCTAAAGGACTATAAATACTATATTTATATATTATAATATTATAGTACATATTAAAATAAATATAAATATTATCTAAATATAATAGATTATAAATCTCCCTAAATAATATTTTGGGAAGACGATTGCAAAACATCGCTTTGTCTTCCAATAGACTGTACCATAAAGCACGTCGTCATTAAGAAAGAAATTTATAATTGAATCGTGGTGCTAATAATGTAAATATTGCATTTCAGTTTGACAAGGTGACAAACTTATTTTTGGACGCGGGGATATTAACTTACTTCCATGAATCAGCATCGGGGTAGAGCAACAAAATTTGTATATCTTATATCCGATTAAAAGTGAATCTTAGCGTGTCTGTGCGCTTAGTCTTCGTGATTATCGATTCGATTAAAAACAAAAACGTGCAATTCATGGCAAGATTAGCATATAATTGTTGTTGAATGTGTAAAAATAATTCAAGACCAACAATTAAAAAACTAAAAATGCATTAAATATCTAAGAAAGCGCGCGCGCGCGTGTGTGTGTGTGTGTGTGTGTGTAGGTGTGTGTGCGTGTGTGTGCGTGCGTCCGTGCGTGTGTGTGTGTGAGTGTGTGTGTGTGTGTGTGTGTGTGCGTGCGTGTGTGTGTGTGTGTGTGTGCGTGTGTGTGCGTGCGTCCGTGCGTGTGTGTGTGTGAGTGTGTGTGTGTGTGTGTGTGTGTGTGTGTGTGTGTGAGTGTGTGTGTGTGTGTGCGTGCGTGCGTGTGTGTGTGTGTGTGTGTGTGTGTGTGTAGGTGTGTGTGCGTGTGTGTGCGTGCGTCCGTGCGCGTGTGTGTGTGAGTGTGTGTGTGTGTGTGTGTGTGAGTGTGTGTGTGTGTGTGTGTGTGTGTGTGCGTGCGTGTGTGTGTGTGTGTGTGTGTGTGTGTATGTTTGTGCATTAACAAGAATAATCATTGCTGGTGGAGACGGGATGTTGCAACGTGCACAATTACGACCATACAGTTTCAGCTATCACATTAGATCTTGACCTCATAATTTTACTGTGCAGCGTATTCGACTTGCAGTAGTCTGTGTTTCTCGCGGGCATTTTATTTTCCTCCAAAATTCAAAAGACTTTCGGGGAGCCATTCAAGGTTGCTTCGTTCGCGGCCACTAGTAGTTTGTTGATTTGGTTCCACTTAAAAGTCCTATCAATTCCTGGTCACATTTTATATCGGTTGTGGGACGAACGACACAGCGATCTTGAGATTGGATGACACAGGAGCCGTATGATCTTGTGAACGTAACGAGAGAGGTTTGGATCAGGATGAACTCAAATGCAGAGTAAAGTCTGGAATTAGCTCAGACTCAGACTCAAAATTAACAAAACGATACAAACACAATCCATTGGTGAAATCTCAAACAGTAATGCGAAAAATGCAACTCTTCCGATTGAGCCCTGAGCGCTCAGTACGAGGACTTCATGCAGGGACTTTCCATGAATAAACATGACAGCAATAATAGGCAGTCTGATAAGGGAGAACGGCATTCATTCTTTTACATTATTACGTTGTATGTCCAGACACCACATTAGGGCTGAGAACTTGTATTTTCATTCGAGCTGATTGTCCACTCACTGTGCTTCATTTGCTCAGCCGGTACACGTGAACCTTCACTTCATTGTTGTACTCCATGTCCAACAAACCATATATCATCAATACAGTTAAAACTGGGACAGCAAGTGAGGGATTACACTCTGCCGACTCGCTGTCTACGGGATCATGGAATTCAGTCGGCCCTTGTAAATACCCTTGAAGAGACAATTGAATGATGAGCTGACATCACTCCCATGTCACAGCGTATCTACCTTGTCGATATCAATCTGGTAAGATTGAGAAAAGAAGTATTTAAATATTCAAAACGGCTTCTCATTGTCCGCACTCTTGTGAAATGCTCTTGATCAAAGTCACAATATCTGGGAAGAACGATATATAGTTACACAGACAAAGAGACAGAGAAACTGGCAGGCAGAGGACAGGCACACCGACAGACGACCAGATAGATGGAGAGATAGATGGATAGATAGGTAGATGTGCAGACACGCATATCGACAGACGAACATATATGTTGTTCAGAAAACCATAATCTGCAAATCAATGAACAGAAACGAGGCAAAGGCAATGAAAATGGACAAAAAAAGATGCTTTTGTTCTTGCCATGTGATCGCAGGAATGGAGGTCCGTTCTCAGGGATGGCTTCATCAAAACAACTACAGGTGGACACAATGAGTTGGTTTGTTTTTGATGATCGAAAGCAAACCATTTTCAGATGAGAAGGAACAGCCTGTGACCTGGTGCTCTGCGCCGAGTGTGTGGCTTGAACCAGTCTGAGTTGGGAAGGACAAAATCAGTTACCAAGATCACATGTCGGGGGAAAGGGCCATAAAGTTTGAGTCCACGAAATTGAAAGCTATTAGATTAATGTGATAAGGGAAAGAGAGGAATAGAGGTTTTCAGGAGTACACGCAGCGACAACTCTGTGGAGACCAGCCATCACGGAAGTGAATGACCCAAATTTGGGATCTTGAAGGTTATATCAGGATGTTGAGGAGCGCCCGGCCAGCGTGGATTACTTTCTCCCAGTGTTACCTTTCCCATGCGTTGACTCTTTGTGGTGGGTACAAACTTACTGGGCGGACACACAGGTATTTACTCCTCTTTTATAACACAGTCGCTTCCCACAATGTGCATTTCATCCTCGAGGAACTCTCGCGATTTTTTGAATCTGATTCAACTGTCATTACACCACTTCAGCCAATGCCTCCACTTTACTCCCATCCATAGATCGGCCTGTTTTGGCCTCAGGCATTTAACAATGAAGGCCACATTATTTTTCCCAAAAGTGTGTATCGATACGATGTCATTCCAAGTTGTGAAAGGGAAAAATTGTTAGAACACCTCCAAAGTAGCAGAGTCTGCAGAAAGTGAAACCTCGTTAACCCTTACCCACGGGATTGAGTCAAGGGTGCAAGGATGCCAATTTTCAACATGGAGATGACAGCAGTGTGTTCTCTACCGTTGTGAGGTTTCTAGTCGGAAGATCAGATGCCGTTCTCCTCATTTATGTTATGCCTACCATGGCAGTGGAGAAGACCCCAGACAGAGGAAAGAAGTCCGAATATAAGTGGATTAAGCATTAAATTGTGATGAGCTCAGGATCAACCATGCTCGTAGTCCGAGCAAATCCAGGTTGTGTTTTATTTTCCAATGGAGTGGAGACATCATTGTGAACCCTGAAAGTGCAGTAGGCTCGGTCGGCAGGGCAAAGCCCTAACAAGCTAATTAAGGTCTGAGACCTCGGTCAAAGTTATCTCAGAGCTCAAATCTCTTGCGGTGCCCAAACTTTTGAATGGTGCTCCTTTACTATTCTTCACTGTAAAATTGTACAAAACAAAAATAATATACTAAACTTGCTTAAAATGTTGAAAAAAAAGTTTCATATTTAACTTTATGACTTCAGGAGATCATTTCAACTTTTCTTCACCTAACTATTCACAATAACATAAATTTTGATCAGACGTTCCCCCAAGCTTTTGCAAGCCACTGTATGTCGCTAACAATTATTTAGCTTCTGTGTGAAGCACCTCCTGGCCCTCCGCTTCAAGGACAGAGTGACAGATTCTCCGCTGATATCGGAAATGTTCCATGTTCGGCAATTTCCTGGTGAAACACTTGGGCAGCGGCTCCACAGCAATCACGTCCATCGCTCACGGGGAGCAGAAAATCAGACTACTATTATATATTATTGCAGCATGACTTTTCCCGTCCGTGACGGCATCTGTTCAGAACGTATTGGTTGCCCCATTGTAAATCTGCTTCCATACCTTTATTGATGTTTGGACTTCTATTTCTTTCTTCGTGTCCACATCAGCACTCCCGAGAACCCCGTCACTCTTTGTGAATTTCCCAGCCATACCCACCCATGGAAGGTAACCTCGTACCTCAATATTGACCCCTGTCTGCCCTTCGCTGACTAGCTGACAAAATGACTAATTTAATCCCACAACCGACGATCCATTGGATATTTATTGTAACGAGTATCTAGAGAGAGTGAAGGACTCTTCTCATGAGCCATTCTGTTCAGACCATTCAATACATAAGTAAATCGAAGTGGCATATTTGGAACATAAAAGCAGAATAAACAATGTTGTGTTGTATTTAAAATGTAAGTGTCAAATAGGCAAATGCCATTGTCTACAACACTATCAACAACGCTAGAAATTTAGCGCATCTGCCAAACAATTGTTGTTACGAATGTAATGAATGCAGATGCTATGTCGGTTTAAACATATACACAAATTCGAGGGTCATGTGTACGGCAGTTGAATTACTTTGCTTCATACCGGTGCGAGCATTGGTGGCCGCTGGTTTACCACACGAAAGACTGCATGTATATCAATTGTATTCACATATAAAACGCTAGGGGTATCTCCGCAGGTCAGGCAGCATCTATGGAAATGAACAAACAGACGTCGTTTCGGGCCAAGACCGTTCATCAGGGGATAGAAAGGAAGGAGGGAGATGGCAGAATAAGAACCTCTTTGGGAGAGGGAAGGACAAGCTAGAAGGGAATGTGTGTTGCCAAGTTGGCGAAATAACAGTCTGGGTGATGACAGGTGAACAAGGCAAAGGGCGGCAGAAGAAGGAAGCTGATAGGAGAGGAGAGTGGATCCAAGGAAAAGGGAAGGAAGAGGGGTATCATGGGAAGGCGATGGGCAGATCAGGCGAAGAGATAAGAGGCCGAAGTGGGGAACGTAAGGAGGGGAAAATACCGGAACTCAACGGAAACCGATGTTCTTGCCATGAGATTGCAGGCTACCTGGACGGAATTTGAGGTGTAGCACATCCGGCCTGAGAGTAGCCTCATTGTGGCACGAGAGGAAGCCACGGGTCGACATATCGGACCGTGAACGCGGATCGGAAAGAAAATGGTTTGCCACTGGGAAATCTCGCTTCTGTTGATGGAGGTGAGTAGCGACGAAGTGTTAATTAATTTTTAGAAAGGTCTTGGCCAGAAAGGCCGAAAGATTAATCATTTCCAAAGATGCTGCCTAACCTGATGAGTTCCTCCAGAATTTTGTGCGTGTTGCAGTAAATTTGATTAAACGTTTACATGCATTCAATATCTCCGTGAGTGTGAATATGTATTAGTTTAAGTTTCTTCACTATGTTACAGGAACGTACAAACATCTTATTCGTTATTTTATATTTCTGTTGCAAGATCTATAACCGAGACAATTCCCAGAGTGAAACAGAACAGCCCATTGACAGTATAACATTGGTCTATGGTGACAAAGTCCATGGATCATCGGAATGGGCAAGATCAACCATAACAATCATGAAACCGAGAGATGAGCATGAGAGTATTTCCCAACAACATTCACTGACTTCTCCAATCGTCATTTCTTTATCTTTGAGATGTTGCAATTTCGTGTCAAGCTATTCATATCTCATCACAATTGGGAGCTTACTTGAATGACATCATGTTTACTTTAACCCCAGCTGTTGGAAAACACGTCAGCCTTGTGTGATATTGAATAGTCCGTGTGATGGAGCGAGTATAAATGAATGAACGTGGAGATTCGTCACGCAGGGTTTCTCCAGCGAGATCGCGGACAGCTAGAAGACAGGGTGAATCTCAGACAGCATGCGTGAAACCATTTACCGTGTGAGGAAGATATGGTACTTGGTCATTGCCGTGATCGGTGTTCCTGGTAAGAACACAAGCAAATTAACATTTTACGTTTTGTGTGCGTGGTCCGTGGACTCGTTCAGTGACCGACAGCGCTGTGATGTCGGAGTGTCAGAGAGTGCGGTGTTCACATTGCGACCAATCAGTGCGTTCGTTCAGAAGTTCCCTTCCTTTTTAATTCATGGCTTCTGCTGGAAGTAAACCGGCAGCTGAAGCGGCCGTAGAGAGGAAGATCGGGTAGATGGATTCATGTTGTAGATTCATAGCAGGCAGTTGTGATTTATCAATGCAAAGCCGCTGTCAAGTAAACCGCGATAATCCAGCGCGCTCGCCACCTTTACGGCTATTTGGGTTTATACCGTTTCATTAGAGCAACGTGCTTTAAATTCAAAATTCAAGGTATTGTGCTCTGATTAAAGAAATACCTGTAAAGTTGAAGGGAACGCGGGAAGCGAATGGACTTTGAGATTCAGGGGAGAGTGGTCGATTGCATTTGTAAGTCAGACTCCGAATATAAGTCAAGTAAGGGCCTGTGTGCGTGTTTTGTACCAGGGTTTATTACCACGCCCTGTTATCCGTGAAGTGAAGCAGGAGTTAAGAGCAAGCCCAGCGGTGTCCGTTAGGGGTCAGATGGGGTAAGGTGCACGCGATACTCCGCTCTTGTACAATATGCTTCGGAACATTTAGAATAATGTTGAAGTAATTCGGAGCGGCCCCAAAGGAGACAGATCTTTTGGAGTACCTACACTGTCTTTGATGATATAAGCACTAGCGTACTAAATACTTTAAAGTTCAGCGGGTCAAGCATAAACCTCAAAAACAAAAATTGAAACTTTCTGATCGGATTCGTTGAGAGCGTGTGAAGGAACTCCGGCCAATGGTAGTTGCGGAATTTAAAAGAAGCCAGCCAAGCGGAGGTGGCGGGGGGAGGGTGTGTGCGGGTGATAAACGGGGAGTCAAGAAGGAGACGCAGGCATTGGAACGGTGGAAATGAATTTGCTTTGAACTTTGTAGATGGACAGAGGTGAAGGGAGCGGGACTCCGCTGCACAGTGAGAGTGCCAGGACATAGGTGACAGGAACGCGGTAATCAGCATCGCTGAGAAAGTTGCCGAGGTACCCAGGTTTTACACATCAGTCCAAAACCTGACGGGGGGAGATTTATATTGATTTCTCTCAAGCGCTCTTGGCGATCCGTTGATAACGTCTCCTTCCCAAACCCTGTTCCTTTTCCAGTATAGAGTACCTTCTCCGTTCACCCTGCATGCGTTCGTGAGAGTGATCTGAGATTCCCGCATTACTCCTTTTAAACCCCCAGAAATGAGTTGTCTGCACAGTTTGATTGTTCTCAATTTCCAGCTTGTCTCTGCCCTGAGACCCACTGATTGGTGAGACAGTAATTCACTCATTCTGTTTGCTGTTTCCCCAGTGAATTTAATGGCGATTGTGATCCTGTCCCGGGGAAAGTGCGGTCTCTCCACCTGCACCACTCGCTACCTGGTGGCCATGGCAACGGCGGATCTACTAACCATCATCTTTCAGGTGATATTGTGGCGGATCAGTTATTATTACTTCCCCGGGACTTTCCTGGACATCACCCCCGTGTGCAGTGTGATCTCTGTTCTGACAGAGGCAGCCACTGACTGTTCTGTCTGGTTCACCGTCATGTTTACATTTGATCGGTTTGTCGCCATCTGTTGCCAGCAGCGGAAAGCGAAGTATTGCACCGGGAAAACTGCGGCTGTGGTTCTGACAACAACCGGCGTTCTGATCTGTGTTAAAAATGTGCCCTACTTCTTTACATTTCATCCTGTGAAAGTGATTGACAATATACCCTGGGACTGTATTAGAGAGCCGGGCTACTATACGGTTCCAGCGTGGGTGGGATTTGACTGGTTTTCTGCCGTTCTAACGCCATTACTCCCTTTCTTGTTGATACTGCTCCTCAACGCTCTGACAGTCAGACACATTTTACTGACGAGTCGCGTCCGTAAGCGGCTGAGGGGTCAGAGCAAGGCGGAGAACAGCAGTGACCCGGAGATGGAGAGCAGGAGGAGGTCTGTGATCTTACTTCTCACCATCTCCGGGAGCTTCATCATCCTGTGGTCAGTATTCGTTGCTGAATTCCTTTATCATATCATCGCCGGATTGGATCCAAATAATTACAACGATTCGGAATACATACTTCAACACTCTGGAATCATGCTGATGATCTTAAGTTGCTGCACAAACACGTTTATTTATGGGGTAACTCAGTCCAAGTTCAGAGAGCAGTTCATCAGCGCAGCAAAATATCCGCTGAAGTCAATTATTCAATTAATTAATGAACAGAATATCTAAGATCCTCTCAGAGGCCGTCGCAGTGTTTTCATTTTGTTACTATGGAACTGACGGTCACCGGAGAACGAGGCAGAGGTGAGAAATAAACTGTTTTATAGCCCGAGATAGACACAGCACGGGAACAGACTCTTCGGCATCCGCAGCCCGCGACCTCCTCCTCCTAACAATTACTCAACTCATTCCAGCATTTTCTTCACCATACACCCGCTCCCGTTACAGCCAAACCCCTTTAGACAATGATAGGGCTGTTCAGGATCTGAGGACATTCAAGATCAAATCGGGCGATTTACATAGATTTTGCCGGGTAATAGTTCAATGTCACTGTGTGGTGACTTAGGGATAATACCAGTTGTAGACATTAGTAGTGGGACAATGTTTACCCTGCTCGTGTAATATGGACTTTCTGTTTCCCCTTTCAAGTCAACATATTTCGGGTATCTTCGCTTTTCGATTTTCTGTAAGTGGTGTGTTATCTGGAATGGTTGTATCTATTAAGTACGTTGTTCTTGCTTCTTTATCCTGTAATATTATAACCGGAAGGATATCATGTATTGCAATGCTCATGGACCAGAATCTTTCATTTCCCTCTTTCACGCCAGCATAGTTCAGATGACTCTCCCTTACTGATTTCTGTGGTGTTCCCCGTGTTTTGGATAGCCATGCCTCTTTATAGGTTGATTTTACTGGTTTACCCTGCAATATTATATCCGGACGGGTATCGGGTTCTGCCCTATCTGCAATGAACAATCAGTCGTGATATAATTGTAGGACTCGGCCTCTGAAACTGTATTAATACTAATGTATGGTACCTTAAGTATCATGCGTTTGTACTGTAAAGCACGGTTTTGGCGAATGACTCTTACCACTGCTTTCTGCCTGTGTAAGAAATCAGACTGAATTAAACTGTTGTAGGACTCTGTAATGTGTTGGATAGCTTCTGTGTTTTCCTCGGCATATTCTGCTTTTATCGTCTTGAATTTGTTGGCCTTTCATTGTGTAATTTTGATATTTTTGTGCTAACAATCTGACACCCTTTTACCATAAGCAACCACTCCGTTTCTGGAAGGTGGTCTCCAACATTGAAACAGGCGTTGGACGCTTCCTGTCGACATCTACTCTGCTCCGATTTAGGTGATGTCCATAGAAGTTCATGTCTATCCATTGGTTAATCATTTCATCCATGGCGACGCTGTAGACGTAGCTTCACTGTTTCTGACATGTGGAGAGTGTGATGGGACAGTGTGGAGTGAGATGTACTCTGTATCTGACCACGGGTGTGTGTGATGGGACGGTGTGGAGGGAGTTTCACTCTCGGTCTGACCCCGGAAGTGTGTGATGGGACGGTGGGGTGTGAGCCTCACTCTGTGTCTGACCCCTGGAGTGTGTGATGGGACGGTGGGGTGTGAGCCTCACTCTGTGTCTGACCCCGGATGTGTGTGCGGAGACGGTGGGGAGGGAGCTTCACCCTGTGTCTGATCCCGGGATTGTTTGAAGCGAGGATGCGGAAAGAGCGTTACTTAGTGTTTGACCCCGGGTGTGAGAGATTGGACGATGGAAACGGAATTTCACTCTGCGTCTGACCCCGAGGAATGTGTGATGGATGATGCGGATGGAGCTGCTCTCTGTTTCGGACACAAGGACTGTGGGATGGGATGATGCGGATGGAGCTGCTCTCTGTTTCGGACACAAGGAATGTGTGATGGATGATGCGGATGGAGCTGCTCTCTGTTTCGGACACAAGGAATGTGTGATGGATGATGCGGTTGGAGCTGCTCTCTGTTTCGGACACAAGGAGTGTGGGATGGGATGATGCGGATGTAGCTGCTCTCTGTTTCGGACACAAGGACTGTGGGATGGGATGATGCGGAGGGAGCTGCCCTCTGTTTCGGACACAAGGAGTGTGGGATGGGATGATGCGGATGGAGCTGCTCTCTGTTTCGGACACAAGGACTGTGGGATGGGATGATACGGATGGAGCTGCTCTCTGTTTCGGACACAAGGACTGTGGGATGGGATGATACGGATGGAGCTGCTCTCTGTTTCGGACACAAGGAGTGTGGGATGGGATGATGCGGATGGAGCTGCTCTCTGTTTCGGACACAAGGAGTGTAGGATGGGATGATGCGGATGGAGCTGCTCTCTGTTTCGGACACAAGGACTGTGGGATGGGATGATGCGGATGGAGCTGCTCTCTGTTTTGGACACAAAGAATGTGTGATGGGATGATGCGGATGGAGCTGCTCTCTGTTTCGGACACAAGGACTGTGGGATGGGATGATGCGGATGGAGCTGCTCTCTGTTTCGGACACAAGGAGTGTTGGATGGGATGGTGCGGATGGAGCTGCTCTCTGTTTTGGACACAAGGAGTGTGGGATGGGATGGTGCGGAGGGAGCTTCACTCTGTGGGTCGGGCGGCTTTGATAGGATGATGCGGACCGAGTTCCATTGTGTTTGTGATCCCTGGAATGCTAATAGAACGTGCAGGGAGTTTCACTCGATGAATGAGGAGCCGTGGTCGGATGAGCTTCACTGTGTGTCTGACCCGGTGAGTGATACGAGGATGAGGAATGAGTCTCACTGCGGGGCTGCATCAATGTCACAGCGTTCGGCTGGAGCTGGAGTCCGATGGAACAGTTGGGAATGAAACCCGGAGCGCGGCTGTTAAAGGGGAGGGTGGTTTTAAAGGGGACGGCGCGGAAGCTGCCAAAATGTCCCACGCCCAAACAACGGTTCACACATTCAGATGTTCACAATCTCACTCTCAGTCCGGGTCTGGGATCCTGCAGAGATCTCAGTTCCTTCTTCCACTTCTGACTGAACTGATTGTACTGCAGACTGAAACAGATGGAAGGATACAGATGAAATAAACATATTACACAGCAGTGTCAGGAACAGGACAGTGGGTTAATGTTTCAATAACGCTAATTTACAAATATTGCAAGAAAACCCACGGATCGGCTGAAATTTTATCACATTATTTACACAAACACTCATCCGATCAGGAGGCTCAGTATGAGGCGGTGGAGGGTGGGGACGGATCGGTCTGTTAGCCAGTTTGATCCCAGATCCAGCACCGTCAGTGATGGGTTTGTACTGAGAGCGGAGACGAGATCCTGGGCACCACAATCTGTGAAGCCGAAATTGTGCAGCCTGGAGATGAGAGACAGTGAGGGTGAAGGACACAGAGAGACAGGAGACGGTAAAATCCCCAGTGTTTATCAGTAACACAATTACTGATCACATTAATATTATGTGTCAGACACGCAGTGACTGTAAACAAAATCTCCCACAGTCTGGTTCTTACCACTGTTTCTGTATTTTACACACAGTGTTCCTCAGAGCCGCAGACACCAGTTTCACTCCAGAATCTCCCAGTTTATTATCACTCAGGTTCAGGTCCGTTAGTGATACTATTGTACTGAGAGCGTAGGCGAGTTCCTCGGCACCAGAATCAGTGAAACCGACTTTGAACAACCTTGAGATGAGAGGGAGTGAGGGTGAAGGACACAGAAAGACAGGAGACGGTACAAATCCCCAGGGCTTATCAGTAACACAATTACTGATCACATTAATATTCAGTGTCAAACACCCAGTGACTGTAAACGCGATCTCCCAGTCTGGTATTTAACACCAGTGTCTGTATTTTACGCTCTGGGTTCCTCAGAGACGCAGACACCAGTTTCAATCCTGAATCTCCAAGTTTCTTTTCAATCAGGTTCAGCGTCGTAGGTAACCCAGTGGGACGGGTGGTCACAAGCACTGAGCACCCTGGGAGCAGCAAGCCCTGCATAAAACTGTACACAATGTCAGACATCTTGCACCGGAATTCAGGATCTGTGCATGTGTATTGGGGTTCTCTGTCTCTCCGGCTGTCAGCAAAATCAATGTTGTCATTGAATTCATGAAAACCATCCAATAGAAACAGCAACACCTCTGGGTTGTGTTCTATTTGAAGGCTACAGATCTGTTCATTAATTATACGCCGACTCTGAGACGGGTATCAGTAATATCTGACAACGTAACGTGCCAACACCGTCAGGCTGTATAAACGTTAAAGTGACAGACTCAGTCCAGATTGTGTGTGCAAGGAAATGTGCAAAATCTTCATGAAGCTCGTCATTCCCCGTGACGTCGCTAGTTACTCCATTCTGTAGATACTGAACCGGGTCAATAACTTTACTGGGTGTTTTTTATAGGCGGCCAAATAGTAACAGGGATATCGAGGAGCAGATAGGGAAACCGATCCTGGAAAGGTCTAAGAAGAACAGAGTTATTGTGATGGGAGATCTTAATGTCCCAAATATCGATTGGCATCTCCTTAGATCTAGGGATTTAGATGGAGTGGAGTTTGTTAGAAGATAGAACATAGAATAGTACAGGACATTAAAGGCCCTTCGGCCCACAATTTTGGGCCGACCCTCAAACCCTGCCTCCCATATAGCTCCCCACCTTAAATTCCTCCATATACCTGTTTAGTAGTCTCTTAATCTTCACTAGTGTATCTGCCTCCACCACTGACTCAGGCAGTGCATTCCACGCACCAACCACTCTCTGAGTGAAAAATCTTCCTCTAATATCCCCCATAAACTTCCCTCCCATTACCTTAAAACCATGTCCTCTTGTACTGAGCAGTGGTGCCCTGGGCAAGAGGCGCTGGCTGTTCACTCTGTCTATTCCTCTTAATATCTTGTACAGCTCTATCATGTCTACTCTCATCCTCCTTCTCTCCAAAGAGTAAAGCCCTAGCTCCCTTAATCTCTGATCATAATCTATACTCTCTAAACCAGGCAGCATTCTGGTAAATCTCCTCTGTACCCTTTCCAATGCTTCCACGTTAGGTGTGTTCAGGAAGGATTCTTGACACAATAGCTTTTTGCAACAATACATAGAAGTACCGACTAGAGATGGGGCAGTGTTGGATCTCCTGTTAGGGAATGCGATAGGTCAGCTGACAGATGTATGTGTTGGGGAGCACTTCGGGTCCAGTGATCACAATAGCATTAGCTTCAATATAATTATGGAGAAGGACAGGACTGGACCTAGAGTTGAGATTTTTGATTGGAGAAAGGCTAACTTTGAGGAGATGCGCAGGGATTTAGAGAGAGTGGAATGGGTCAAGTTGTTTTATGGGAAGGATGTAATAGAGAAATGAAGGTCATTTAAGGGGGAAATTATGAGGGTACAGAATCTTTATGTTCCTGTTCGGTTGAAAGGAAAGGTTAAAGGTTTGAAAGCGCCATGGTTTTCAAGGGATATTAGAAAATTGGTTCGAAAAAAGAGGGATGTCTACAATAGATATAGGCAGCATGGAGTAAAGGAATTGCTCGAGGAATATAAAGAATGTAAAAGGAAACTTAAGAAAGAGATTAGAAAACCTAAAAGAAGTTACGAGTTTGGTTTGGCAAATAAGGTGGAAGTAAATCCGAAAGGCTTCTACAGTTATATTAAAAGCAAGAGGATAGTGAGGGATAAAATTGGTCCCTTAGAGAATCAGGGTGGTCAGCTATGTGTGGAGCCGAGGGAGATGGGAGAGATTTTGAACGATTTCTTCTCTTCGGTATTCACTAAGGAGAAGGATATTGAATGGTGTAAGGTGTGGGAAACAAGTAAGGAAGTTATGGAACCTATGACAATTAAAGAGGTGGAAGTACTGACGCTTTTAAGAAATTTAAAAGTGGATAAATCTCCGGGTCCTGACCGGATATTCCCCAGGACCTTGAGGGAAGTTTGTGTAGAGATAGCAGGAGCTCTGACGGAGATCTTTCAGATGTCATTAGAAACAGGGATTGTGCCGGAGGATTGGCGTATTGCTCATGTGATTCCATTGTTTAAAAGGGGTTCTAGAAGTAAGCCTGGCAATTATAGACCTGTCAGTTTGACATCAGTGGTGGGTAAATTAATGGAAAGTATTCTTAGAGATAGTATTTATAATTATCTGGATAGACAGGATCTGATTAGGAGTAGCCAGCATGGATTTGTGCGTGGAAGGTCATGTTTGACAAACCTTATTGAATTTTTTGAAGTAGTTACGAGGAATGTTGACGAGGGTAAGGCAGTGGATGTAGTCTATATGGACTTCAGCAAGGCCTTTGACAAAGTTCCACATGGAAGGTTAGTTAAGAAGGTTCAGTCGTTAGGTATTAATGCTGGAGTAATAAAATGGATTCAACAGTGGCTAGATGGGAGATGCCAGAGAGTAGTGGTGGATAATTGTTTATCGGGATGGAGGCCGGTGACTAGCGGGGTGCCTCAGGGATCTGTTTTGGGCCCAATGTTGTTTGTAATATACATAAATGATCTGGATGATGGGGTGGTAAATTGGATTAGTAAGTATGCTGATGATACTAAGGTAGGAGGTGTTGTGGATAATGAGGTGGGTTTTCAAAGCTTGCAGGGAGATTTATGCCGGTTAGAAGAATGGGCTGAACGTTGGCAGATGGAGTTTAATGCTGAGAAGTGTGAGGTTCTACATTTTGGCAGGAATAATCCAAATAGAACATACAGGGTAAATGGTAGGGCATTGAGGAATGCAGTGGAACAGAGAGATCTAGGAATAACAGTGCATAGTTCCCTGAAGGTGGAGTCTCATGTAGATAGGGTGGTGAAGAAGGCTTTTGGAACGCTGGCCTTTATAAATCAGAGCATTGAGTACAGAAGTTGGGATGTAATGTTAAAATTGTACAAGGCATTGGTAAGGCCAAATTTGGAATATTGTGTACAGTTCTGGTCACCGAATTATAGGAAAGATATCAATAAATTAGAGAGAGTGCAGAGACGATTTACTAGGATGTTACCTGGGTTTCAGCACTTAAGTTACAGAGAAAGGTTGAACAAGTTAGGTCTCTATTCATTGGAGCGTAGAAGGTTGAGGGGGGATTTGATCGAGGTATTTAAAATGTTGAGAGGGATAGATAGAGTTGACGTGAATAGGCTGTTTCCATTGAGAGTAGGGGAGATTCAAACGAGAGGACATGATTTGAGAGTTAGGGGGAAAAAGTTTAAGGGAAACACGAGGGGGTATTTCTTTACTCAGAGAGTGATAGCTGTGTGGAATGAGCTTCCTGTAGAAGTAGTAGAGGCCAGTTCAGTTGTGTCATTTAAGGTAAAATTGGATAGGTATATGGATAGGAAAGGAGTGGAGGGTTATGGGCTGAGTGCGGGTAGGTGGGACTAGGTGAGATTAAGAGTTCGGCACGGACTAGGAGGGCCGGAATGGCCTGTTTCCGTGCTGTGATTGTTATATGGTTATATGGTTATATAGAAAGCCTATGAAGAAATGTGGCAAAAATTCAATAAGATTTGTCGAACATGACCTTCCACGCACAAATCTATGTTGACTGTTCCTAATCAGACCCTGTCTATCTAAGAATACTTTCCATTAATTTACTAAGTCTGTGACGTCTGATGATGTCAAATACGTCCCCGTCCCCGAGTGTTCCGACTTGCTTGAGGTGTTTAGTAAATAGATGGCAACCACACTACTGCCCCATCGGTGCCATGACATGCTATATAGTGAGGGTATCTCGATGACAGTTTGATCTTTTCTTACCAGTGTGAGGAACATATAACACGTGTAAGGCTGGTTATTCGGAGACTGTTAAAACTCGCCTGTTTGTCAAATTAGTCTGAGATCCGCGTCCCCGAGGTCTCTTCTTTTGGATTTGTCAACTTTGAAACTATTGACTTTTCTAGGACGTGCTCTCACTTACGTTTAGTAGCGTACTTTTCTTATCAGAATTGCAATGGTCTCAAGGAGGACCTATATTATTCTTATTATTTACTATGTTTGTATTTGCACATTTTGTTGTATTTTGCACTCGTTCGCTTAGCGTTGTTGGTGCGGACATTCATTGATTCGGTTATGGTTACTGGGTTTATTTGAGTATGCCCGCAAAAATGCGGCTAGTCGTTTCCACCCATATGGTGACATGTGGCAACTTTCGTAATAAATTTACTTTGAACTCTGAATATGGTCATCCCTGTTTAAATTGATCCGAGAGGACCAGCTTTTCATCGCCTTCAAAGTGAAATCCTCCCTGTCAACTACTGTCATGTTCGCCGCAGTCGGTGGTACAACTCTCTTCCGCACTTAATTTCCTCTTTAGCAGCGCATTCGGACCCGGTCAGCCTGAGATGCCAATCGTACTCATACGTCAAACACATTTCCATAACCAAGTGTCCATAATACTGTCATTCACAACCACCTGCAGATTTTACAGGATTCACTAGTCTCAGAGATGAAGAAAATAGCGTTATTAATCTAAATAAATCTGCTAAAGGACGATAATTACTATAATTATATGATATTATAATATTATAATAAATATCAAAATAAATATAAATATAATAGATTATAAATATCCCTAAATAATATTTAGGGAAGACGATTGCAAAACAACGCTTTGTCTTCCAGTAGATTGTACCATAAAGCACGTCGTCATTAAAAAAGAAATTTATAATTGAAAGGTGTTGCTAATAATGTAAATATTGCATTTCAGTTTGACAAGGTGACTGACGTATTTTTAGACTCGGGGATATTTATTTACTCCCCATGAAGCTGCATCGGGGCAGAGCAACAGAATTTGTATATCTTCTCCGATTAAAACTGAATCTTAGCAGCGTGTCTGTGCGTTAAGTCTTCGCGATTATGCACGCGATTAAACAAAAACGTGCATTTGATGGCAAGATTAGCATATTATTGTTGGTGAATGTGTAAAAATAATTCAAGACCAACAATTAAACAACTAAAAATGCATTAAACATCTACTACAGCGTGTGTGTGTGTGTGTGTGTGTGTGTGTGTGTGTGTGTGTGTGTGTGTGTGTGTGTGTGTGTGTGTGTTTGTGTATTAACAAGGATATTCATTGCTAGTGGAGACGGTATGTCGCAACGTGCAAAATTACGACCATATAGTTTCAGCTACCACATTATTTCTTGACCACAGAATTTTACTGTGCCACGTATTCGACTTGCAGTAGTCTGTGTTTCTCACGGGCATTTTATTTTCCTCCAAAATTCAAAAGACTTTCGGGGAGCCATTCAAGGTTGCTTCGTTCGCGGCCACTAGTAGTTTGTTGATTAGGTTCCACTTAAAAGTCCTCCTCTTCTTGGTCAAATTTTATATCGGTTGTGGGACGAACGACACAGCGATCTTGAGATTGGATGACACAGGAGCCGTATGATCTTGTGAACGTAACGAGAGAGGTTTGGATCAGGATGAACTCAAATGCAGAGTAAAGTCTGGAATTAGCTCAGACTCAGACTCAAAATTAACAAAACGATACAAACACAATCCGTTGGTGAAATCTCAAACAGTAATACGGAAAATGCAACTCTTCCGATTGAGCCCTGAGCGCTCAGTACCAGAACTTCATGCAGGGACTTTCCATGAATAAATATGACAGCAATAATAGGCAGTCTGATAAGGGAGAACGGATTCATTCTTTTACATTATGACTTTGCATGTCCAGACACCACATTAGGGCTGATAACTTGTATTTTCATTCGATCTGATTTTCCACTCACTGTGCTTCATTTTCTCATCCAGTTCACGTGAACCTTCACTTCATTGTTGTACTCCATGTCCAACAAACCATATATCATCAATACAGTTAAAACAGGGACAGCAAGTGAGGGATTACACTCTGCCGACTCGCTGTCTACTGGATCATTAAATTCAGTCGGCCTCTGTAAATACCCTTGAAATGACATCACTCCCATGTCACAGCGTATCTACCTTGTGGATATCAATCCGGTAAGACTGAGAAAAGAAGTATTTAAATATTCAAAACGGCTTCTCATTGTCCGCACTCTTGTGAAGTGCGCTTGATCAAAGTCACAATATCTGGGAAGAAGTAGATAAACGATATATATTTATATAGACAGACAGACAGACAGACAGACAGAGAAACAGGCAGACAGAGGACAGGCACACCGGCAGACGGCCAGATAGTTAGAGAGATAGATGGATAGATAGGTAGATGTGCAGACACGCATATCGACAGACGAACATATATGTTGTCCAGAAAACTATAATCTGCAAATCAGTGAGCAGAAACGAGGCAAAGGCAATGGAAATAGACAAAGGAGATGCTTTTGTTCTTGCAATGTGATCGCAGGAATGGAGGTCCGTTCTCAGGGATGGCTTCATCAAAACAACTACAGGTGGACACAATGAGTTGTTTTGTTTTTGATGATCGAAAGCAAACCATTTTCAGATGAGAAGGAACAGCCTGTGACCTGGTGGTCTGCGCCGAGTGTTTGGCTTGAACCAGTCTGAGTTGGGAAGGACAAAATCAGTTACCAAGATCACATGTCGGGGGAAAGGGCCATAAAGTTTGAGTCAATGACCCTGAAAGCTATTAGATTAATGTGATAAGAGAAAGATCGGAATAGAGGTTTTCAGGAGTACACGCAGCGAAAACTCTGTGGAGACCAGCCATCGCGGAAGTGAACGACCCAAAGTTATCACAGGTATTTACTCTTCTTGTTTTAACACAGTCGCTTTCCACAATGTGCATTTCATCCTCGAGGAACTCTCGAGATTTTTTGGATATGATTCACCTGTCATTACACCACGTCAACCAGGGTCTCGGCCCGAAACGTCGACAGCGCTTCTCACTATAGATGCTGCCTGGCCTGCTGTGTTCCTCCAGCATTTTGTGCTTGTGGTTGTTTGAATTTACAGCATCTGCAGATTTCCTCGTGTTTGCACGTCAACCAATGCCTCCACTTGACCCACTTCCGTAGATCGGCCTGGTTTGGCCTCAGGCATTTAACAATGTAGACCACACTATTTTTCCCAAAAGTGTGTATCGCTACGATGTCATTCCAAGGCGTGAAAGCGAAAAATTGTTAGAACACCTCCAAAGTAGCAGAGTCTGTAGAAAGTGAATCCCCGTTAACCCTAACCCACGGGATTGAGTCAAATGTGTAACTGTGCCAATTTTCAACATGGAGATGACAGGGCGGTGAAAGATCCATTAGACCATGAAACATTTATGAGAAATACTGGCCGTTATTTAGGATTACATGGTACCGGGGCAAAAAGGGATCCTGGGCATCATCGGAGTAACAACGAAAGGTAATTCAGCAGGAATAAGAAAAGAAACCAGCAGTGTTTTCCCTATCGTTGTGAGGTATCTAGTTGGAAGATGAGATGCCGTTCTCCTCATTTATGTTATGTCTGCGATGGCAGTGGAGAAGGCCCCAGACAGAGGAAAGAAGTCCGAATATCAGTGGATTAAGCATTAAATTGTGATGAGCTCAGGATCAACCATGCTCGCAGTCCGAGCAAATCCAGGTTGTGTTTTATTTTCCAATGTAGTGGAGACATCATTGTGAACCCTGAAAGAGCAGTAGGCTCGGTCGGCAGGGCACAGCCCTAACAGGCTAATTAAGGTCTGAGACCTTGGTCAAAGTTATCTCAGAGCTCAAATCTCTTGCTGAGCCCAAACTTTTGAATGGTGCTCCTTTCCTATTTTTCACTGTAAAATTGTACAAAACAAAAATAATATACTAATCTTGCTTAAAATGATGAAAACAAGTTTCATCTTTAACTTTATGACTTCTGACAATCATTTCAACTTCTCTTCACTGAAATATTCACAGTAACATAAATTTTGACCAGTGGTGCCCCAAACTTTTGCAAGCCACTGTATGTCGCTAATAATTTTTTAGCTTATGTATGAAACACCTCCTGGTCCTCCTCTTCAAGGAGAGAATGACAGATTCTCGGCTGATATCGGAAATGTTCTATGTTCGGCAATTTCCTGGTGAAACACTTGTGCAGCGGCTCCACAGCAATCACGTCCATCACTCACGGGGAGCAGAAAATCAGACTACTGTTATATATTATTGCATCATGACTTTTCCCGTCCGTGACGGCATCTGTTCAGAACGTATTGGATGCCCCATTGTAAATCTGCTTCCATACCTTTATTGATGTTTGGACTTTCATTTCTTTCTTCGTGTCCACATCAGCACTTCCGTGAACCCCGTCCCTCTTTGTAAATATCCCAGCCATACTCACCCATGGAAGGTAACCTCGTACCTCAATATTGACACCTGTCTGCCCTTCGCTGACTAGCAGACAAAATGACTAATTCAATCCCACAACCGACGACCCATTGGATATTTATTGCAACGAGTATCGAGAGAGAGTGAAGGACTCTTCTCATGAGCCATTCTGTTCAGACCATTAAATACATAAGTAAATCGAGGCGGCATATTAGGAACATAAAAACAGAATAAACAATGTCGTGTTGTGTTTACAATGGAAGTGTCAAATAGGCAAATGCGATTGTCTACAACACTATCAACAACGCTAGCAATTTAGCGCATCTGCAAAACAATTGTTATTACAAATGTAATGAATGCAGATGCTATGTCGGTTTAAACATATGCACCAATTCGAGGGTCATGTGTACAGCGGTTGAATTACTTTGCTTCATACCGGTGCGAGCATTGGTGGCCGCTGGTTTACTACACGAAAGACAGCATGTATATCAATTGTATTCACATATAAAACGCTGGGGGTATCTCCGCAGGTCAGGCAGCATCTATGGAAATGAACAAACAGACGACGTTTCGGGCCAAGACCCTTCATCAGGGGGGTAGAAAGGAAGGAGGAAGATGGCAGAATAAGAACCTCTTGGGGAGAGGGAAGGACAAGCTAGAAGGGAATGGGTGTCGCCAGGATGGCGAAATAACAGTCTGGGTGATGATAGGTGAACAAGGCAAAGGGCTGCAGAAGAAGAAGCTGATAGGAGAGGAGAGTGGATCCAAGGAAAAGGGAAGGAAGATGGGCGTCATGGGAAGGCGATAGGCAGATCAGGCGGAGCGATAAGAGGCCGAAGTGGGGTAAGGAAGGAGGGGAAAATACCGGAACTCAACGGAAATCGATGTTCTTGCCATGAGATTGCAGGCTACCTGGACGGAATTTGAGGTGTAGCACATCCGGCCTGAGAGTAGCCTCATTGTGGCACGAGAAGAAGCCACGGGTCGACGTATCGGACCGTGAACGGGGATCGGAAAGAAAATGGTTTGCCACTGGGAAATCTCGTTTCTGTTGATGGAGGTGAGTTGCGACGAAGTGTTAATTAATTTGAAGAAATGTCTTGGGCAGAAAGGGCGACAGATTAATAATTTCCAAAGATGCTGCCTAACCTGTTGCGTTCCTCCAGCGCTTTGTACGTGTTGCAGTGAATTTGATTAAACGTTTACGTGCATTCAATATCTCCGTGAGCCCGAATATGTATTAGTTTAAGGTTCTTCACTATGTTTCAGGAAGGTACACATATCTTATTCTTTATTTTATATTTCCATTGCAGGATCTATAACCGAGCCAATTCCCAGATTGAAACAGAACAGCCCATTGACAGTATAACATTGGTCTATGGTGACAAAGTCCATGGATCCTCGGAATGGATAAGATCAAAAATAACAATCATGAAACCGAGAGATGAGCCTGAGAGTGTCTCACAACAACATTCACTGACTTCTCCAATCGTCATTTCTTCATCTCTGAGATATTGCAATTTCGTGTCAAGCTATTCATACCTCATCACAATTGGGAGTTTACTTGAATGACGTCATGTTTATTTTAACCCCAGCTTTTGGAAAACACGTCAGCCTTGTATGATATTAAATAGTTCGTGTGATGGAGCGAGTATTAATGAATGAGCGTGGAGATTCGTCAGCTCAGAGTTTCTCCAGCGAGATCGCGGTCAGCTGGAAGACAGGGTGAATCTCAGACAGCATGCTTGCAACCTTTTACCGTGTGAGGAAGATATGGTGCTTGGTCATTGCCGTGATCGGTGTTCCTGGTAAGAACACAAGCAAATTAACATTTTAAGTTTTGTGTGCGCGGTCGGTGGACTCGTTCAGTGACCGACAGCGCTGTGATGTCGGAGTGTCAGAAAGTGTGGTTTTCACATTGCGACCAATCTCTGTGTTCGTTCAGAAGTTCCCTTCCGTTTTAATTCATGGCTTCTGCTGGAAGTAAACCGGCAGCTGAAGCGGCCGTACAGAGGAAGATCGGGTGGATGGATTCAGTTTGTAGATTCATAGCAGGCCGTTGTGATTTATCAATGCAAAGCCGCTTTCAAGTAAACCCCGATAATCCAGCGCGCTCGCCACGTTTACGGCTATTTGCTTTTATACCGTTTCATTAGAGCAACGTGCTTTAAATTCAAAATTCAAGGTATTGTGCTCTGATTAAAGAAATACCTGCAAATTTGAAGGGAACCCGGGAAGCGAATGGACTTTGAGATTCGGGGGAGAGTGGTCGATTGCATTTGTAAGTCAGACTCCGAATATAAGTCAAGTAAGGGCCCGTGTGGGTGTTTTGTACCAGGGTTTATTCCCACGCCCTGTTATCCGTGAAGTGAAGCAGGAGTTAAGAGCAAGCCGAGCGGTGTCCGTTAGGGGTCAGATGGGGTAAGGTGCACGCGATACTCCGTTCTTGTACAATGTGCTTTGAAACATTTAGAATAATGCTGAAGTAATTCGAAGCGGCCCCAAAGGAGACAGATCTTTTGAAGTACCTACACTGTCTTTTATGATATAAGCACTAGGGTGCTAAATATTTCAAAGTTCAGCGGGTCAAGCATAAACCTCAAAAACGAAAATTGAAACTTTCTGATCGGATTCGTTGAGAGCGTGTGAAGGAACCCCGGCGAAGGGTAGTTGCGGAATTTAAAAGAAGCCATCCAAGCGGAGGTTGGGGGTGGGGGGGTTACTGTGTGCGGAAGATAAACGGGGAGTCAAGAAGGAGACGCAGTCATTGGAACGGTGGAAATGAATTTGCTTTGAACTTTGTAGATGGACAGAGGTGGAGGGAGCGGGACTTCGCTGCACAGTGAGAGTGCCAGGACATAGGTGACAGGAACGCGGTAATCAGCATCGCTGAGAAAGTTGCCGAGGTACCCAGGTTTTACTCATCAGTCCAAAACCTGACGGGGGTGATTTATATTGATTTCTCTCAAGCGCTCTCGGCGATCCGTTGATAACACCTCCTTCCCAAACCCTGTTCCTTTTCCAGTATAGAGTACCTTCTCCGTTCACCCTGCATGCGTTCGTGAGAGTGATCTGAGATTCCCGTATTACTCCTTTTAAACCCCCAGAAATGAGTTGTCTGCACAGTTTGATTGTTCTCAATTTCCAGCTTGTCTCTGCCCTGAGACCCACTGATCGGTGAGACAGTAATTCACTCATTCTGTTTGCTGTTCCCCCAGTGAATTTAGTGGCGATTGTGATCCTGTCCCGGGGAAAGTGCGGCCTCTCCACCTGCACCACTCGCTACCTGGTGGCCATGGCAACGGCGGATCTACTAACCATCATCTTTCAGGTCATATTGTGGCGGATCAGTTATTATTACTTCCCCGAGACTTTCCTGGACATTACCCCCGTGTGCAGTGTGATCTCTGTCCTGGGAGAGGCAGATATTCACTGTTCTGTCTGGTTCACCGTCATGTTTACATTTGATCGGTTTGTCGCCATCTGTTGTCAGAAGCGGAAAGCGAAGTATTGCACCGGGAAAACTGCGGCTGCGGTTCTGACAACAACCGGCGTACTGCTCTGTGTTAAAAATGTACCCTACTTCTTTACATTTCATCCTGTGAAAGTGATTGACAATATACCCTGGGACTGTATTCCAGACCCGGGCTACTATACGGATCCTGGGTGGGTGGGATATGACTGGTTTACCACAGTTCTAACGCCATTACTCCCTTTCCTGTTAATACTACTCTTCAACGCTCTGACAGTCAGACACATTTTAGTGACGAGTCGCGTCCGCAAGAGGCTGAGGGGTCAGAACAAGACGGACAACCGTACTGACCCGGAGATGGAGAACAGGAGAATGTCTGTCATCTTACTTCTCACCATTTCCGGAAGCTTCATCTTCCTGTGGTTGGGATTCGTTGCCGAATTCCTTTATTACAGCATCGCAGGATTGGATCAAAATAATTACAACGATTTGGAATACTTACTTCAACAGTCTGGAGACATGCTGATGATATTAAGTTGCTGCACAAACACGTTTATTTACGGGGTAACTCAGTCCAAGTTCAGAGAGCAGTTCATCAGCACAGCGAAATATCCCTTCACGTCTATTATTCAACTAATTAATGAACAAAATATCTAAGATCTTCTCAGAGGCGGTCGCAGTGTTTTCATCTTGTTAGTATGGAACTGACGGTCACCGGAGAACGAGGCAGAGGTGAGAAATAAACTGATTTATAGCCCGAGATAGACACAGCACGGGAACAGACTCTTCGGCATCCGCAGCGCGCGACCTCCACCTCCTAACAATTACTCAGCTCATTCCAGCATTTTCTTCACCATACTCCCGCTCCCGTTACAGCCACACCCCTTTAGACAATGATAGGGCTGTTCAGGATCTGAGGACATTTAAGAACAAATCGGCAGATATGTAAGCCATTCGTTACTTTTGCAAAAGAATAAAACGAAAAAGAAAGTCAACAGTCCGCACGAAATTACAGTAAACCTTACAGTTGTCCTTCGCGTTAGAAAACCCTGTTGTGAAGAAATATTTAACACCGCAGAAATCATGCATTCTGATGATAATTGTGCAAATTCCTATGGAAAACCCAGTTGCCCACTCTCCTCCAGGGAAAGATTGTCATCTCACCTGACGATTTCGATTCATTTTCCACCCGAGGAAACTGCATGTCGAATCTCCTCTGCATTCACTCCAGTACAGTCGCAAGTTTATTATCACTTTTCTCAGCAAAAACTGGTAAAGCCTGAGGTATGGACATGGGAAAGTGCACTCAGTTCTCAATTGCTAGCAACTTTCGGGCTATTCTCGTGGTGATTACCATTGTGGCTTTAGGGTGATTTACATAGATTTTGCCGGGTAATAGTTCAATGTCATTGTGTGGTGACTTAAGGATAATACCTCTTGAAGATATTAGCATTGGGACAATATTTACCCTGTTCGTGTACTATGGACTTTCTATTTCCTCTTTCAAGTCAGCATATTTCGGGTATCTTCGCTTTTCGATTCTCTGTAAGTGGTGTGTTATCTGGAATGGTTGTATCTATTAAGTACGTTGTTCTTGCTTCTTTATCCTGCAATATTATAACCGGAAGGACATCATGTATTGCAATGGTCATGGACCAGAATCTTTCATTTCCCTCTTTCACGCCAGCATAGTTCAGATGAATTTCCCTTACTGATTTCTGTGGTGTTCTCCGTGTTTTGGATAGCCATGCCTCTTTATAGGTTGATTGTACTGGTTTACCCTGCAATATTATATCCGGACGGGTATCGGGTTCTGCCCTATCTGCAATGAACGATCAGTCGTAATATAATTGTAGGACTCGGCCTCTGAAACTGTATTAATACTAATGTATGGTACCTTCAGTATCATGCGTTTGTATTGTAAAGCACGGTTTTGGTGAATAACTCTTACCACTGTTTTCTGCCTGTGTAAGAAATCAGTCTGAATAAAACTGTTGCAGGATTCTGTAATGTGTTGGATAGCTTCTGTGTTTTCCTCGGCATTTTCTGCTTTTATCGTCTTGAATTTGTTGAACTTTTATTGTGTAATTTTGATATTGTTGTGCTAACCACCTGACACCCTTTTATCACAAGCAACCACTCCGTTTCTTTAAGGAGGTCTCCAACAATGAAACAGGCGTTGGACGCTTCCTGTCGACATCTACTCTGCTCCGATTGAGGGGATGTCGATAGAAGGTCATGTTCATCCATTGGTTAATCATTTCATCCATGGCGACGCTGTAGAAGTAGCTTCACTGTTTCTGACATATGGAGAGTTTGATGGGACAGTGTGGAGTGAGATGTACTCCGTATCTGACCACGTGTGTTTGTGATGGGACGGTGTTGAGAGTGCTTCACCCTGTGTCTGACCCCTGGAGTGTGTGATGGGACGGTGTGGAGGGTGATTCATTCTGTGTCTGACCCCTGGAGTGTGTGATTGGACAGTGTGGAGTGTGATGTACTCTGTGTCTGACCACGGGTGTTTGTGATCGGACGGTGTTGAGAGTGCTTCACCCTGTGTCTGACCCCGGAAGAGTGTGATGGGACGGTGGGGAGGGAGCTTCATTCTCTGTCTGACCCTGGAAGTGTGTGATGGGACGGTGGGGAGTGAGCCTGACTCTGTGTCTGACCCCTGGAGTGTGTGATGGGACGGTGTGGAGGGTGATTCATTCTGTGTCTGACCCCTGGAGTGTGTGATTGGACAGGGTGGAGTGAGATGTACTCTGCATCTGTCCACGGTATTTTATGATGGGACGGTGTTGAAGGAGATTCACCCTGTGGCTGACCCCGGATGTGTGTGATGGGACGGTGGGGAGGGAGCTTCACTCTCTGTCTGACCCCGGAAGTGTGTGATGGGTGGGTGGGGAGTGAGCCTGACTCTGTGTCTGACCCCTGGAGTGTGTGATGGGACGGTGTGGAGGGAGATTCACTCTGTGTCTGACCCCTGGGGTGTGTGATGGGACAGTGTGGAGTGAGATGTACTCCGTATCTGTCCACGGGTGTTTATGATGGGACGGTGTTGAGGGAGATTCACTCTGTGTCTGACCCCTGGACTGTGTGATGGGACGGTGTGGAGGGTGATTCATTCTGTGTCTGACCCCTGGAGTGTGTGATTGGACAGTGTGGAGTGAGATGTACTCTGTATCTGTCCACGGGTTTTTATGATGGGACGGTGTTGAAGGAGATTCACACTGTGGCTGACCCCGGAAGTGTGTGATGGGACGGTGGGGAGGGAGCTTCACTCTCTGTCTGACCCCGGAAGTGTGTGATGGGACGTTGGGGAGTGAGCCTCACTCTGTGTCTGACCCCTGGAGAGTGTGATGGGACGCTGTGGAGGGAGCTTCACCCTGTGTCTGACCCCGGGATTGGATGAAGCGAGGATGCGGAAAGAGCGTTACTTAGTGTTTGACCCCGGGTGTGAGTGATTGGACGGTGTATACGGAATTTCACTCTGCGTCTGAACCCGAGGAATGTGTGATGGATGATGCAGATGGAGCGGCTCTCTGTTTCGGACACAAGGAGAATGGGATGGGATGGTGCGGAGGGAGCTGCTCGCTGTTTCGGACACAAGGACTGTGGGATGGGATGATGCGGAGGGAGCTTCACTCTGTGGGTCGGGCGGGTTTGATAGGATGATGCGGACCGAGTTCCATTCTGTTTGTGATCCCCGGAATGCTTAATAGAACGAGCAGTGAGTTTCTCTCAGTGTATGAGGAGACGAGGCCGAATGAGCTTCACTGTGTCTCTGACCCCGTGACTGATGCGACGATGAGGAGTGAGCCTCACTGCGGGGTGGCCACAATGTCACAGCGTTCGGCTGGAGCTGGGGTCTGATGGAACAGTTGGGAATGAAACCCGGAGCGCGGCAGTTAAAGGGGAGGATGGCTTTAAAGGGGACGGCGGTGCAGCGGCCAAAATGTCCCAATCCCAAACCACGGTTCACACATTCAGATGTTCACAATCTCACTCTCAGTCCGGGTCTGGGTTCCTGCAGAGATCTCAGTTCCTTCTTCCATTTCTGACTGAACTGATTGTACTGCAGACTAAAACAGATAGAAGGATACAGATGAGATAAGCAGATTACACAACAGTGTCAGTAACTGGACAGTGGGTTAATGTTTCAATAACACTCATTTACAAATATTGCTAGAAAACCCACGGATCGGCTGAAATTTTATCACATTGTTAAGACAAGCACTCATCTAATCGGGAGGGACAGTATGAGGCTGTGGAGAGCGGGGAGAGATCAGCCTGTCAGTCAATTTGATACCAGATCCAGCACCGTCACTGATGGGTTTGTACTAAGCGCGGAGATGAGATCTTCGGCACCAGAATAGTGAAGCAGATATTGGGCAGCCTGGAGATGAGAGAGTGTGAGGATTCAGGACAGAGACAGGAGGTGGTACAAATCCCCAGTGTTTATCAGTAACACAATTATTGATCAAATTAATTTTCAGTGTCAGACACCCAGTGACTCTAAACACAATCTCCCACAGTCTGGTACTTAGCACAGTGTCTGTATTTTACACTCCGGGTTCCTCAGAACCGCAGACACCAGTTTCACTCCTGAATCTCCCAGTTTATTATCACTCAGGTTCAGCGTCGTCAGTAACTCAGTGGGATGGGTGGTCACCAGCACTGAACACCCTGGGAGCAGCTTGCCCTGGATTAAACTGTACACAATATCAGACATCTTGCACCGGAATTCAGGATCTGCGCATGTGTATTGGGGTTGTCTGTCTCTTCGGCTGTCAGCGAAATCAATTTTGTCATTTGAATTCATCAAAACCATCCAAAAGAAACAGCAACACCTCTGGGTTGTGTTCCATTTGAAGGCTAAGGATGTGTTCATTAATTATACGCCGACTCTGAGACGGGTATCAGTAATATCTGACGACGTAACTTGCCAACACCGTCAGGCTGTATAAACGTTAAAGTGACAGACTCAGTCCAGACTGCGTGTGCAAGGAAATGTGCAAAATCTTCATGCAGCTAGTCATTCCCCGTGACGCCGCTAGTTACTCCATTCTGTAGATACTGAACCGGGTCAATAACTTTACCGGGTGTTTTTTATAGGCGGCCAAATAGTAACAGGGATATCGAGGAGCAGATCGGGAAACCGATCCTGGAAAAGTGTAAGAAGAACAGAGTTGTCGTGATGGGAGATTTTAATATCCCAAATATCGATTGGCATCTCCTAAGAGCTAGGGGTTTGGATGGAGTGGAGTATGTTAGAACATAGAATATAGAATAGTACAGGACATTACAGGCCCTTTGGCCCACAATTTTGTGCCGACCCTCAAACCCTGCCTCCCATAAACCCCCCCACCTTAAATTCCTCCATATACCTATCTAGTAGTCTCTTAAACTTCACCAGTGTATCTCCCTCCACCACTGACTCAGGCAGTGCATTCCACACAACAACCACTCTCTGAGTGAAAAACCTTCCTCTAATATCCCCCTTAAACTTCCTTCCCATTACCTTAAAGCCATGTCCTCTTGGACTGAGCAGTGGTGCCCTGGGGAAGAGGCGCTGGCTGTTCACTCTGTCTATTCCTCTTGATATCTTGTACAACTCTATCATGTCTCCTCTCATCCTCCTTCTCTCCAAAGAGTAAAGCCCTAGCTCCCTTAATCTCTGATCAGAATCCATACTCTCTAAACCAGGCAGCATTCTGGTAAATCTCCTCTGTACCCTTTCCAATGCTTCCACGTTAAATGTGTTCTGGAAGGATTCTTGACGCAATATGTAGAAAGCCTGTTAAGAAATGTGGCAAAAATTCAGTAAGATTTGTCAAACATGACCTTCCACGCACAAATCTATGTTGACTGTTCCTAACCAGGCCCTGTCTTTCCAGAAAATTATACATACCATCTCTAAGAATACTTTCCATTCATTTACCGAGTCTGTGACGTCTGATGATGTCAAATGCGTTCCCACCCCCGAGTGTTCCGACTTCCTTGAGGTGTTTAGTAAATAGATGGCAACCACACTACTGCCCCATCGGTGCCATGACAATGCTATATAGTGAGGGTATCTCGATGACAGTTTGATCTTTTTTACCCGGTGTGAGGAACAAACTGACGGAGATGGGAGTAGACTCTCACATGGTGGATTGGATAGTGGACTACTTGACAGATAGACCTCAGTATGTGCGGTTGGGAGACTGTAGGTCTGACACGGTGGTCAGCAGCACAGGGGCGCCGCAGGGAACAGTACTTCCTCCGGTCCTGTTCACCCTGTACACATCAGACTTCCAATATAACTCAGAGTCCTGCCATGTGCAGAAGTTCGCTGATGACACGGCCATAGTGGGGTGTGTCAGGAATGGACAGGAGGAGGAGTATAGGAAACTGATACAGGACTTTGTGATATGGTGCAACTCAAACTACCTGCGTCTCAATATCACCACGACCAAGGAGATGGTGGTGGACTTTAGGAGATCTAGGCCTCATATGGAGCCAGTGATCATTAATGGAGAATGTGTGGAGCAGGTTAAGACCTACAAGTATCTGGGAGTACAGTTAGACGAGAAGCTAGACTGGTCTGCCAACACAGATGCCTTGTGCAGGAAGGCACAGAGTCGAATGTACTTCCTAAGAAGGTTGGCGTCATTCAATGTCTGTAGTGAGATGCTGAAGATGTTTTATAGGTCAGTTGTGGAGAGCGCCCTCTTCTTTGTGGTGGCGTGTTGGGGAGGAAGCATTAAGAAGAGGGACGCCTCACGTCTTAATAAGCTGGTAAGGAAGGTGGGCTCTGTCGTGGGCAAAGTACTGGAGAGTTTAACATCGGTAGCTGAGCGAAGGGCGCTGAGTAGGCTACGGTCAATTATGGATAACTCTGAACATCCTCTACATAGCACCATCCAGAGACAGAGAAGCAGTTTCAGCGACAGGTTACTATCGATGCAATGCTCCTCAGACAGGATGAAGAGGTCAATACTCCCCAATGCCATTAGGCTTTACAATTCTACCGCCAGGACTTAAGAACTTTTTAAAGCTATTATTAATGCTTTTTGAGATGGTGATTTAGATGCATATCATATTTTTTTTTACTGAGTTAAGTATTGTATGTAATTAGTTTTGCTACAACAAGTGTATGGGACATTGGAAAAAAGTTGAATTTCCCCATGGGGATGAATAAAGTATCTATCTATCTATCTATCTATCTATCTATCTATCTATCTATCTATCTATCTATCTATCTATCTATCTATCTATCTATCTATCTATCTATCTATCTATCTATCTATCTATATAACACGTGTAAGGCTGGTTATTCGTAGACTGTTAAGACTCGCCTGTTTGTGAAATTAGACTGAGATCCGCGTCCCCGAGGTCTCTTCTTTGGGATTTGTCTCTTAATGATTTCTGTATTTTATGTGTGTTTGGAATGGCTAGATCTAATAAATAAGTTGCCCTTGCTTGTTTATCCTGTACTACTGCACCGACCTGTTATTATGGATTGTCCAATCTCCAATAAGTTGATCTGACATAATATAATTTGTTGTATTTTGACTCTAAAAATGGATCAAATTGTATGCATGTAAGGTGTGTCTTCATTTCCAGGTTTGCATTTTAAAGCCAGATTTAGATGAATGATGTTTGCATTTGATTGTGGCTGTGTAACTATTCACATTGTGTTGAGCGGTTACAGGGTCCTGTAATGCTTTCGATTGTCTATGTTTTTTTTGGCATTTTTTAAATTTATCGAGCTTGCTTAGATCGTGGGGATGTCTTCCATGAAGAACCATGCTCTTCCATTGGTTCACTTTTTCTTTAATAGTGGTAATTATGGGGCTGCAGCTTAGGCGAAAATGGCGTCTTACGGCGACTCATTTGTTTGCATCTCGGAAGCAGCTCTATTTCTGTTTTTAATATCTCTCTTGTTCCCTTTTAGGTTTATTTTGAAGATCCTGGCCTGGCGTTACACGCTGACTTCGATTATTTGCGGAAATGGACCCGCCATCGGGGTCTCACGACTGGCCGTTCTTCCACTCGGCCGAGAAGATCAGGGCGCCTTTGGAGCTTCCGGATTTCGTGGCCCTGGAAGCGGGCGGACTCGAGTTTGGTGCTTCTGCAGGAAATCGGTGCCTCCTGATCGGCAGAAGATCGAAAGCAGCAAGTTGGCTGTTGGCTGTGTGCCTAGAGACCCGAGTTCTTTGGGCAGAAAAAGTGAAGCAACAGATTATTAACACCATAAATCAGCGAGTGTTTGATTCTCGGGGCCAACTCTTTTTCCCTTATTAGGGAGAGAGAGAGCCTGTGGTATGTCGAATCACCGGGTGAACAAATAGTCTTTGGGGTACTGCAAGTCTGTGTCTTTATTGATGTTTTGTTGCACTTTTGAATGCTAGCTGGGGGCGCCGATCATTTTTTTTTTGCTGGTGGTGTAGGGTGGGGTCTTTGCTTTGCTGCTGCTTACGCGTGGGAGGGAGGAGCTGCGGGGAATGTTGTAACATTTAACTGTCATTCACTCTTTGAGACACTCTACTGTTTTCGTGGACGCTTCTGAAGAAAAACAATTTCCGGATGTATATTTTACACATTCCTCCTTCATTAAGTATACTCTGCTTTTGAAAACTTTGAAACTTTTGACTTTTCTAGGATGTGCTCTCACTTAAATTTAGTCGCTTTCTCTTCTTATCAGAATTGCAATGCTCTCAGGCAGGGCCTATCGTACTGTTATTATTTACTATGTTTGTATTTGCACATTTTGTTGTATTTTGCACTCGTTCGCTTAGCGTTGTTGTTGCGTACATTCATTGATTCGGTTATGGTTACTGGGTTTATTTGAGTATGCCCGCAAAAATGTGGCAAGTCGATTACACCTATATGGTGACATGTGGCTACTGTCGTAATAAATTTACTTTGAACTCTGAATATGGTCATCCCTGTTTAAATTGATCCGAGAGGACCAGCTGTTCGTCGCCTTCAAAGTGAAATCCTCCCTGTCAACTACTGTCATGTTCGCCGCAGTCGGTGGTACAACTCTCTTCCTCACTTAACTGCCTCTTTCGCAGCGCATTCGAACCCGGTCAGCCTGAGATGCCAATCGTACTTCAACCACATTTCCATAACCAAGTGTCCATAATACTGTCATTCAAAACCACCTGCAGATTTTACGGGATTCACTAGTCTCAGAGATGAAGAAAATAGCGTTAGTAATTTAAATAAATCCGCTAAAGGACTATAAATACTGTAATTATATGATATTATAATATTACAATAAATATTAAAATAAATTTAAATATTATACAAATATAATAGATTATAAATATCCCTAAATAACATTTAGGGAAGACGATTGCAAAACATCGCTTTGTCTTCCAATAGACTGTACCATAAAGCACGTCGTCAATAAAAATGAAATTTATAATTGAAACCTGGTGCTAATAATGTAAATTTTGCAGTTCAGTTTGACAAGGTGACTGACGTATTTTTAGACTCGGGGATATTTACTTACTCCCCATGAAGCTGCATCGGGTAGAGCAACAAAGTCCAAGAATTAAAAAAACTAAAAATGCATTAAATATCTACTACAGCGTGCGTGCGTGTTTGTGTGTTTGTGTGTGTGTGTGTGTGTGTGTGTGTGTGTGTGTGTGTGTGTGTGTGTGTGTGTGTGTGTGTGTGTGTGTATGTGTGTGTGTGTGTGTGTGTGTGTGTTTGTGTATTAACAAGGATAATCATTGCTAGTGGGTGTATTAACAAGGGTAATCATTGCTAGTGGAGACGGGATGTCGCAACGTGCAAAATTACGACCATATAGTTTCAGCTATCACATTAGATCTTGACCTCAGAATTTTACTCTGCAGCGTATTCGACTTGCAGTAGTCTGTGTTTCTCACGGGCATTTTATTTTCCTCCAAAATTCGAAAGACTTTCGGGGAGCAATTCAAGGTTGCTTCGTTCGCGGACACTAGTAGTTTGTTGAATAGGTTCCACTTCCTGGTCACATTTTATATCGGTTGTGGGACGAACGACACAGCGATCTTGAGATTGGATGACACAGGTGCCGTATGATCTTGTGAAAGTAACGAGAGAGGTTTGGATCAGGATGAACTCAAATGAGGAGTAAAGTCTGGAATTAGCTCAGACTCAGACTCAAAATTAACAAAACGATATAAACACAATCCATTGTTGAAATCTCAAACAGTAATACGGAAAATGCAACTCTTCCGATTGAGCCCTGAGCGCTCAGTACGAGGACTTCATGCAGGGACTTTCCATGAATAAACATGACAGCAATAATAGGCAGTCTGATAAGGGAGAACGGCATTCATTCTTTTACATTATTACGTTGTATGTCCAGACACCACATCAGGGCTGAGAACTTGTATTTTCATTTGAGCTGATTGTCCACTCACTGTGCTTCATTTTCTCAGCCAGTTCACGTGAACCTTCACTTCATTGTTGTACTCCATGTCCAACAAACCATATATCATCAATACAGTTAAAACTGGGACAGCAAGTGAGGGATTACACTCTGCCGACTCGCTGTCTACTGGATCATGAAATTCAGTCGGCCTTTGTAAATACCCTTGAAGTGACAAATGAATGATGAACTGACATCACTCCCAAGTCACAGCGTATCTACCTTATGGATATCAATCCGGTAAGACTGAGAAAAGAAGTATTTAAATATTCAAAACGGCTTCTCTTTGTCCGCACTCTTGTGATGTGCGCTTGATCAAAGTCACAATATCTGGGAAGAAGTAGATGAAAGATATATAGTTACACAGACAAAGAGACAGAGAAACAGGCAGGCAGAGGACAGGCACACCGACAGACGGTCAGATAGTTAGAGAGATAGATGGATAGATAGGTCGATGTGCAGACACGCATATCGACAGACGAACATATATGTTGTTCAGAAAGCCATAATCTGCAGAGCAGTGAACAGGAACGAGGCAAAGGCAATGGAAATAGACAAAGAAGATGCTTTTGTTCTTGCCATGTAATCGCAGGAATGGAGGTCCGTTCTCAGGGATGGCTTCATCAAAACAACTACAGGTGGACACAATGAGTTGTTTTGTTTTTGATGATCGAAAGCAAACCATTTTCAGATGAGAAGGAACAGCCTGTGACCTGGTGGTCTGCGCCGGGTGTTTGGCATGGACCAGTCTGAGTTGGGAAGGACAATATCAGTTACCAAGATCAAGGTGAAGCTGAGGCGGACAAATAAAAACTGAAACCCACACTCTCACACGGTAACAGAGATTGACAGATACAGAATGAAACCCACACTCTCACACTGTAACAGAGACTGACAGATACAGAATGAAACCCACACTCTCACACTGTAACAGAGACTGACAGATACAGAATGAAACCCACACTCTCACACTGTAACAGAGACTGACAGATACAGAATGAAACCCACACTCTCACACGGTAACAGAGATTGACAGATACAGAATGAAACCCACACTCTCACACTGTAACAAGACTGACAGATACAGAATGAAACCCACACTCTCACACTGTAACAAGACTGACAGATTCAGAATGAAACACACTCTCACGCTGCAGCAGATACTGACAGATACAGAATGAAACCCACACTCTCACACTGTAGCAGAGACTGACAGATACAGAATGAAACCCACACTCTCACACTGTAACAGAGACTGACAGATACAGAATGAAACCCACACTCTCACACTGTAGCAAGACTGACAGTTTCAGACTGAAACCCACAATCTCACACTGTAACAGGAACTGACAGACACAGAATGAAACCCACACTCTCACACTGTAACAGAGACTGACACAGAATGAAAGCCACGCTCTCACACTGTATCAGAGACTGACAGATACAGAATGAAACCCACACTCTCACACTGTAACAAAGGCTGACAGATACAGAATGAAACCCACACTCTCACACTGTATCAGAGACTGACAGATACAGAATGAAACCCCCACTCTCACACTGTATCAGAGACTGACAGATACAGAATGAAACCCACACTCTCACATTGTAACAAAGGCTGACAGATACAGAATGAAACCCACACTCTCACACTGTATCAGAGACTGACAGATACAGAATGAAACCCACTCTCACACTGGCAGAGACTGACAGATACAGAGTGCAACCCTCACTCACACTGTAACAGAGACTGACAGATACCGAGTGAAACCTACACTCTCACACCGTAGCACTGTAACCTTCTCTTCATTTTTACCTTGTAGTCAACTGCATGCTCAATCCTATTACACTGTTCTCCCAATTTATTGTTCTTCTTCTTTAATTCTGCTGTGAATAATCCTTGTTTCTACAAAATGGCGTTGCAGCTGTTTCAATTTCGCTTTTTTTTCTTCAATCCTTTAATCGATATTCTGACCCCACCGTGAAATATCGTATTCAACGCTTTCCGACTGGGATGAGAAAGTCATGAACTGGGAGATCGACAAAGAATTTAATACCTGTGCTGATACTCATTTGCCTGCGCGCCCGCGTGTGTGTGTGTGTGTGTGTGTGTGTGTGTGTGTGTGTGTGTGTGTGTGTGCGTGTGTGTGTGTGTGTGTGTGTGTGTGTATATGTGTGTGTGTGTGTTGTGTGTGTGTGTGTGGTGTGTGTGTGTATGTGTGTGTGTGTGTGTGTGTGTGTGTATGTGTGTGTATGTGTGTGTGTGTGTGTGTGTGTGTGTGTGTATGTGTGTGTGTGTGTTTGTGTGTGTGTGTGCTAATAATGGCTTTTAATATGGCTTTATGTGATGGTGTGGCCCTACTTGTCGGTCCTGCATTTATTTCTGCACGGCACTGCGAAGATAATGCCAAGAACACGGGCATTTTTACTTTCAACCATGAGAAGAATCGGTTTGGAATCTTTAGATGACTGAAAGTATTTTGTTAAATTATGCCGGTATTCACACCGGGAAGAAACGTGTGGATGGTTGTGCTCGTACCCCACAGGGCAGTGAATGTCAGCCTTATCAGCCCATTGTATTCCTACAGCGAATTGCGCGCCACAGAAGTTCAGCATCTCACTGTTCCTTGGGTGGATTCAACATCGGCTTTGTCCGTTACTTCATCGTTTCAAAATCCGCAGAACAAGTAGGAAATTTGATACAGATACGTTATAAGATATATTAGAGGTACACACTTACATACGTAACTTTAGCAGTTTTATACGCACGTTTTCCCCGAATCAATTTCTTTCTGAAATCCAACCTGGTTTCTCTGTAATATTTTTACTGGTACCTAGTTGCATTAAAACCGATGTTGATGCAATGCTTTCTATTTTGCTCTCTCTCTCCAGTATGCAGCGGACAATGTCTGCAATGCTCGGTTCATTGGTTTACATTTCGCTCCGCATACTTACCAACATCTGTGTTTGTGACTGACTCGGTGACAGTGCAAACAGTGAGTGTTTGCGCCAAAAAAACAAAACATTAATGTCAATGTATCATATCCAGGAACAAGTCACCGGAGCAATGTAAGTGAGTCATAAGCTACACCCACATTATACCGGATAATATTGAAAACGCCGGTTTCGTGTAAAAACGACAGGCGTCCACAAGAGGCGTTTTTGAAAGTACCTCCGTCCACATTAAAATGGTTATTTGGGCGAATCTCCTCCTACTGGGCATGCGCAGGCCACATTTACCGAAATCAAGCGACATGTTTGGTGTCGAACCTCGCCGTGAAGGATTTAGTGCGCGTTGGTGCGACTAGAAAAACTTAAAAGGAAATTGCCAAACGACGGACAGCTGTTGACTCTCGTGCAGGAGGATTTAAAAAAAGCAAATACCGGAGCGTATGGAGGCAACCGACAGGGAGTTTACGGATAGTATGACCCGACTGATGACGAACATTGAAAAACTGACTGACTCTGTTGCAGAGGGATTTGCAGTGATGAGTAATATGATGGCTCACCCCGAGTACTTTTCACCGCCACAATACCAGCTTCACAGCCACTACAATAGCAACACACACGGACACACGGACCACCGGGTGGCCCCAATGCACCACTGCACAACATCTTCCCCTCTCCAACAGAGAGGTGACGCTGGAAACAGTTCCTACATCCGCTGTGTCTTCACCGATGAAAGGGACGACAGCTACAATGAAATGCAATAAGGCTTGTTACTGGGCAAAAGTGAAATTTGCTGTCACCTCATTTTGTTTGCCTTTACTTTTCCCATGTCTTTCTGTATTATTTTGTTGTATTTAACATGTGCAATAAAACGAGTTACTGGGCAAAGGTGATGTAGTCCCAGCGTTAGCCGTCCCTTGAGGCTTCAAGACTGGTGTTGTTTTCAGTTCAATGAAATAAGGCGTGTTATTTCCCCATTGGCATTATGGTTCGCTAAAACAGAGAAATAATTGCTAATTAGTAGTAATTATTAGTAGTAAATAGTAGTAATGTACAAGTTGTTTTCATCATTAGTAACCGATTATTCTAAGAAAGAATGTCATTCTGTGCTTCAGCTACATTTAGGACGGAAACATCCAGACGCGGTGGACTCTCAGCAACGTGTGATCAGTGAAGGGTTTTACTTTGCAGGCGTAAAAGAAATTTGCTCTCTGGGCTTTGTTATAACTGTTTGAGTTTACTTAGTGGCTATTTACAACTTTTATGATATTTAGAAATTGGGAATATTCCGAAAACAATTGCAAATACTAACAGCCTTTGATTAACAATGCCTGAAGAGAGGGCTATTTGTTACACAGTGATTACAATTGTCGGCATCCCGGGTAAGTGCCTTTCGATTACTTATACGGAAGCAGAGACCTGCAGCCGTTCTCTGCTACTGCTGATGTGATTTTAATCGGTGTTTATTAAAAGTCCCTAAAATGCCGTCTCGTTCCTCTCAATCTCCTGCGCCCTGTTAATATTTTAACCTGGTTCATGCAGACTTGTCACTGGAACTGCCTGTAGTCTTCTCATTTGTGACGTGAGACCTCGAATTGTACTGAAACAGCACAAACAACCCATGTCCAGCAAAACCTCCCGTCATTAGCGGACCTCATTCCTTCCAACCCTGTCACGTGAGCAGAAGATTAAAGTTTAAACTGGCAGGAAATATCTTTGATTTCAACTTGTGAAATTCTGTTCCCTTTTCTGGTTCAGGTTCACGGGAAGTGAACATCACAGACAATTCTGATATTACTACCGCCTCTCTAATTTTCCCGATCGGATGATTAACGTAACAATCCGCAGCATTCTTGGGTCTACAGTCACTTAAAATCCAGATAAAGGGGAATATTCTCCATCCCTAAAGGACATTTGTGAAACAAATGAGGCTTTACAGCAACTTAGTAGTGTCGTGTGCTTCGTCACCGAGGCCGGCTTGTTCGGGAAGGGTAAAAGAGACTCGTCTAAAGACAGGAATTCCAACGGCGAGGCCGTGCGGTAGGGTTCCATTTCACCATAAACGATGCGCCGCCACGGCTGTGATCCAGAGACTCTTGTCGCTCCTCAAACACCCGCGCACGCATCTTCCAGCGGCTGTGCGCCCAACTGGAAATTTACCAATTTTTACCAAGAATTTCTCTTCCCTCTTTCTGAAAGGTAAACTCATTTCCCCCTTCTATTTTCCCCTCCCAGCACTGCTCAATTAAGGGACGCTCCATTTTCTACTCTTTGACAATTCCCAAGTTTTTCCAGTCTCAAATTCTGATCTATGTTCCTCGGTGTCAGCACTGTTCCCTCGCAGATGCGCGTGTACGCAGCTGCGCCAGAACTGAAATGGGTCACTCTGTAAATATTTTTTTTGAAATCATTGTTAATATAATTATGAAATACCGTGAAATTAACTGTATTACTGAATATAATCCATAAATGTGCTAAATACTAAACGTACCACATTTACATTGAAACATTTTAGAGCTTCAACCTATTTGCGTTGTCATTATTTCAGGTTGCAACACTGTCAAAAATGGTCACAATAAAGACAGAAACCGCCAACGCCGTTCAGTCAGAACATTTCAGTTTGGCATACTCCCCGTCAGAGGTGACTGCCTGACAGCATTTATCTGTGTTGTGTTGTGTTTTATGATTGTTTGATATGGATATGGCATATGAAAAAAACTTTACAAGTGCCGTGCACTTTTAAGACCGGGTAACAATGTTTTGTTCAGAGAAATGGTTTGTCCCTGAATCAGTAAAATAAAACAGAGGGAAGGTTGCTGGGGCGCGAGATCTTGGTTTCAGAATCTGACCTTGCAATCGAATAATAACTAAAGCCTCTCGAAAGAAGCGTAGATGCGCGATCTTCAATTACACTCCCCCTCTCCTTGGAGAAACCGCGCTTGTAGTTCTGTGAACAGTTTTGGTCGCCCTGTTATAGGAAAGGCAGATGTACGCTAAACGGAATGTTAGGAATATTTACAAAGATGCTGCCGGAACTCCAGGGCTTGAGTTACAGGGAGAGGTTCGGCAGAAGGCATTTTATTCTTTGAGGCAGGCAATGCGCGGATGGCTTAATAAAGATGCATAAAGCTATGATAATGTATAGATACAGTCATTCATCTCCGTGTGGTTGGGTGATCGCGAACAAAAGGGGGTATAATTAAGATCAGAGGGCAGAAATGTAGTTGGATTCCGAGCGACGTTTTCTCACATAGAAGTTGCTCTGTGTATTGAACAGCCTGACAAAGGAAATGGGCGATAGAGAGTCATTAACAATAGTTAAAATACACCTGGACAGTTTGAGAAATTTGAAAGCCTTAGAGAGATGTGATCCAAAAGCGAAAGAACGCGATCAGCTCAGATGGCCGTGCCGGTCGGCATGGAGATATGGGCCGAAGGGAGCGTTTCTGTGACCTATCATTCTTGGACTCTGCTCATCGTTGCTGCATCGGTGAACGTGAGGAGACAAAGCAGCAGGTGCTCCTGTAAAGCGCTTTGTGCTGCGGTCAGGCTTTCAAACAAACCGCAAAAACACAGGTATTCTTTACTTCCACTGATAATGTCCAGCAGAGCTGAACAACGGATTTTACTTCAAGCGAACATATCATGGCTGTATCTCCACGCAAAATGTGTTTGGTTTTGTTGAATTCTTATTTTTGGTCGTTTTTGACTCACTGCAGTTAACCTTGTGGCAATCATCATTCTCTGCCGAGGAAACTGCGGTCTCTCCAAATGCGTCACGCGGTACCTGGTGGCGATGGCTGCGGCGGATCTAATGGTGGTGATTATCGAAGTCCTGTTCTACCGGATGAGTCAAGCATACAGATTTAATTACGGAATCCTGTACAACGCTCCGTTCTGCCTTGTCCACTACGTCCTGTGTCACGTGGTCGTTGACTGTTCCGTGTGGTTTACTGTCGCTTTCACTTTCGATCGCTTTGTGGCCATTTGCTCGCCTACTTTTAAAGCAAAATACTGCACCCCCAGAATTGCGGGTATGGTGATGGGCACACTATCGCTCGGTTTCTTTTTTAAAAACATACCATTTTATTTCATGTATATGGAAAGAATAGCGTTGTTGGTGAGGGGTAATTGGATTTGTTTCAGTAGACCCGTAGTGCCTTTCTCGCCATCGTTTGAGGGGTTTTATTGGGTGGACCGTCTGTTGAATCCGCTACTTCCTTTCTTCCTCATTTTGACCCTCAATGCTCTGACCGTCAGACAGACACTGGCGGCGAGCAGAGTCCGTAGGGAGCTGAAGGGACGGGGAAATTGCGGGAAACAGCGAGATCCGGAGATAGAGAGTCGGAGACAATCCATCATTCTGCTCTTCAGCCTGTCGGCGAGTTTCCTTCTCTGTTGGGCGACAACCACTCTGGTCTTCATTCTCATGCGATGCCTCTACACAGACCTGGAAGTGTCAATCCGGCTTTTTCAGGCACAGTTTTGGGGTTCTGTGATTCAGAATTTCAGCAGCTGCACGAATACATTTATCTACGGAGTGACCCAGACCAGATTCAGAGAGCAGGTGGAAGTTCTTTTGATCTCCCCACTACTTTTGTTTTGAAACATTTTAGAAGTCTATACCGCTCGGTCGAAAGGGTCAAATAATTTTGACATTCCGAAAATAAATCCACACCTGCTCTACAAGCGCATGAATAAATTGAACTTCCTGAAAACGTTGTTGTTCCCAGCAGTTCAGCCTTTCCATTAATTCAGTAAATGAGGGATTGTTATTTATATATAAGTTGTGGGGATAATCAGGTAAGAAGTTGTGAAAGGGAAACATGAATGCGGAATGGTGAAGAAGTTGTGGGGGTGAGTGTGGGTAATGACCAGCCATTAGAGAAATCGATGTTCATGCCATAATATTGGAGGCTACCCTGACGGAATACAAGGAGTCAGTACTCGAACCTGTGTGTCGCCGCCTTGGCAGTAGAGGAGGCCGCGGACGGGCATGTCAGAATGGGAACGGGAAGCAGAATTTAAATGGGAGGCCACCGCTTTTTGGGGCAGGTGCTCGACGAGGAGGAGGGGTCTTCCGATCTACGTTGGGTTTCACTGATATATAGGAGTTCTCAACGACCGAATACAGTAGATGACCCCAACAGACTCGCAGGTGAAGTGTCGCCACACCTGGAAGGACTGTTTGGGTCCTGAGGGAGGGGGTGTAAGGGCAGATGTTGTGCTTGTTCCAGTTGTAATGATAAGTGCCAGGAGGAAGATCAATGGGGAGGGACAAGGGAGTCACACAGGGAGTCATCCCTGCAGAAAGCAGAAATGGTCGGGAGTTGTATGAGGATGGGAAGATGTGCTCGGTGGTGGGATCCCGTTGGAGGTGGAGGAAGTTATGTACAATTATGTGCAGAATGTGCATTGTGGTGCGGTAAGTGAGGACAAGAGGAACTCTATCCATGATGGGGCGGCGGGAGGATGGTGTAAGGGCAGAATGTGCATTGTGGTGCGGTAAGTGAGGACAAGAGGAACACTCTCCGTGATGGGGCGGCGGGAGGATGGTGTAAGGGCAGAATGTGCATTGTGGCGCAGTAAGTGAGGACAAGAGGAACACTCTCCGTGATGGGGCGGCGGGAGGATGGTGTAAGGGCAGAATGTGCATTGTGGTGCGGTAAGTGAGGACAAGAGGAACACTCTCCGTGATGGGGCGGCGGGAGGATGGTGTAAGGGCAGAATGTGCATTGTGGCGCGGTAAGTGAGGACAAGAGGAACACTCTCCGTGATGGGGCGGCGGGAGGATGGTGTAAGGGCAGAATGTGTGTGAAATGGAAGAGATGCGGGTGAGGCAGCGTTGGGGGAGAGGAAGCCCCTTTCTTTGAAGAAGGAGGACATCTCAGTTGCTCTGGAATGAAAAGCCTCAGCCTGAGAGCAGATACAGAGGGGGCGGAGGAGCTGAAAGAAGGGGTGGCTTTGTTTACAAATGACAGGGTAGAAAGAGGTACCGTCCGGACTGCGGTGAGGCAGTAGGTTTATAAAATACACCAGGTTATAGACTGTCTCCGGAGATGTAGGCAGAGATGGAGAAAGGGAAAAGAGTTGTCGAAATGGAGCAGGTAAATTTGAGGGCAGGGTGGAAGTTGGAGGCAAAGTTGAATAAATGGACGAGCTCAGCACGAGTGCGGAGAGCAGCAACTATGCAATCGTCGATGTAGCGTTGGATGATTTGGGGAACGTTGCTGCTGTAGGCCTTGAACAGTCCGGGTGACTTATCCAACTTCATGCTTTCCAAAAGCTCCATCACATCACCTTCCTTAATATTTACATGCTCAGGCTTTTCAGTCCGCTGTTGCTTATCCCTACAATCCTCAAGATCCTTTCTCCGTAGTGAATACTGAAGCAACGTACTCATTAAGTACCTCCGCTATCTCCCCCGGTTCCATATACTCTTTTCAACTGTCACACTTGATTGGTTCTATTCTCTCATTTCTTATCCTCTTACTCTTCACATACTTGTAGAATGCCTTGGGGTTTTCCTTAATCCTGTCCATCAAGTCCTTCTCATGGCCCCTTCCGGCTCTCCTAATTTCTTTATTGAGCTCCTTCCTGCTAACGTTATAATCTTCCAGCTCTCTATCATTACCTAGCTTTTTGAACCTTTCGTAAGCTCTTCCTTTCTTCTTGACTAGATTTACATTTCTTCGGCTTCTCTGCTCCAGGACGAGTAATAGCAGCTTTTCCGGTCTAACCTGCGTCTGAGGTTGCTTCCCCGGTGGAAATATTCCCGGGAATATTCTCGGCTGCATGACGGAGACGTCCAAATCCATCCTAAATTGACGGGACCTGAATTGGGAGCCAATAGTCCAGCTGTGCCCAGCCCTGCTCCAACATCTTCCTGCTTCTGCCTCTGGGCTTCGAAGTGTCCGATGTCCCTCACTCCCCACTCTCTTTACGAAGTAGTGAAGCTGTCCAACGCATCACAAGCACATCGCTTCTCGGAGTGAGCAATAGCTACAGGAGGCGCCTCCTCAAGACAGTGACGTCGTCATCAAAGATCCCGTCACTCATGTCATTCCGTCTGTCACAGCTGCAGTCAGACAGGACCCGTATGCGCGTCACGTGCTTTTGTCGTCATGCGGTAACCGCGCATTGTATTACAGAATAACGCAGCTATAAATTACAATAACTACAGTATCTGCAGAAATAAATTAAATATATCGTGCAGAACGAAATAGAAAAATACAGAGGAAGATATCATCAGCCGATCGATCTCTGTTCTCAAATCTGATTGCGGATGGGCAGAAGCTGCTCCTGAAACGCTGAGTGTGTGTGGTCGGGCCCCTGTACCCTCTCGGCGAGCGAAGGGGGGTGGGGGGTGGGCTGAGCTCTTTACTGACGGATGCAGCATTTTGAGGCATCGTTTTTTGAAGGTGTCTTGGGTGCGTGGGAGGCTGGTGCCTATGATGCAACCTTCCGAGAAAACATCTTCCAGCAGATTGATCTGATCCTGTGCAGCGGCCCCTCCATCGCGGACGGTGAAGCTTTCAGTCAGAATGTTCTCCATGGTACATCTGTCGAAACGTGCGAGAGTCCTGCGTGACAGACCGATTCCTCACAAACTCTGAATGAACTATCGACGCAGCCGTGCTCTCTTTCAGACTGCATCAATATATTGGGCCGGGATGGATCCTCAAAGCGGTTAACACCAATGAAATTGAATCTGCTCACCCCTTCCACTTGTGGTCCGTCAACGAGAGGACTGTTGGATGGACCCTCGACCTTCCCTTCCTGAGCACAGAGGCTGAGGGGAGATCTAGCTGAAGGTGATAGAGTTATGAGAGGCCTAGAAGGTTATTTATTGTGGCCAAGGTAGAAATATCTAGTGTTTGATGGTCTGTATTTAATGCGAGAGGAGAGTAGCTTAGAAGTGATGCGCGGGACAAGTTTCTTTTTATTTCTACAGATAATGGTGGGTGCCTGGATAATCTGACAAGTGTGGCAGTCGGTAATACATTATTGATTACGACTTTGTTGGCGTAGCACATGAACACGCAGTGAATGAATGGAGATGGGTCATGTACAGACAACAGAGTTTAGTCTCATTCGGTATCGTGTTCAGCGCAGGAGCAATGAGTTACAGGGCTTGTTCCTGTTCTCTGCTGTTCCATGATCCCAACATGTCCAGGTGATGTGTTCACATTGTAATATCAGTCTGTTCATCATCTTCTGTCCATTCACCCCCATTCATCTCGTTATTCTGCACTGATGGGTGTAATATAAGACATTGTATGCAACACTGGAGCAACTCTTCCGCGCATCATGTCCCTGACGGGGGGAACATTCCCGGCTGCGCAGTGACGTAATCAGTGACGCCAAATTCTCAGGATTCTTCCATCAACCGCGTGCGGCAGTGTGTAGCTTTGGGTGATTCCAAATGTGAAACTGGAGCTCCCCTCGCATTCCCACTCACAAACTCTCTCAGTGCTGCACGGAACAAGGCTGTCACTATTTTCTCAATGAAAAATGCATGGCATATTGCAGAGCAGTCTGAAGCCGTCAGAAGAAAATCGAAATGAATATTATATAATTTGTGAGTGGGAAATAACTCTAGTTAATTCATGGACAGGTGCACATTGAGGAATATGTGACAGAATCGGCAAACATAAGAGTGCGGAATACACGGCGGAGGGCGCAATTTAGAATTGTGACAGAAATATCTATACAGGCGGGGGGCGTGATTGATAAGTTCGTGGCTGAGGTAGACGGAGTCAACATTAGAGAACTAGTGCATTTATTTTTCAATGAGTTATGATGAGTTATTAACTTCAAACTTTCTGCATAATCACTGAAAGTGCTGAAATGCACGTGCATGTAACGTGAACTGTATATTTCATCTCCTTCGAACTTATCAATCACCCCTGCTGAGGACCACTTCTGGACGTCCAAAACGGCGACTTCTACAAAGAGGGAATCCGTACGCTAAACGACCGCTGGACTAAGTGTGCAAATGTAGGCGGGGATTATGTTGAAAAATAAATGTGTTTGTTTTTCTAAAATTCATTCCTTCTACCTTAGCCCACGAACTTACCAATCACCCCTCGTAAATCCTGCTCAAACAGGAAACTCGGTGCCTCTATGGGTTTTATTTCGATCAGTTTATTAATTTAGTTATGCACTTGTTTGATTAAATTAAATAAAATATGTATTTTCCTTATTTTCATTCCACATTTCAGAGATTGTTTTGCCAAACCACAGAAATATTACGGATCGGCTGCTGTTCAAATGGCTCCATGAGTTTTAGCAAGAATCGCATGCAGTATAATGCCGGGACGAATGGTCTGTACTGTACGAATGTGACTCTATTACACAGGATGTACCGCTCCACACAACCGCCATCATTCATCAGTGCACTGTCTCTCTCACAATTTTAACATAAACCAACTGCAGGAGACTCTTGTTCTAAAAATAGCTCAGGGAATACAGAATCTATTTTAAGAGCATTTACTGAATTTGAGGAACAGCGGCAAAGACCGAGAAACATACACCCGCTCACACTGAATCAGAGGCTCACAGGTACAGTACTGAGACGACACCCGTAATACTCTAGAAGAGACGAACAGATAAAGAATGACACCCAAAATCCCCACTTTCACACTGTAGTAGAGACGGACAGATACAGAATGAAACCCACACTCTCACACTGTAGCAGAGACTGACAGATACAGAATGAAACCCACACTCACACACTGTAACAGAGACGGACAGATACAGAATGAAACCCGCACTCTCACACTGTAGCAGAGATTGACAGAGACAAAATGAAACCCGCACTCTCACACTGTAACAGAAACTGACAGATACAAAATGAACCACACACTCTCACACTGTAGCAGAGACTGACAGATACAGAATTAACCCCACACTCTCACACTGTAGCAGAGACTGACAGATACAAAATGAAACCCGCACTCTCACACTGTAGCAGAGACTGACAGATACAGAATGAAACCCACACTCTCACACTGTAACAGAGACTGACAGATACAGAATGAAACCCACACTCTCACACTGTAGCAGAGACTGACAGATACAGCAGGAACCCCACACTCTCACTGTAGCAGAGACTGACAGATACAGAATGAAACCCACACTCTCACACTGTTGCAGAGACTGACAGATACAGAATGAAACCCACACTCTCACACTATAGCTGAGACTGACAGATACAGAATGAAACCCACACTCTCATACTGTAGCAGAGTCTGACAGATACAGAATGAAACCCACACTCTCACACTGTAGCAGAAACTGACAGATACAGAATGAAACCCACACTCTCACACTGTAACAGAGACTGACAGATACAGAATGAAACCCACACTCTCACACTGTAGCAGAGACTGACAGATACAGAAGGAACCCCACACTCTCACTGTAGCAGAGACTGACAGATACAGAATGAAACCCACACTCTCATACTGTAGCAGAGTCTGACAGATACAGAATGAAACCCACACTCTCACACTGTAGCAGAGACAGACAGATACAGAATGAACCCCACACTCTCACACTGTAGCAGAGACTGACAGATACAGAATGAACCCCGTACCCTCACTTTGCACCGGAGACAAGTGGGTATAAAATGAACTAGCCTTCAGCACCATACTGGCAACAATCAAGTAGATATTTAAACCAGCAATCTCATATTATCCGACTGAATGTCTCCCGTTAGTTGACTGTCTCTGCATTGCTGTCGTACTGTCTCACTAGTTATTTATTCCATGTAAAATGCATCTAAAGTCTCTCTTCATTTTCAGCTTGAAGCCTCCTGCATAATAAGTACTTTGCTCTCCAGCAGACTGAGTAATTACGGTATATTCTTCCAACTCACTATTCATTTTTTCTCTTTTTCCTGCAACGTGGTACTGCGGCTGTTTAAATATCTCTTCTCTTTCTTCTGTCCCTATACCGATGATATGATCGATTGTAAAATAACCTGTTTCACGGGTGCAGCAAGGGAAGAGAAAGGAACGGACAGGGAAATAAGCAAATAATTTAATATGTGCACGTGTGTGTGTGTGTGTGTGTGTGTGTGTGTGTGTGTGTGTGTGTGTGTGTGTGTGTGTGTGTGTGTGTGTGTGTGTGTGTGTGTGTGTGTGTGTGTGTGTGTGTGTGTGTGATTATGATGGTTTCTGATATGACCTTATCTGATGATGTGACCTTACCTGGCGATCCTGCATTTATTTCTACAAGGGCACCTCTGAGGGAATGACAACGAAACGGGTATTTTTATGTTAAAGCAGCAGATGAAGACCTCTGTGTACCGAGTGGAATCTATACTCGGCAGAGAATATTCTGTTCAATGATGCCGGTATTTACACCAGAGACAAACGTGTTGATGATTGCGCTCGTAACCCACAGGGCAGTGAATGGTCTTATCCGTCCATTGTATTCCAACAGCTAACTGAACGCCACAGCATTTCAGCCTCTCACTGTTCCTCAGGTAGATTCAACAGAGAAGACAGTTTAAGAGATGGGGGTGGGGGTATACATGGACAGATCTGGACTTCAAGATAACGGAAATAATCATAATCATGGAGCAGCTGATCACAATGACGAGAACATCGATGTCCCTCAAGTCTGATGGGGAACTGGACAGGGTGTCTCTGTACACAGCGGGTATGTTTTATATCTGATGGCACATAGTGGGACGGGATGGGGTGGGTTTGGTGTCTGATGGAGGACTGGGCAGAGTTTCCCTGTACACAGCGGGTATGTTTTATATCTGATGGCACATAATGGGACGGGGTGGGGAGGGTTTGGTGTCTGATGGGGAACTGGACAGCGTGTCTCTGTACACAGCGGGTATGTTTTATATCTGATGGCACATAGCGGGACGGGGTGGGGAGGGTGTTGTGTCTGATGGGGAACTGGACAGGGTGTCTCTGTACACAGCGGGTATGTTTTATATCTGATGACACATAGTGGGACGGGGTGGGGAGGGTTTGGTGTCTGATGGGGAACTGGACAGGGTGTCTCTGTACACAGCGGATATGTTTTATATCTGATGACACATAGTGGGACGTGGTGGGGTGGGTTTGGTGTCTGATGTGGAACTGGACAGGGTGTCTCTGTACACAGCGGGTATGTTTTATATCTGATGGCACATAGTGGGACGGGGTGGGGAGGGTTTTGTGTCTGATGGGGAACTGGACAGGGTGTCTCTGTACACAGCGGGTATGTTTTATATCTGATGACACATAGTGGGACGGGGTGGGGAGGGTTTTGTGTCTGATGGGGAACTGGACAGGGTGTCTCTGTACACAGCGGGTATGTTTCATATCTGATGGCACATAGTGGGACGGGGTGGAGTGGTTTTGGTGTCTGATGGAGAACTGGACAGGGTGTCTCTGTACACAGCGGGTATGTTTTATATCTGATGGCACATAGTGGGACGGGATGGGGTGGGTTTGGTGTCTGAGCGGACAAAGTGGAGCTGCTGTGTAAAAATAAAATGAATGTCTGCAGGAGGAGACTGAGAGGGGTTTTCATGCATACCTGGTTCCAGAACACCCTGAGGGGAAACTGGGTCTATTTGTAGATGAAACAGCAGGCGTGACAGTGAAAAGTGCAGAAAATGCTGGAAACATCGATTCCGGAATGTTTGTGGAAAGAGAACCACAGTGAAAGTTTCAAGCTGGAAAATGTGAACAGTCGTGACCGCTGTCAATACAACTGTGGAATGTTGTAAATGAAGCCGCTCATTGCTCACTTATTGGTCTCATTGCACATTTTGCTCGAATTACACAAATGGATCTGACTGAGGTAATGCCAATGATACTGACGTGTTAATGTTACATTCCCACAGCATTCACGCCTGAGACATTGCCGGGGATGTAATTTGTTTGTTCAATAACAATGGTCAGAGGTGGGACCTTGTCACTGGAGATCGATCCCCTGTATAAATCAGAGCCTGTTGTAATACGTCAGCCCTGAGTGTCTTGCCGAGCTGTGGAATTCAGAGCAATCGCGTTCACTACGTCACTCAAATGGGATATCCAGTAATCTGGCGGATAGAAGAGATTTACTACCCTGTTATTTCAGCCGTTGGAATACCCGGTAAGCCGCTGTCACACCTGCAAACGGCAGAAACTGAGAGTTAATTCCGATGTTCTGAAGTGTTTCTCTCGCTACTTGTTTCCACAGCCACCTGCCCAGTCCCCGCATTTCAGTCATGGGCGGAAGGCGCTGACAATATTAATCCCAATGCTTTCGTAGCAGGCAGCGCTCCATATTGGAGCCGAGATGCTGCCTTTGACTGAAATCCTCTCCGCTGTCTCGATATCATGTAATAATTGTGAATCGAAATGTCTGCACAGGAGGACACCGGGCTACACTGCATCCGTGGGAGCCAGCCGACCTTCTGTTCTGTCAGTATGAATCGGCTGTGAATTGCCTGACTGGGTGATGGAACAACGCGAATGGCTCATTTATGTTAGAAATATGAGCAGAGGGAACCGCCGATGTGGATTTCATTTCATTCCCGTGCGTCTCAGAGCCAGTGATGCTGATATTTAATGTCCATCCCTTACTGCCGCCGTGAAAGCATTTAAACAGCCGTCCTCTCGTCGGTTTGGGAATTCTTCCAAATTTAACGCATTTACGAAACTCCCGGCAAGTTTTCTGTCAGGCGCCTTCATATGTTCAGCGTCCGGTATCGAGCCTTTGAGGCAAAAAAAAAACATTATAAGATCTAATCTGATTCTATCACATTGCTGTTCTATTTCCCCGACGAGTCAGTAATCTTTCTGCTTCCTTCCCTCTCTTTTGCAGTTAATGTGTTCGCGATTGTTATCCTGTCCCGAGGAAAGTGCGTTCTCTCCAAATGCATCACTCGCAACCTGCTGGGAATGGCAGCGGCCGATCTCCTGGTCGTTATCTCTGACCCTCTGCTGAAGTGGACTGTTCTCATATACTTCTGGTCTTCCTTCCTCCATCGAACTCCCGTTTGCAGGGTCGGTCATTGCCTGCTTATAGGAAGCACCGGGGTCTCTGTCTGGCTGACAGTTGCGTTCACCTGTGACAGATTTGTGGCCATTTGTTGTGAAAAGCTGAAAACAAAATATTGCACCGAAAGAACGGCGGCTGTGGTTATCGGGGCAGTGAGTGTTCTGGGCTGTTTAGAAAGTGTCCCATTCTACTTTACATTGGAGCCTAAGATGCTAATTAATGGAGTTTTCTATGGCTGCTTGACCAAAGAGAACTTCTCTATGTCCCCCACGTGGGTCGCACTTCGCATGATACATCGCATTTTCATGCCTTGTCTCCCGTTTGTTCTGATTTTATTGTTCAATACTCTGACAGTCAGACGGATTTTTTCCGCCAATAAAGTCCGGATGGGCCTCCGGGGCCGCAGCGACGGAAACAATGGCAAGGACCCGGAGATGGAGAACCGAAGGAAATCGGTGGTTTTACTATTCAGTATAACCGGTAGTTTTATATTTCTGTGGTTAACACTGGTGGTTTTTGATATCTACGTACTGTTTGCAAATATCTTTCGTTTCTCGGCCTCTGATCCGATTTATATCGCAGACTCCACGGCGACGATGCTGCAGATCCTCAGCTCCTGCACCAACACATGTATTTACGCCGTGACTCAGAGCAAGTTCAGAGAGGAGCTGAAGAACGCGCTGAAATACCCGCAGAAACTGTTAACTAAATTCCTTAAATCCTAGAGCGACTTGTTGATTTCTGCCGGAGATTTAAGTCAAACACCATGTTTCCTGCATATTCTATCCACTTGCCGATATGTAGAACCATGGGTAACAACTGAGCGCTGTGAAATACGCATGCGTTTTGTGATGATATATTTCACTCGCTGTTTACCCCGGACGGGTGAAATGTGTCCTTCATCAAATATGTAACATGTAGCGGTCACCTCAGCTGTAATTCACCCCGATGGAGGGTCTATAGTCAGTCCCGCCCGTTTTATATTAATAATCTCCATCGCATCTGATAGAGTTTTGCTCTGGGTTGGTCCAGTTAGGAAGAATCCTCTCCCTTTTCTCCATTCTCTCCGTTGTTTCTGATTCATCCTTTTCAGTGACGCTCACGGTGTTTTACTCCCAATATCTCTCACGTTGTCCTAGCTTACTCCTTCCCCCACGCCGGTGAGGGGAACGTGATCAGACTGAAACATAACGGAGGTGTGTGCGCGCGTGTGTGTGTGTGTGTGTGTGTGTGTGTGTGTGTGTGTGTGTGTGTGTGTGTGTGTGTGTGTGTGTGTGTGTGTGTGTGTGTGTGTGTTCCTTTCCATTTCCAACTCCTTTTCCATCTCCGGACTGCGTCCGGTCCCGTTCTGAACAAAATTTAATCTCATTGCAGAGTAATGATTTTCACCGTGAGGGAGACATGATCGAGCTTGAACAGAGCGTGTGTGCGTTATTTTCCTTCTTTTCCAACTCCATCTCCATCTCCGACCTGCTCCCTCGTTGTCCCCGCAAATCTCCGGCTTTATCTCTGTTCACATCCCGAGGCTCCGTCACAGTCTGTTTCTTTCCTTCTGTTTCCCCCTGTTCTCTTTTTCACTCTGACCACAACTTCCGTCCGGTCGCGTACTGAGCAAAGGAAATCTCATTGCAGGAACGTATGTTTATATTGATCATCAATGTACGCTTAAATTTAATCAATTTCCAGAGCCACGGGAAAAAGTTATTTGTTTATTTTTTCTCTCTCGAACTAACTGAGCTCTACCTGGAAGTTTTATCGATGCATGAAAAATAAAAGAATGATACTGGAAATCCGAATTGAAATTACTTAAATTGATGTTGTTCCGCTTTCTGACGGAACATTAGTCACTCTGTTGCATTTCCAGTTCCGTCTCACTGATGTCTGTCCTGCCACCGATCAGCGTTACACAACACCGGTGATTCTCCTCGCCCGGGGTTGACGGAAGTAAGAGTCGACACGGCAGATATCTTTCCGAGCGCAGGATAGATTTATGCGCCTCGCGTCAGGTATTACCAACTCAACGCTTTATCATAATTAATGCTTCCAGTGATACTTAAGGATTGTGTCCCATCTCCGGCCACCGTGAACACAAAAGCAGCGTGAATCCCAAGCGACGTCATTTTAGTCTTGTCCAATTTAACTCCCAATCAGATTGACTGGCTTAAAGACTGCAACATAATTGCCTGGCAAGATTAAATGACAAGAGCATCGCGTTCCGGAGTTGGTAATGACCTCGGGTTAATTTTTTCTCGTGTAGGCAGCGCAGTTTCTAATGTTGTTGACTGTTGTCCAAGTCTAATCGCAAACTGGAGAACATCTGCAGACGCTGGAAATCAAAGTAATACCCACACAATCCTAGGGAGCTCAGCAAGCCGGGCAGAATCTATGCAAAAGAGTAAACAGTCAATGTTCCGGGCCAACACACTTCATCAGGGAGATACAATGCAATAGGATCGGACGTTTCTGCTATAGTTATATGTATAAGATGATGAGCGGTATTGATCGTGTGGATAACCCGAGGCTTTTTCCCCCGGGACAAAATGACTAACACGCGGGGTATGCTTTTAATGCGCTTGGAAATACGTACCGAGGGAATGTCAGAGTTCAGTTTTCACACAGGGAGTGTTGGGTGCGTGGAATACACTGCCGGCGGCGGTGATGGAAGCGAATACAATAGGGTGTTTCAGAACCTCTCGGACAGGTATATGGAACTTTGAGAAGTAGAGGTCTATGCACCAGGGAAATCCAAGGCAGTTTCTAGAGTGGGTTTCATGGTGGGCACAACATTGTGGGCCGAACGCCCTGTATTGGGCTGTAGGTTTCTATGTTCTAAGTTTTTTAATTGTAATGTCGGCGACAGATGTTAGACACCCAGGCATGCCTCTTACAACTGCCGGTAATTGTGCAGAGCACTATGCACTGTGTTGTCTGCGGCCCCGAGTCGTTCTGATAAATTGCCATTAGTAAACCCTTCACATGCTATCCTGCTAATCGCCCTTAAGTATTGCAGAAAAATGGCACTCATTATCACAACCTGGTTTCGGAAATGGTGAAATAAGAGAATTACAAGGACTACAGGTTGGTACAACCCCTTCCTGATCGAAAAGTGCTTTATGACAGGATTCATGCCTTCCATTTTCTCCAGTGACAAATCATGTTGCCGTGTAGAGGGTAAGATAGCATCGGTCTTCGTGTGGTGGGGCGGAATGTACAAGTCCCTCGTCATGTTTGTTTATCGCCCACCGAGAGGGAGGTGCCTGCGAAAGCAACACCACTACAACATACTCAGGCAAAGCGGGCGGAGCAAACAGGTCAGACTGTGTTTCAACGATGAAGAAGGAAATATTATACACCCAGCCTGAGCGGAATGAAGTTGTAGATTAGCGTTAGCATTAGGCGGAGTTATACACTGTGTGCGGTTTAACCCTGTAAAGTCTGAAGCGCGGGTCCGAGTAGTTCAGGAGTTGCAGGGGGTTTGATGGCTGTGGTGAAATGAGGGGTTACGTTTGGCAGTTTCAATCGCTCATTCTGATATTCACTCAAAAACCCTTCCGTCACTTTGTCCTTTGGACAATAATAGATGTGTTCAGTTACAGAAAGAATATCTTAAAATTTCCAGACAAAGATAAATTTCACAAATTTGTCCCATAGCCCGAACTTCAGACGGGATCTATAGCCCAGTTACGGCAGTGGTGCCAATCGAATATTTTTTGTGGATATTATGTAACAGGATCTAGTTCTGAATTCGCTTCTTTTTATTTCTCCCTGTTTCCTGTTCCAGTACGCAAATTATCTTTTTTGAGACCCCTCGACCGGTTCAGAAACGACCCTAAAAAGTGGGCTCATCTTTTCTTGCATAGATCTTTGTCTTGCTGTTTGTCTCCCTCCTGACCCTCTGCTTCGGTTGCCTGAGACTCATCAGGCAGGGTCGGGGTGTTTGATTCTCCGTTACAGCTCCTGCAGACATGAAAACTTTGTCCAGACCTGATTCCGGCCTGTGCATAGTCTGTCTAGGTGAGGATAGAGACTTTGAAATTCCTCACATTTCTTTGGTTTGGACATGGTTTGTACAGTCATTCTATTTGTTTTCGGAGGTTGTTGTGATTTGGCAGGAAAGATAAAGGGGGGAGGGGATAAGCAAGAAAGAACTGTAGAGATAAAAAAGCAGAACACACAACTACTTATGGAAGAACGGACAGCATCCTCTGATGAGCCACGCAAAAATAAACAAAGTAAAGTGCATAAATCAAAACACGTTATTATATAATCATAATCCCACGTAGGGTCTCCGTTTCCGCTACCAGTTTCTTTTTAAAAATATTTAATTTTCTTTATCTCAGTAGGCCCCTGTAGTGCCACCTCCCTTGTATCCAACCACACACGCTACTTGTAAAATGAATCACATATTTACTATATCCACTTTCCAACCAGACCTCATCAGCAGAGGAAGTTGGCGGCATCAGCGGATCTCCACGGGATTCCTTTACTCGTTCAACCTTCTGGGGTTTCTTTCTCATTATCTTCTTTACCTTTACAGAGAAAACTCTCCCCGCATTTCTCTCATCAGCTTTACTATCATTACTCACCATCTTCCTTCAATCTACTTTCGTCTTTGTCTTTACAGCGAACTCTCTCCCCCGCATTCCTATTCAACTTTGCTCTTACTATTTTCCATCCTACTTGAATCTACTTACCTGCTCCTGCAAAGGAAGGTCAGTCAGTCTCAAGCACAAGCGTGAATGAAATTGCGTTCCGTTCGCCTCCTGAGGTCTGATTTATATCGCAACACGAGGAAATCTGCAGATGCTGGAAATTCAAGCAACACACACACAATGCTGGTGGAACGCAGCAGGTCAGGCAGCATCAATAGGAAGAAGCACATTCAATGTTTCGGGCCGAGACACATCGTCAGGTCTAACTGAAAGGAAAGATAATAAGAGATTTGAAAGTAGGAGGGGAGGGGGAAATGCGAAATAATAGGAGAAGACCGGAAGGGGTGGGGAGAAGCTGAAAGCTGGGAGGTGATTGGCAAAAGGGATACAGGAGGCCTCCTGTCCCATGATCCATTGCCTTCTCCTGCTCTGTATCCCTTTCTTCCCTTTTCTCGGAATGGAAATTATAAAAGACAGAAAGTATTTAGTTAAATCATGCCGGCATTCACATCAGAGACAAACATGTTGATGGTTGTGCTTGTAACCCACGGGACAGTGAATGTCAGCCTTATCAGCCCATTATATTCCTACATATAACTGAACGCCACAGTGTTTCAGCATCAAACTGTTCCTCAGGCGGATTCAAGAGCGGCTTTGTCCTCAGCACAATTAGTAAATAGTTTTTTTCATATACATTATGAAACATATGAGTTATTTTTACGCATCAACATATGCATACACACACGCACACACACACACACACACACACACACACACACACACACACACACGTAGATATTCCACAGATGTGGAGCAGATAGTTTATGAGATGGAGGGAACCGTGATCAGCTCTGTTTTTCGGTCTTGCAATTAGCATGGAGCATTGGGATTATGCTCAGAATCTCTCAAAGTTGCAGAAAATTTGAATTCAATTTGAATAGAATAAAATCCCTCCTCCCACTTTGCCTGAAAAGGTGGCTCCATAGCGACATGTGGTTGTACATTTCAATTGGTTCACACGGGATGTTCAGGTCGGTAAACCCACGGTCCGGCCTGTTCCAGACCAACAGCAACGTGATCACTTTCACTGCCGACTGATACAGACAAGCAATTGATTCGGTTCATTTACAACTGATATTTGTGATTGCTTGACTGTGTCAGCGATCCTGAACCACGTGATAGGAGAAATTTATGAAGGGATTAAACAATGGCTTTGGAGAGCGAGGAACCGGAAATGCAACTGCAGGAGAACGAACAACTCCAGAAAATCTGGGTTTAATATGTTTCGTCTGTCTTCAATGCAGGATATGAGGTCAGATCTCCATTGCTAGTAATTATTGTTCTACATTCGTCAGGGTTTCTGTTCTGTCAGTTTTAATCTCGGAAAACATTCCAATGAAATGAGTTTTCATTTATTGGCATCACTCTGACACTCGGTAATTTCAAATACTACCCCTACGGATAAACTCAGAGAGTTGGTGCGGGTCTGCTTCACGACTGAAGAATCTTTTGTTCAAATTGTATAATATTAAATGAGTTTTCATCGCGTAATGACATTTAACCCAACTGGCTGATAACGCATGGCCATAGCCGATTGTGCCAGGCTCATTTTACCGGCTGATCACGCATGTAGAATTAGAAGAGGCGCAGGAAGAGACCTAGAATCTTCCAGAAGCTTCAGCATTTCAAAATTAGTTTCTTAAGCAATACAAAACGAGCCACGACTTTGTCAGGCAGAGTTCTCATATTATGAACCAGATACGGAAAATAATCAGCCTGAATTTTAAGTCATTAAACCCACCCTTTCTGCAACCTTCCCTTGGGAAACAAAGCGGCAGAACATGTGCAGGAACTTCCGGAATTTCTGGAATTTCCGGAATTTCATAACAACGTTTCAAAAGTGATTTACCAATTCCGGATTGCACAGTATATTTCCATAAATCCCGAATTAGACAAAGGGGCAATTTCAACGGTGGGGAATCGATCAATGCATAAAGTGATTCCACTGTTTGGAACGTTTTCCATAAAGTGTTTTTGAATAAAATTATTCGATAATTCTGAATCAACAGGTAAGATTTATTTTAAGTAAATTCTGAGTAGATAGAATTAAAGAATAAATAATTGAATATTATTTGTTGGATAATTTGTACTGCACATGCTTATTTTAATATAACGGCATTCAATGTCTTCCTGGGACAAGGACAGACGTCTGGATTTCCAGACGTATCGCGCTCTTTTGACAACAGCCTGATGTAGCGTGGGGCATGACGCACTTGAATGAAGTGAATGTGATTGGTTCAGAGGTTGGCATCGAGCTTTGGAGAATGCATGAAGAATTTCACGTTACAGAGAAGCACACAGGAATATCGAATTAAAGTGTTAACGAAAAATCGGTGAAGAAATTGGAGAGTGGTTCAGTATATATTCAGTCTAGCAGAAACATCAGATCGAAGGTCACCTGACTTTTGTCATTTTGGATTTACAGTTCAAACTCTTAAAACAAGGGTTGAAGAATTGAGAAACTGATGCAATGTGTCGTTGAATCATAATAAATTCCATAAGACCAAAGGCCATAGGAGCAGAATTAGGCCATTCTATCAATTGGACCCGCTCCGACACTCCATTATGACTCATTTATTATCCCTTTAAAGACTGTTTCCCTGCCTTCTCCTCATGTCTCTAATCTAGCAAACTCCTCCTTAAATATAAGTAATATCTTGGACTGCACAGCCAAAGAATTCTACAGATTTACTGCCCTCTGGCTGAAGAAATTTTTCCCCATCTGTGTTCTAATTGGATGTCCTTCAATTCTGAGATGTTGATCTCTGGTCCTAGACTCACCCACTGTAGGAAACGCCCTTTCAAAATCCTCTGCATCGAGAACTTTCAATGTCCGATAGTTTGCCAAGAGATCTCCCTTCTTACTGCTAAACTCCAGTGCCTACAGACACAACGTTATCAATCCGCAGTAATTGTTTTCAATCCAGCTGCTTGCAACACAAGACACGTCAAGCAGGGTCACAGTTCAATACAATTACAACGCGGAAAAAGACAATGAAACCTCGGAATGCATAAACCGGGTGGATAGTTCAGAAACCGGCAGAACAGCTGCTGTCACTCAAGGGAGGAATTGAATTGAATTGACTTTATTTACAACATCCTTTACATATATCAGGAGTAAAATACTTACGTCTCCGTCTAAATGTGCAATGTGAAATCATAGTAATTTATAATAAATAGAACAGTCAATATAACATAGAAATACAATCAAATCATCGTGAGTTAATCAGTCTGATGGCCTGGTGGAAGAAGCTGTTCCGGAGCCTGTTGGCCCGGGCTTTTATGCTGCCGGATGGTAGCAGCCGGAACAGTTTGTGATTGGGGTGCCTCTGGTCCCCAGTGATCCTTTGGACGCTTTTTTACACCTCTCTTTGTAAATGTCCTGAATCATGGAAAGTTCACAACTACAGATGTGCCGGGCTGTCCGCACCACTCTCTGCAGGTTCCTGCGAGTAAGGGAGGTACAGTTCGCATACCAGTTAGTGACGCAGCCAGTCAGGATGCTTTCAATTTTGCCCCTTTAGAAATTTCTTAGGATTTAGGAGCCCATACCAAATTGCCTCAACCATCGGAGCTAAAATAAGCGCCGTTGTGCCTTTTTCACAACACACCTGGTGTGCACAGACCACTGAACCCCAAATCCAATAATGTCAACAGGGATTATCCCGCCTCCATTTCTCCTGTAATCCTCAACCAGCTTCTTTGCTTTTGCAACATTGAGGGTGAGCTAGTTTCCTTGCAACCACTCTGTCAGAGAGATGACTTCTTCCCTGTAGGCCACCTTGTTATTGTTAAAGTCCAATCAATTTAGTGTCCTCGGAAATTTAATTAGCTGATTAGATCTGTGGGTAGCGAAACAGTCATGGGTATACCGGGAGTAAAGGAGGGGGCTTAGTACACAGTCCTAAGGGCTCATGTGTTGAGAGTCAGAGGGGTGGAGATGATGGAGCCCACTCTTGTGAATTCTGAAGTTATACATTTTAACATTATTGAAAGTATAAAACGTAAATTCTTTTAACTTGTTTCTTGTTTTCCTCATGTTCGACATATGTGCGGTTGGGAGACTGTAGGTCTGACACGGTGGTCAGCAGCACAGGGGCGCCTATAGATGTTCTATAGGTCAGTTGTGGAGAGCGCCCTCTTCTTTGTGGTGGCGTGTTGGGGAGGAAGCATTAAGAAGAGGGACGCCTCACGTCTTAATAAGCTGGTAAGGAAGGCGGGCTCTGTCGTGGGCAAAGTACTGGAGAGTTTAACTTCGGTAGCTGAGCGAAGGGCGCTGAGTAGGCTACGGTCAATTATGGATAACTCTGAACATCCTCTACATAGCACCATCCAGAGACAGAGAAGCAGTTTCAGCGACAGGTTACTATCGATGCAATGCTCCTCAGACAGGATGAAGAGGTCAATACTCCCCAATGCCATTAGGCTTTACAATTCTACCGCCAGGACTTAAGAACTTTTTAAAAGCTATTATTAATGCTTTTTGAGATAGTGATTTAGATGCATATCATATTTTTTACTGAGTTAATTATTGTATGTAATTAGTTTTGCTACAACAGGTGTATGGGACATTGGAAAAAAAGTTGAATTTCCCCATGGGGATGAATAAAGTATCTATCTATCTATCTATCTATCTATCTATCTATCTATCTATCTATCTATCTATCTATCTATCTATCTATCTATCTATCTATCTATCTATCTATCTATCATTACTGTAAACGGCCGTGCTGCAAACCTGCTATAACAAGGTTAACTTATATTTACTGTATGAAAATACTCTCAGGCCAATAGGAAATGTGTCCCGATATGTTGTCAGATTAGAGACAAGTTGGGCCGATGAAGAACTACATCTCATCCGGACTGTAGGATTCGATGTTTGCTGAAACTGGAAAGCTTCAGCCGGACAGAGAAAGGGCAATTATTCTCCCAGCAACATACTGGTATAGGAAGTTTAAATAAAGGGAAAACTCCGAACAAGAAGGAAAGAGAATGGACGTCGGGATTGGCAGACATGGGCAGGTCACTAGGATGGTTTAGAAAATGAACACTTCGTCAGTGGATCTGTGTGTTTTCAATGCCGGATATCAGGGTGATATAACATGCAAGGTAAAATACATTTTACAGAACGGAAATTACCAAGCAATCCAATCTACAATAGAAAAATAATTTTTTCTTCTGAAATAAAGGTATAACTGCTGGGAACAGTAACTTTTTCAGCCAGTTCAATTCACTAATATACTTGCAGAGCAGGTATTTTATTTCGAAATTTGTAAATTATTTGATGCTATGATCTGAGTGGTACAGACCTAAAATATTTCAAAACTAAAGTAGCCGGCGAGAGCAGAAGAGCTTTCAGTTGTTCTCTAAATTTGGTCTGGGTTACTCCGTAGATAAATGTATTTGTGCAGCTGCTGAAATTCTGGATCGCAGAACCCCAAATCTGTGCCTCAAAAAGCCGAATAGACATTTCCAGGTCTGTGTAGAGGCATCGCATGAGAATGAAGACCAGAGTGGTTGTCGCCCAACAGAGAAGGAAACTCGCCGACAGGCTGAAGAGCAGAATGATGGATTGTCTCCGACTCTCCATCTCCGGATCTCGCTGTTTCCCGCAATTTCCCCGTCCCTTCAGCCCCCTGCGGACTCTGCTCGCCGCCAGTATCTGTCTGACGGTCAGAACATTGAGCGTCAAAATGAGGAAGAAAGGAAGCAGCGGATTCAGCAGACGGTCCACCCAATAAAACCACTCAAACGATCCCGAGTAAAGAAGTACGGACCTATCGAAACAGACCCAGTCACCCCTCACCAACAACGCTGACCATTCCATGTATACGAAATAAAATGGTATGTTTTTTAAACAGAAACCGATCGATATTGCGCCAATCACTATACCCGCAATTTTTAGGATGCAGTATTTTGTTTTAAAATTAGCGGAGCAAATGGCCACAAAGCGATCGAAAGTGAAAGCGACAGTAAACCACACGGAACAGTCAACGGCCACGTGACACAGGACGTAGTGGACAAGGCAGAACGGAGCGTTGTCCAGGACTCCGTAATTAAATCTGTATGCTCGACGCATCTGGTAGAACAGGACTTCGATAATCACCACCATTAGATCCGCCGCAGCCATCGCCACCAGGTACCGCGTGACGCATTTGGAGAGACCGCAGTTTCCTCGGCTGAGAATGATGATTGCCACAAGGTTAACTACAGTGAGACAAAAAAGACCAAAAATAAGAATAAAGAAAATCAAAAGCATTTTTTGTAGAAATACAGCAGTCATTTGTTCGATTGAGGTAAAATCCATCGTTCATCTCTGCTGGACATTATCATTGGAAGTAAAAAGATACTTTGTTTGTTTGATCACGTGACCGCAGCACAAAGCGTTTAACCGGAGCGCATGCTCACATTAATCTCTTCACCTTCACGGATGCAGCAGCGATAAGCAGAGTCCAGGAATGATAGATCACAGAAACGGGTCCTTCGGCCCAATATCTCCATGCCGACCGACATGGCCATCTGATAGCGTTGTTCGTGATTGGATCTGATTCGACAAACTGTCCATGTGTACTTCAAATATTGTAAACGACTCTGTTGCTCCCATTTCCTTTGTCAGGCTGTTCAATACACAGAGCAGCTTCTATGTGAGAAAAAATCGCTCGGAAACAGCTACATTTCTGCCCTCCATAAAATGCCACTCGGCCGAACCTCTCCCTGTAACTTAACTCCGAGAGTCCCTGCAGCATCTTTTTGAATACTGTCTGCACTCTTTTCAGCCTTTCCTATAACAGGGCGACCAAGACTGTTCACAGAACTCCAAGCGCGGTATCTCCAAGGAGAAGGGTAGTGTAATTGAAGTGCGCATCTACGCTTCTTTCCGAAAGTCTGAGTTACTATTCGATTGCAAGGTCAGATTCTGAAAACAAGATCTTGCACCCCAGCAACCTTCCCTCTGTTTTATTTCACTGCTTCGGGGACAAACCGTTGCTCTGAGCAGAACATTTTTACACGGTTTGGAATGTGCACGGCACTTTAAATGTTTTTTTAAATCTGTAATATGCATGTCAAACAATGAAAAAATACAGCACAAAACAACACAGGTAAACGCTGTCAGGAAGTGACGTCTGACAGGTAGTATGCCAAACTAAAATGTTTTGAATGAAAGGCGTTGGTGGTTTCTGTCTTTATTGTTCCCATCTTTGACAGTGTTTTGTAACCTGAAACAATGACAATGCAAATACGTTGAAGCTCTAAAATGATCCAATGGAAATGTGGTATGTTTAATATTTAGCACAGGTAAGGATTATATTCAGTAATACAGTTAATTTCACAGTGTTTCACAATTATATTAACAAAGATTTTAAAAATATATTTACGGAGTGACCCATTTCAGTTATGGCGCAGCTGCGTACAAGCGCATCTGCGGGGGAACAGTGCTCACACTGAGGAACACAGATAAGAATTTGGAGACTGGAAAATTTTGGGAATTGTCCAAGAGTAGAAAATGGATCATCCTTTAATTGAACAGCACTGGGAGGGGAAAATACAAAGGGAAAAGATGAGTTTACCTTTCAGAAAGAGGGAAGAGAAATTCTTGGTAAAAATTGGTAAATTTCCAGTTGGGCGCTCAGCTGCTGGAAGATGCGTGCGCGAGTGTTTGAGGAGCGACAAGAGTCTCTGGATCACAGCCGTGGCGGTGCATCGTTTATGGTGAAATGGCCGCGCCATTGGAATTCCTGTCTTTAGACGAATCTCTTTTACCCTTCCCTAACAAGCCGGCCTCGGTGACGAAGCAAACGGCACTACTGAGTTGCTGTAAAGCCTCATTTGTTTCATAAATGTCCTTTAGGGAAGGAAAATATTGGACTTTATCTGGATCTTATGTGACTGTAGACACAAAAATACTGTGAACTGTCACGTTAATCCTCTGATCGGGAAAATTAGAGGGGCGGTAATAATATCAAAATTGCCTATGATGTTCAGTCTCCGTGACCCAGAGCAAGAAAAGGGGACAGAATTTCACAAGATGAAATCAAAGATATTTACTGCCAGTTTAAACTTTAATCTTCTGCTCACGTGACAGGGTTGGAAGGAATGAGGTCCGCTAATGACGGGAGGTTTTGCTGGACATGGGTTGTTTGTGTTGTGTCTGTACAATTCGAGGTCTCACGCCACAAATGTGAAGACTTCAGGCAGTTCCAGTGACAAGTCTGCATGAACCAGGTTGAAATATCAACAGGGCAGGAGATTGAGAGGAGCGAGCCGGCATTTTAGGAATTTTTAATAAACACCGATTAAAATCACATCAGCAGTAGCAGAGAGCGGCTGAAAGTCTCTGCTTCCGTACAAGTAATCGAAAGGCACTTACCCGGGATGCCGACAATTATAATCACTGTGTAACAAATAACACTCTCTTCAAGCATTGTTAATCCAAGGCTGTTAGTATTTACAGATCTGTTCGGAACGTTCCCAATTTCTAAATGTCATAAAAGTTGTAAATAGCCAGTAAATAAACTCAAGCAGATATAACAAAGCCCAGAGAGCAAATTTCATTTGCGCCTACTGGGTAAAACTCTTCACGGATCACACGTTGTTGACAGTCCACCGCGTCTGGATGTTTCCGTCCTCAATGTAACTGAAGCACAGAATGACGTACTTTTATAGATAATCGGTTACCGATGTTGAAAACAACTGGTTCATTGACTGGTGCTAATTACTGCTAATTAGCAATTATTTCTCTGCTCTAACGAACCGTAATGCCGATGGTGAAATAACACGCCTTATTTCATTGAACTGAACGCAACACCATTCTTGAAGCCCCAAGAGACGGCCGACGCTTGGACTGCAACACTGAGTTGTTGTCAAACTACTCCGCGTAATGACAGGACATTATCTGCACATCGCTGGTGACGACAGTAGTCTGTAATCCTGTGGATGAGTCCACCTCATCAGCGCTGATTCCACTCTCACATTGCGAGTGGAGTCTCTGTCTTGTTACTTCCCTGTGATGACGCACCTTTAATATGATTCACTCTCCGGTGATTTTTTTTTCTGGATATGATACATTAGGATTCATGTTGGGTTTTTTTTTCTGACACAAACCCTCACTGTTTGCACTGTTACCGGAGTCAGTCGCAAACACAGATGTTGGCGAGTATGCGGCGCGAAATGCAAACCAATGACCCCAGCATTACAGACATTGTCCGCTGCTGTACCAGACAGAGAAAAACAGAAAATATTGTATCAACATCGGTTTTAATGCAAATTAGTAGCAGTGACGGTAATACAGAGCCAGGAGGTGATTTTCGAAGTTGGATTTCAGAAAGAAATTGATTCAGGGAAAAAGTGCGCATTAAGCTGCTAAAGTTACGTATGTAAGTGTGCATCTCTTAACTATCTTATCACGAGTACGTATAAAATTTCCTACTCGTGCTGTGGATTTTGAAACGGTAAAGTGACGGACAAAGCCGATGTAGAATCCACCTGAGGAACAGTGAGATGCTGAAATACTGTTTCACTTAGCTGCAGGAATACAATGGGCTGATAAGGCTGCCATTCACTGTCCTGTGGGGTACAAGCACAACCATCAACACGTTTCTCCCTGGTGTGAATACCGGTATAAAATAAAATACTTCCTGCCATCTGCAGATTTCATTCCGTTTCTTCTCATGGCTGAACATAAAAACGCCCGTATCCTTGGCATTATCTTCGCAGTGCCCTGCAGAAATAAATGCAGGACCGACAAGTAAGGCCACATCATCACATAAAGCCAAATTAAAAGCCATTATTAGCACACACGCGCTCAGACGAATACACACACACAGACGTGAACACAAACACCTGGACTCAACATCCACATACTCACACACACACACACACTCACACACACACACACACACACACACACACACACACACACACACACACACACACACACACACACACTCAACACACAAACACACACACACTCAACACACGCACACACATACACACACACACTCAACACACACGCACACACACACACACTCAACACTCACACACACACACACACTACGCACGCGCGCACACACAAATGAAAGTCAGTACATATATTAAATTCTTTGTCGATCTCCCAGTTCATGCCTTTCTCTTCCCAATCGGAACGCGGTGAACACGATATTTCACGGTGAAGTCGGCATTTTGATTAAGGGATTGAAGAAGCAAAAGCGACTTTGAAACACCTACAAGGCCATGTTGTAGAAACAAGGATTATTCACAGCAGAATGAATGAAGAAGAACAATAAATTGGGAGAACAGAGTAATAGGCCAGTTTGCCAGAGAGAGGAAAGGATTGAGCATGCAGTTGACCACAAGGTGAAAATGAAGAGAGGGTTAATATGCAGTCGACATATAATGCAGAATTAGTGAGAGAGAACGACAGCAGTGCAGAGACAATCGACAAACGGGAGACACTCAGTCGGATAATATAAGAGTGTGGGTTACATTCTCCACCTGCCTGTCGCCGGTAGAGTGTGGAGGGGTGGTTCATTCTGTACCCACCAGTCTCCGGTGCAATGTGACAGTGTGGGGATCACTTTATAGATATCAGTCCCTGGTACAGACTGAGAGTGCGCGGTTCTTTAGTTCTCACTCTCAGGTTCATTGTGAGAGTGTGCATTTCATATTGTACAGACCAGTCTCTGTTACAGTGTGAGAGTGTGTGTGTCATTCTGTATCTGTCAGTCTCTGTTACAGTGTGAGAGTGTGGGTTTCATTCTGTATCTGTCAGTCTCTGCTACAGTGTGAGTGTGTGAGTTTCATTCTGTATCTGTCAGACTCTGCTACAGTGTGAGAGTGTGGGTTTCATTCTGTATCTGCCGGTCTCTGTTACTACGTGAGAGTGTGGGTTTCATTCTGTATCTGTCAGTCTCTGTTACTATGTGCGAGTGTGGGTTTCATTTTCCATTTATCTGCCTCGGATCCACCGTTAAGTGTGTCTTCTCAGTCCTGCACCTGTGAGACTCTGATGCAGTCTGAGCGCGTGTATTTGTTCTCCTTTTTTTCCCGATGTCCCTCAAACCTAGTAAATAATCTTAAAATAGATTCTGTATTCCATGAGCTATTTTTAGAGCACGAGTGTCCTGCAGTCGGTTTTTGTTATGATTGTGAGATGGACAGTGCACCGATGAATGATGACGGCAATATCCAGCAGGATATTCAGCGTCGTAGAATCATATGTCAAACAGACCATTCGGCCTGACATTATTCTGCACTCTATTTGTTACTCAACCACATAGAGACAATGGAGCAGCACGTGATTTGTAACTTACTGTGGTTTGGCAAAACAACCTCTTAAATGTTGAATTAAAATAATCAAATTAAATAAATTCATTAATTTATATAAATAAGTGAGTAATTCAATTAATAATTTGCTCGAAATAAGACCGACCGAGGCAGAGCGTTGCAGGTTCCAGCATCATTTATGTGAACACATTTCCTCTCAGCAATTCTAAATTGCTACCTTCACCGTGTATCTGCTCTGTTATGTTTGCCGATTCTGTCACATATTTCTCAATGTGCACCAGACCATTAGTCCACTCGAGTTATGTCCCACTCATAAATAATATAATATTCATTTCGATTTTCTTATGATAACCTCAGACTTGTATGCTAATGCCATACATTTCCCATTGATAAAATTGTGTCTACGTTGTTCTGTGCAGCACCGAAGGAGTTTGTGAATAGGAATGCGAGGGAAGGTAAATTTTCAAATTTGGAATAACCCAAAATTCCACATTGGAGCATCCGGTTAATTGATGAAATCCTGAGAATTTGGCGTCACTGGTTACGTCACAGCTTAGCCGGGAATGTTCCCCTCGTCAGGGACATGGTGGACGGAAGAGTTTGTTCCTGTGTTGCAAGACACCGTGTTCTATATCACACTCACCAGTACAGAAGAACGAGATTAATGGAGGAGAATGAACAGCTGTTGATTAATAGATTGATATTACAAGGTGAACTCGTCACATGGACATGTTGGGATCCTGGGAACAGTACAGCATGGGAACAAGCTCTGTGACTCACTACCTCTGCTCTGAACAAGATACCGAATGAGACTAAACTCTGATGACTGTACACGACCCATCTCCCTTCATTCACTGCCTACACGTGTACTTTGATTTAATATTTACCGTTATGGGAAGCTAGAGGGTATATCTCAAAAGATGGCAAACCTGTACTATCAGCTCCCTTGTTGACGTACATATTTGAGAAGGGAAGTGGAAACACCTAATTTAACAAAAAGTTGATTGCTCAGTTACAGACTTTCCGGGAAGGAAGCAGGAAGGCTGGTGAGTGAGAGAAACATCAATCTGTACACATATAGACTTAGTCATGACACAGCATGTCATGGTCCGGTCTGTGAAAACCGCATTCCGGTTCACGGTCCGGTCCCAATTCCTTATTCTAGGTTTTCCGGGTTTCTCCAGTTACTGTTGAGGCAACTGATTCTCGTTTGGGCTTCATAAGTAGCTTCACGATTCAGCCTCTGGCTGCCGGATTGTTCCTGTCCAAACCCCTTGTCTGTATCCCTTCCCTTCACCTTCCTCCTGGAGCCTCGCCTAGCCTAGCATAGCTTTGCCTCGCCCTGCCTTGCGTCCGCTTGGTGCCTTGCCTCGCCTCGCCTTGCCTCTGCCTGGAGCCTTGCCTCGCCTTGCCTGTGTCTGCAGCCTTTCTTCGCCCTGCCTTGCCTCTGTCTGCAACCTTTCCTCGCCCTGCCTTGCCTTTGCCTGGTGCCTTGCCTCGTATCGCCTTGCCTCCGCCTGAAGCCTTGCCTCGCCTTGCCTGTGTCTGGAGCCTCGCCCTCATTGGAACTGTCTGTCTGTGTCCACGCCTTCGCTAGGTAGGACCGGCCGTTTTGCCGCTGCCTAGCATTGGGAACTGTCTCGTCGTGTTCAGCGTTCTGTGTGATGAGTCCCGGCCCTGTGTCCTGTACCCAAGGAGGGGTCCCGGCTCGGTGTTCCATGTTCCTGTCTCTCCCTCGACCCAGGCTCTGTGTTCTTCGCTCCTGTCTCTTCCTCGATCAAGGCTCTGCGTTCCTGTCTCTCCCTCGACCGAGTCAAGGCTTCGGGGTTTCGTCCAGTCCCAGTCACGTCCAAGATCCTTGTCCTGTCCAAGCCACGGCTTTGTGTTCTCTTCTTGTCCATGTGCCTCGCCAAGCTCAGGAGTTACTTGCCCATCCAGGTGCTGGGGTTCCCTCGTCCTGTGCTGGGGTTCCCTCGTCCTGTGCTGGGTTTCCCTTGTCCTGTTCATGAGTCTCACGTCCCGTCCTGTAACCTCTTCATGTCCTCGCCTGGTTCTGGGGTCCGAGCCCGAGTCAAGACCCAGGTTCTGGGTCCTTGTCCAGTCTCTGTCTCGGAGTCCAAGGCTAGGCTCCTACTTCCCAGTTCCATGTCCTGGTTCCCTATCCTAGTTAGGTCCTGGTCCAGGCCCAGAATCCTGTCTCGTCTGGGGCCTTTGTCGTGTCCAGCGACCTGTCTTCCTCACTTCCCTTGCTTCCTTCTCACGCCTAGTCCTGTTCTTGGTAGTTCAGTGTCTGTGTCCTGCTTTTGGGGCCACTCCCAGCCCCCCCCCCCCATATGACACAGCAAGAGGATCAGGAGTTAAAAAAAGTACAAAGAGCCGAGGAATCTGAAGAGTTTGAGAAATATCGAGTGATGCAGGCACGTAATCGGATTGTAATTAATAATGGTAAATCTGTGGTGCCTAAATGGGAAAGAAATCAAGTGATGCATTGGCACCATGGCAATTGTGGGCATCAAGGTTCAGATAGATCTATGGAATATTTGAAGAATCTGTGTTGGTGGCCGAAATTGCGAGGAGATGTACAACATTATAGTAAGAATTGTTTGGTTTGTGCCCGCTGAGAACCCCGATAAATCGGCTGGAGAAGCAAAATGACTATACGGCTCATGGGTCCCGGTCTTACCCTATGTTCTGAGAATAGCCCTCAGCACAGAAGCATCCTCTCCTGCATTTGTACGTTTTATGTTGACGATCGGGAGAAAAATGAAAGGGTTAGATTTATCGAAGACCGAGTATGATACATTGGAATGAACAATAGCAAACAGCAAATAATTGACTCTTTTATGGAGGCTCATTATGACGCCGCCCATAATACGTGACGGAAGAAACGGCAGAGCGAAGCTTGTTTCGAGGTGCGAGCAAAACCGCGGGTGTTTAAAATATGACAGAATGTTATGATGTCACTACATCAGCCGAGACCCTTTACCCCTTCCAGATTAGTCGGGACAGAGCCAGTCTATCAGTATATCGAATTCAGACCGCTCCATATAAGTTAGGTTTGTATCATATGAACCAACTCAAACACCTTGGAGATAGTCAATGTCCTCTAGTAGCTGAGCTCCAGAAAACATATTGTCAATGGGATGCTCTGCTCCGTGATGAGATAATCCTCTTGGATTTACGTTTCAGGCAATCGACGGTGATGTGGATGATGGAGCAGTTGCCCCCACAGTGAGTTGTGCGACCACTTCCAGTTTGTACCTGGAGGATCGAGACAGTTCACATCTCTGCACTCGCCCGAGCCAAAGCGGAGACACTGGAAGAGAGAAACAGATGGGAGAACATGTTTGTTGCGTGGCCTTTTGGAAATAAAGTGGGCGATAATTTATCTGATATGAATGGATTTTAACAAGGCGTTAAATTTATCCATGGTAGGACCATTCATAATTTCAGAAGGTTTGGCATCCAGGGTAAGTTCGCTGATGGATTCTGACCTGACGCCCACAGAAGACAGAGGATAGTTGTCGATGGGGCGTTTTCTCCCTGGATTTTGGTGAAAGGTGTCCTGCAGAGATCTGTTCTGAGAGCGCCGGCATTTCGTGTTTTTATGAACGATTTGGATGAGGAGGTGGTAGGGTGGTTTATTGTGTTTTCAATGATGTGGAGATTGGTGGAATTATGGATAGTATAGAAGGTTGTCACAGATTACAACAGGATAGTGACAGGACGCAGAGCAACGCTGAGAAGTTACAGATGGAGTTCAACCCGGAAAGGTACGAAGTGATTCACTTTGGAAAGATGGATTTGAAGGCAGTGGTGATATTTTCTAGTGTCAACCGAGGGCCGCGCGTTAGTACGAGTTCCACAATGGAAACAGAGTGAAGAGACTCTCTCCAATAAGCCGAGGGCCGCTCATCGGTACGAGAACCACAATCGGCACGGAGCGGTGCACTGCCGGAGCAGAAGGAAGTGTGATTTACTGGTGAGCTTGAACACATCCGCTGTTCTGAACATTCATATAGTGACGCTCGAAAGGTAATATACCTGACAGTAAATCAGGAGGGAAAAAATGACAACTTAATCACAAATAATAGCTCAGCCTGGAAACCTGAAGATTGTTCACAGATTTCACTTGCTACTTTTGTTCAAAGAGAGAATGGATGGAGAAATAGTGGTGGTATTGTGGCAGGTTGGAGAATATCTTTAAAGTTAAACAGACTGCATCGCACGTCACGGGTATGTGGTGGTCAAGTCATTCACTGGAAGAGGTCAGATTCCTGCCAAACGGCCCGTGTCTGCGCTGGAAAACATTGTTCTACAAACCGTCCACAACCCTCGCTAATTTCCCAAGGACAAGCTCCCTTTCTGATCACAGGCCTCTGGACTATCGCTGTGGATCTTTTACAGTGTTTTGAGGAATATGTGCCATGTATTTTATTTTAACACATGTCAGCTGTCACTGTGATTTCCATTACTCAAACCCCCAGAATGACTGGAACGAACGAACGAAAAGATGAATGAATGTTCCCCTTTAATAAAGAGGTTTTCTCCATTTCAGCCGCCAGCTCCTTCCCACAACTTCAGAAGCGAATGTGCACGGTCAAATATTACAAGATAAATTGACTTCAAGATGAATGCCTGTTTAAAGCAACACAGATACAAAAAGTATCATATTTGAATAGCTGAAGCCAGGTATCATGGAAAATAACATGAAAAATCCAGATCATGTGTTCTTCTAATGTAAATGGATTGTAATATCCCTTGAGGAATCAAACTCGTGACACGGCAGCAGTGAGTAAAATAGTTTAACGTAAGTGCTTGTGCAGTTGGTTGTCACTAATATCCCTAACGTGATAGCCACGCTAATTGCCTCAGTGAAATTGCTCTCTCCTCAATAAAAGTCTGTTAAGCCGATCCCCAGTCCATCTGAGCAGATGAAACGCTCCGTACAACTGAACTTTGCTTCTGACGGAACATGGGATATGCGGCGATTTACTACATCGCGGCCGTTTTCTATCCCACACTTGTAGCGGTTGGTGTCCCCGGTAAGATGCTGGAGCTGGTTACTTTATGTATGGTGCCGTCGTTACTCTGCTGCGGTATCCGCACTGTTACTGAGCACAGATGCTGCCATCGGCTGAAACGTGTTTCCGGAATGGAGGATCCAGGCATCCAGTGCTTTTATTTTCATTTTCCATATTTCGTTTCCTTCTTTTGTCAATTAAGTTGGTGCCGATATTGACATTGTTTCAGAATTTCACCTCGCTAGGCTTTCTGAAGTGATGCTGGTCTCTGCTTTTCTAGGTCCGAGTCTCTATCAGTGCAGACACTTCGATCTTCTAACAACGTGGCAGCTTATTTAAAAGACGGTCCCGTCTATTTGCGACACGTAGGTCTGTTCCTCTGTAAGTCAGTAAATGAGAACTCGTGCTTTATATTTCCTTGACTCCACTTTGTCACCGCTACAAACAATCCCGTCAGCTCTTTCACCTCTAATAATGGAAATGGTGTTCTTTACAGGAGCGATCGACTGCTCACCGGTCCGTGAGTCGTGGAACTCGGATGCCTCGCTCTAAACAGTGGGAAGGTCGCCAATCCACTGACACTCACATCCGTCATTGTCCTCCAGCCGGAGTGCAGCGACCGAGACCGCACACACTGGATTCCCGCTTTCCACTTCCAAACAGACCACACCCTGCATAGCATCGATGGAATGGGGGCATTCAGGAAACTGACCGTATTTCTATTTTGTTTCCAAATTTCTTGCAGTTAATTTAATGGCGATTGTGATCCTCTCTCGGGGAAAATGCGGACTCTCCAAATGCATCACCCGTTACCTGGTTGGAATGGCAACAGCGGATCTGATGGTGGTTATCGCTGTTGCTTCAGTGGAACAGACCAACAATATCTGCATTTATTCTAGATCCCTGCTCATCACTCCTGTATGCGCTCTGACACTTGTATTCGGGATGGTAGCGACGGACTGTTCTGTTTGGCTCACGGTCAGTTTTACCTTCTATCGCTTCATCGCAATATGTTGTCAAAAGCTGCGGGAGCGATACTGCACCGAGAGAACAGCAACGGTGGTTATGGTGACCGTGGTTACAATGAGCTGCGGGAGATGTGTCCCGTTTTACTTTGCCCTTGAACCTTACGTCATCATTAACAACATGCCGTGTCGGTGCACAGCCACATACGAATCCCTTACTTCACCTGTGTGGAGAGGATACGAATTACTGGACAGTATTTTAAAACCATTGCTACCAATCGGCTTAATCCTGGTGTTTAACGGATTAACCATAAGTCATATCGTTGTGGCAAATAGAGTCCGCAGAAAGCTTCGGCACAGCAGCGACAATCAGAAAGATGCCGAGGTGGAAAAACGCAGAAAATCGATGATTTTGTTGTTTTCTATATCAGCTAATTTCATATTATTTTGGATGCCCTATGTAGCCCATTCACTGAAATGGCAAGCAGAAAACGATTATTACCAGGACAGATATTTGAGTTCCCCGGTATACATCCTCCAACACCTTGGGTTCATGTTGCAAATTCTCAGCATGTGCACCAATACCTGTCGCTATACACTGACACAAAGGAAATTCAGAGAAGAGCTGAGGAATGGAATGAAATATGTGTTGACATTAAATGGCCATCAGTATAGATAACGCCCGTGTCTAATGGCAAATCAGTAGAGTTTTCAAATAAAACCATTTTACAATGAACCTGTTTGGCAAATATGTCAGAAATTCAAACAATATTATGCCTGGTCATCCGAAAATGGCAGAATTGGCGGACGATTGCTGACATCACACAGTTCAGGTCGATAGCAATACAAACGCTCAATGCTGCTGGTGTGATTGTCACTTTGGTTGAAATATGTTCCAAACTATCACAGACACTCGACTGTCACAAGGGCAGGAATGGCTTCCGGATTTTAGATGTTTCAAAATGGACAGGGTCGGGTAACAGAGTGTAAAGGGAGTGCGATGGGAAACCAGGGATAGTATCGCAGCTGCAGAAAGGGAGGACAACGTGGAGCGTTCGTTTGTTAATAGAGTGTGAACGAACACAGACACATGATCACCCCATATGGAGCATTCTATTTCGATCCGGATGCGGGTCTTGGGTATTTGCCATGTTATTGGCATGGGTAACTTAAACTTCCATAATATTCTTTAGCCCCTACTCAGGGTAAAAGTTTTAAGTATGGCATAATATCTCAGTTTTGTCCAAGAACAATTCATGTCACTATATGTCGACAGGCGCACTTGCAAACATTCCATACCAGATCTAATATTAGAAAAGGAAACGGGTGAGGTGACAGATCTCTCGGTGGGTCAGCATTTCAGAACGATAGGACAGAACTCCCCTCCATTTACCTTGCCCAGGGATAGGACCAGAGAGTATGGAGTGTGTTTAATTGGGGGTCAACGATGTGTGGTGCTACCTGGCAGGAGCTCAGGACCGTACTTTGGGAAATGATGCACTCGGGGTATTGCGCAACAGATATGTGGGGATTGTTTAGGGAGCACTTACACAGGGTTCAGTATAGGCTTGTCTCAGTGACGCAGGGAAAGGATGACAGTGTAAAGTAATCCTGGGAGACAAGAAAGTTGGAACAACACGTCAAGAGGAAGAAAGAACGATACTTACAGAACAGGAAGAAAGGATCAGGTAACGCTATAGCGAGTCACAATGTGGACAGGAAGGAATTTAACAATGTACAATATTAGGAGTGATAGGGGGATTTCAGAAATCCTTGACGAGTTGCAATGTGAAGAACCGGAGGAGACTGGAGAGAGTGTGGGCAGATCAGATGTAAAAGAAGAAAACGTGTCTGGAGTTCAAGGAGGCGGTAAAGCTCCTCACTGAATAAATTGATGAATGTGAACACAGCGTCAAAAGGCAGATATGCTCGAATATGCCGACACTGAAAAGAGGATTGGGTGGAAACTTAGAAAACATTATGAAAACAAAATTCTTCCGGCATCGGAGAATTATGATGGATAATTCTCCGATGCCGGAAGAGATATAGCCCAGGTAATAGATGATTCCCAAATGCCGGAAGGGATATTGTCCAGGTAATTTTGGAAAGCGAGCTCAGATATTGCTGAGTTATTGGACAGGATATGTGTGTCTTCGCTGGCAACAGAAGTAGAACTAGATGATTGGAGGGTGGGAAATGTTCATTTGTTGACGAAAAATAACAGGGATACTTCTTGGAAATATAGACCAGGGAGTCTTACATCAGTAGTGGGTAAACTACTGGAGATGATTATTGAAGAGGGAACTTATGAGTATTTGAAGAATCTTAGTCTTGTTACGGAGAGAAATTTTGTCCTTAATGATCCAGATTGATTTATTTGAAAAACTGAAAATAAAACTAACAGATGAACCAGGACAGTCGATGTGGGTGCATTAATTTTGGTCAGGCGTTTTAATCAGTTCCACATGTGGACTCATTCAGAAAGTCAGGAGGCATGGGATCGAGGGTAACCTGTTTGCGTTGATTCAGAATTGGCTTCCTAACAGAAGGCAGATGATGTAGTAGACAGAGTGAATTCTGGCTGGAAGACAAATGGCAGCCGTGTTCCGCATCGAGAGTCGAAACTTTGGTACAATTTACAACCCTATTACGCGTCTGCAGTTACAGTGCTCCAAGAAATAGGGCTGAGGAAATAATCGATTTAATCTGATCACACAGCAGCACCTGGATAATTTATGGAATTAGGGTTGACGGCGTAAGCAAATCGCTGAGCGACTGACTGCACCTGCGCGTTTTCTGAACTGATCTGTCATTTACATATTACAGGGCAAATGCTACAATGACATCCAAGCATCTTTTCCACTGGAGCCCTACAACTTAAAACCAGCATTTCAAAGTGTTCAGCAGCAGCTTCTGGTGCTTATTAAAAGAAACAGCCTTCCAAAATGCCAATTCCAAATTCCCAATTCAAGTACACACCAATTTATCCCAATATCAATTTACCCCTGAATCGTGGTTTTATCGCATCGAGTGTAGATACGGTCATAGTTCGATCCATTTAATCCTGAATCCACATGGCCGATGTGGAATCCGTGTCTCTCTCTGAAATCAATTATAAATGAAACATACAAAATTACACAAAGTAAAATGCAGCGAAGGAATAACAAACACCCGTGCTCACACAAAGACATCGCAGGCAATTGGAGAACATGGAATAAACTACTTCAATAGCTTCCATCTTCTCATGCACAGAAGCAGTCTTCAGCCCGTCGGGTCAGTGAGGAATTATTGAAACTGCCTAGTCCCATCGACCTGACCCGGACCGTGGCCATCCATATCCCAGTACTTGTGCAATCATCTCTTAGATGTTGAAATCGGAATCTCAATTACCACTGGCGTTGGTAGCACTGTCTACACTCTGTCCACCCTCTGGGTGAAGAAGTTTCCCCTCATGTTTCCCTTAAACATTTCACATTTCACCCTTCACCCATGTTCTCCAGTTGTATTCTCGCTCAACTTCAGTGGAGAAAGCCCACTTGCATTTACACTCTCTATACGCCTCATAATGTTGTATACCTCTAACAAATCTCCCCTCAGTCTTCTACCCGCTCGGGAATAAAGTGCTGACATATGTAATCTTTCCTTTTAATTCAAAACATTCAGTACCGGCAATAGCTGTGTAATTTTTTTCTTCATTTTTTCAATCTTATTTGCATCGTTCCTGTAGGTAGTTGAGCCCAACAGCACACAATATTCCAATTCGGGACTCAATAAAGCCGTAAACCACAGCAACGTAACGTCCCAACTCCTGTACTCCATACTTTGGTCTTGGAAGGCGAAAGTGCGAATAGCTTTACGACCCTGTCTAACTGTGCGGCAACTTTCATTGAATTATGGACCTGCATTCCCAGATTCGTTTGTTCTATCGTACTCCTCAGTGCCCTATTTCTCATTGTGTCAGACCGACCCTGGCTGGTCCTCCCAAAGTGCAAAATCACTTGTTTGCGTTAACTCCGATCCTCTATTTTTCAGCCAATTTTCCAGTTGGTTCAGATCCCGCTTCATGCCCCGGTACTCCTTCCCGCTGTTGACTACACCTGTAATGATGTTGTCATCGGCAAATTTGCTCATCCAGTTCACAACATTATTATCCAGATCGTTGATATAGATTAAAAGTAACAACAGCTACAGCGACGATCCCTGGGACACTCCTCTCGTCACAGGTCCCCCGTCAGACAGACAACCATCTATTACCACATTCTAGCTTCCCCAACATAGCCAATGGCTAATCCATCTTATTACCTCATCGTGAAAGCCAAGTGACTGAACCTTCTCGAACATCCTCCCATACGGAACCTTCAGAAAATCCTTGCTGAAGTCCCTGTTAGACGGCGTCCACTGCCTTGCCACCACACCATTCCTGGGAACTACCGCGTAAAGCTCTGGGAGATTGGTTAGACATGACCTAATACGCAGTGGCCCATACTGACTATCCCTAATGTTCCTCTTTGTGCATATACTTTCTTTCATACCCCATGCCCAGCGTAGTCTGAACACCGAGGACAATTCATCATTACATAATACTTGGCGAGTCCCTTCCAAGAAAAGCTATCGAGATCATCCAGCGTTCGGCACTGGTATTTATGGCCTATTATTCTTTAAATTCTCCTGCACTTTATTATCTGACGCATTGAGAGTAGTCTGGAAAAGCAAGGCGTCATAGCTTTAAATAATTAATCGACTTGCTTAACTATAGCAAGATACGGTACGCTCGATCGAGCACAGAACATAGAATATTACAGCACAGTACACGAGGTTCTGATAGGCTTTCAACGAATGGAAGTTCGATCTAACACATCCCCCCTGCATCTGAATCAGAATCAAAGGTTTCAAAGGTACATTTCCAGAATCAGAACCAGATTTAATATCGCAGACATACGTCGTGAAATTGTTAACTTTCCGGTAGCAGTACAATGAAATACAGGATAAATAAATATAGAGAAAACAAAACTGAGATACAGGTTGCAGCGGGGAAAAATAAACTGTTCCTGAATCTCTGAACCTGAGCTTTCAGGCTTCTGTATCTCCTTCCCGATGGTAACACTGTGAAGAGGGCACGTCCTGTTAGTGGGCAATGTTAATGATGGGCGCCACTGTGACAAGAATCATCCCTTGTAACAACGATCAATGAGATACACATAATCTGTATTTACTGTTATGGATTCAAGCAACAATAAATATATGAGTTAGGCAGGGTATTTTATAACAAATAACAGGTTTATTAAACACTGAAAACAAACCCCCCAAAAGTAAGCACATCACTAACGTAACCGGAAATCAGCTGCTGGGCGGCAGCTTAAACAGTTCTTAAAGCGATGTTGCCAAAACAGTTCTTCGAAGTGGTATTGCAAAAGTACTAAATGCTCACAGTCCATTTATAGGAGAGATTTTTTGAAGACGATTTAAATTCTCTTTCACGTCGTGTTGCTTCGGTTCCCGAATCGAACTTTTCCCACGAGAATTTTACGAAGATGGGGAAAGGAAACGGCTTAAAGGCACTGACCTTTCCTTTACAGAACTGTTCCCAATCCTTTCTGCTATTTCACAGGGATTCACACGAAAACAGTCCACGAATTCCTTCCGAATAAGGATAAACAAGGTCGAACCTGTTTCACCGTCGAAATCGATTCTCCTCGATCTTTTAACTCCCGAACTCCAATCTTCACTCTCCACTGATTCCCAACTAGCAGTGCTATAAAGAAACTGCTGGCAATGACCTTTTAAACTTTAGGCATTAGATAAAACTTCATCTTTCATCTAATCTGCGTCATAACATTAAATCACGCAGTGGCATAAAGTCAACATGGCAAATCCAGCCACGAACAGCCCCTCCTCACAGGGAGGGGTCCTCCTTTTAAACCCAGCTTAAAAAACCTGTCACATGACCTCTACTGGCGGGAAAATGACGTCACTCCACCATCACAAGACCATCACCTCAAGTCCAGCAAAGCTTCAACACCTGTCACGTGACAAGTACGAAACATTACCAACAAGTATCTTTTATTATTTCTACTAAAAGCACGTAGATTTACACACTATCTTCCTCTGTGCACCCTACTGGAAACCCTGACTCTCCATGAACAGTCAATGAAGTGAAAAGGTATTATCCGGGAAAAGAGTCGACGCTGGCAAGACATTCCATAGAAACATAGAAAACATAGAAAATCTACAGCACAATACAGGGCCTTCGGCACACAAAGTTGTGCCGAACATGTCCCTACCTTAGAAATTACTAGGCTTACTTATAGCCCTCTATCTTTCTAAGCTCCATGTACCGATCCAAAAGTCTCTTAAAAACACCCAATCGTATCCGCCTCCACCACTGTTACCGGCAGCCCATTCCACGCGCTCGCCCCTCTCTGAGTTAAAAAAAAAACTTACCCCGACATCTTCTCTGTACCAAGTCCCCAGCACCTTCAACCTGTGTCCTCTTGTGGCAACCATTTCAGCACTGGGAAAAAGCCTCTGACTATCCACACGATCAATGCCTCTCATCATCTTCCGATCCTCATGTTCCCGATCTCCACGTGTCCGTGTGGTCCTACTTTTCGGCAATGGTTGGTCTCTGGCCGCTGGAGAGTTATTTCCCCTGCATGTTTGAAGCTCCGGAATCTTATATTGTTCCTCATCAATTGAACCATTGGATTCCCAAACCATTGGCTCAACGTCATCTGACCTACCTGGGTTATCTGGTTACTGATCATTGTACAGAGCTACAACCAACATATTGTACCTGGCTCTGCCCACTCCAGCCTTGTGTATTCGTATCTTTACACCCTGACTGGTCCGAACCAGTTAAAGGAGGCAACCCAGACAGAGTCTACCGAGACTACAGTTTACTTATTTGGTAGGTCAGGCATTTTACATAACAAGTAGCAGCTCCTCTGAGTATGGTCCCAGAGTCAAGAATCAGTTCAGAGTCCACGCCCTTCACATAACAAATGGCGACTAGTTTGAGAATGGTCTCAGGTTTAGCAGATCATTACCTGAAGCTTCCTGTGTCCACATTCAGTTCCTCTGATTAAATTATTCCAGTGCAAGAATCAGTTCATTATCCACAAAATGGGGGGAAACAGAGAGAACTGGTTTGTCTGCTGCCCCTGTCCTTGATCAGTCTGTAGTTTCTTCTGGCCAACAGTGTTTTATGAGCCATTCAATCTGACACGACGGTATCTTTCTCGGGTCTGCTGTCGTCTGTACGCACCAGGGTGGATGATGGAGGTTTTGCGGAGACGCCGAGTGCTGTAGGGGTCGAAGTGGTTTACAGATATGCGGTGTGATGTAGGGGTTGGAACGATGTTGTGACATACCTCGTAACGGGTTAAAAGAACCAGCGGAAATGGAACACACCTGGAGTCTGGTATTAGTGTTTATTAGTATCTACGTAATATAGTAATATAAAACCAGATAAATCAAACAGGTTAGCAGAGTTTATCCATACACAAGTGTGTAAATATAAAACCCCAAACTTCTTCAAGCTTAGGTGGTAAATGATACAGTCTTACGATGGTATAGGAATGACGTCAGTTCAGTTCGTGATATTAAGTGGAGTAGAACTGAGCAGAGAGAGAGCGGTGATTTGTTTTCCAAGTAAGCCGATGCCGTCGATCTTTCCGTTATCCTCCGAAGTCCTGTTAAAGTTACCGACTGTGACCACACAAAAGGGTACCGTCTTCACAAGGTAATGCTGTCAACCCAGTCAATGGTTAAACACACCGATACCATTCCACCGGTCACCCCTTTTCCACACTGTGAGCAAAACCCACACTTTCGTGGGCAGTGAAAGCTCAACCAGTGTCTATTTCTTCTGTATTTCTCTCCGTGTCCTCCGTGTGTCTGTGTGTCTGTGAGAATGGATTTAAAGGCAGAGGTGATACATTCTCGAGTCAACCGAGGGCCGCGTATGAGTACGAGTTCCACAATGGAAACAGAGTGATGAGACTTTCTCCAATAACCACAAGCGGCACGGAGCGGTGCACTGCAGGAGCAGAAGGAAGTGTGATTGACAGGTGAGCTTGAACACATCCGCTGTTCTGCACATACTCATAGTGACCGTTACTTAAGAAAACAGATTGAGTGAACTCTGCGTGTTCTCCTTGGAGCGACGGAGGATGAGAGGTGTCCTGATAGAGGTGTACAGGGTGATGTAAGGCATTGATCGTGTGGATAGTTAGAGGCTTTTTCGCACGGCGGAAATGATACAGGATAAAGCTGCTTGGGAGTAGGTACAGATCAAATGTCAGGGGTAAGTTTTCTACGCAGAGAGTGGTGAGTGCGTGGAATGGGCTGCCAGCAACTGTATTGGAAGCAGATACGATAGGGTCTTTTAAGAGACTTTTGGATAGGTACTTTGAGCTTAGAAAAATAGAGGGCTATGGCTAACCCTAGTAATTTCTAAGGTACGGGCATGTTCGGCACAACAGTATGGGCCTATACTGTACTGTACGTTTTCCTTTTTCTATGTTTGTATGAAAGACAATATACCTGAAAGCAAATCAGGAGAAAGACAGACAACTTCGTGGCAAATATAGCCTGAAACCCTGCGGAATGTTCACAGATTTTACTTGTTACTTTTGTTCAAACTGAGAAAGGATGGCGAAATACTCGTAGAATTGTGGCTAGTTTGAGAATATCTTTAAAGTTAAATCGACTGCATCGCATGTCACGGGTATGGGGTGTTCAAGTCATTCACTGGAAGAGGTCAGGGTCCCGCCAAACGGCCGATGACTACGTTGGAAGACATTGTTCTTCAAATTGTTCACAGCCGCCGCTAATTTCCCGAGGACTCGTTCCCTTCTTGACCACAGGTCTCTGGAATATCGCTGTGGATCTTTTAAATTGTTTGGAGGAATATAAGTGCAGTGTTATTGTAATACATGTCAGCTGTCATTGTTTATTCCACCACTCACACCGCCCGGAATGACTGGAACAAACGAAAGAAAAGAATGAACGAATGTTCCCCTTTAATTAATAAATGTTCTCCATTTCACCTGCCAGAACAAACTCCTTCCCTCAATTTCAGAAGCGAATGTGCTCCGACAAATGTCACAAAATAAATCGACTTCAATATGCATGCCGACTTTAAAAGCAATACAATTTAATAAAAAAAGATAAATTACAAAAAATAAAGAAATTAAAAAACGCAACACGGATATTTTAAAAAATCATATTTAATTACCTGAAGCCAGGTATCACGGAAAATAACGTGGAAAATTCACATCATATTTTGTTTTAAAGTAAATAGATTGCAATATCCCTTGAGTAGCCAAATTAATGACACGGGGACAGTGAGTAAAAATAGTTTAACGTAAGTGTTTGTGCAGTTGGTTGTCACTAATGTCTCTGACGTGATCGCCACGCTAATTGACTCAGTGGAATTGCTCTCACCTCAATAAATTTCTGTCTGCTAAACCGATCACCAGTTAATCTGAGCATCTGAAACGCTCCGCACAACTGAACGCTTCTTCTGACGGAATATGGGATATGCGGCGATTTACCACATCGCAGGCATATTCTATCCCACACTTGTAGCGGTTGGTATCCCCGGTAAGATGCCGGAGCTGGTCACTTTATGTATGGTGCCGTCGTTTCTCTGCTGCGGTATCCGCACTGTTACTGAGCACAGATGCTACCGTCGGCTGAAACGTGTTTCCGGAATGGAGGATTCAGCCATCCAATGGTTTTATATCCATTTTCCATTTTTTGATCGGAGTGTTTTCCTCTTCTGTCAATTAAGTTGGTGATATCGTCACTGTTTCATAATTGCGCCTCGCTAGGCTTTCTGAAGTGAGGCTGGTCTCTGCTTTTCTAGGTCCGAATCTCTATCAGTGCAGACTCTTCGCCCTTATAACAACGTGGCAGCTTATTTAAATGACGGTACCGTCTATTTTCGACATGTAGGTCTGTTCTTCTGTAAGTCAGTAAATGAGAACTCGTGCTTTATATCTGCACGATACCGCTTTGTCACCGCTACGAAGAATTCCTTCAGCTATTTCACCTCTAATAATGGAAAAGGTGTTGTTTACAGGAGCGATCGGCTGCTCACCGAGAAGGGAGTCGTGGAACTCGGATGCCTCTCTCTAAACTGTGGGAAGGTCGCCAATCCACTGACACTCACGTCCGTCATTGTCCTCCAGCCCGACGCAGCGACGGGGACCGCACACACTGGATTCCCGCTTTCCACTTCCACAGACCATACCCTGCAGGAATCGGGGGGAGTGGTCATTGATCAGTTGCAGCTAAACCATATTCTGCATAGCATCGTTATAATGGATGTTCAGTGAGTTGCCACTGACGATATTTATTTTTTATTCAAATTTCTTGCAGTTAACTTAACGCCGATTGTGATCCTTTCTCGGGGAAAATGCGGACTCTCCAAATGCATCACCCGTTACCTGGTTGGAATGGCAACAGCGGATCTGATGGTGGTTATCGTTGTTGCTTTAGTGGAACAGACCAACTATATCCACATGTATTCCAGAACCCTGCTCATTACTCCTGTATGCACTCTGACCCTTGTATTTCGGGTCATATTGTTCGATTGTTCTGTTTGGTTTACGGTCAGTTTTACCTTCGATCGCTTCATCGCAATATGTTGCCAAAAGCTGCGGGACAGATACTGCACCGAGAGAACAGCAACGGTGGTCATCGTGACCGTGGTTATAGTGAGCTGTGGGAAATGTGTCCCGTTATACTTTGTCATTGAACCTTACGTCATCATTGACAACATACCGTGGCGTTGCGCCCACACACAGGAATACGCTACTTCAGACGTGTGGAGAGGATACGAATTACTGGACAGTATTTTAACACCATTGCTACCAATCGGATTAATCCTGTTGTTTAACGGGTTCACTGTAAGACATATGATTGCGGCAAATATAGTCCGCAGAAGGCTTCGACACAACAGCGACAATCAGAAAGATGCCGAAGTGGAAAACCGCAGGAAATCGATGATTTTGCTGTTTTCTATATCAGCTAATTTTATATTATTTTGGATGGCCTATTTAGTCCATTCCTTGAAATGGCAAGTGGAAAACTATTTTTACGAGAACAGATATTTGAGTTCCCCGGTATACATCCTACAGCAATTTGGGTTCATGTTGCAAATTCTCAGCATGTGTACCAATACTTGTATCTATACACTGACACAGAGGAAATTCAGAGAAGAGTTGAGGAATGGAATAACGTATGTGTTTACAATGAATGGCCATCTGTGTAGATAATGCCCGTGTCTAATGGCAAGTAAGAGGAGTTTTCAAATAAAGCAGTTTTACAACGAACAGGTACAGGTTTGGCAAATATGTCATTAATTCAAACAATCATATGCCTAGTCATCCGGAAATTGCTGAAATGGCGGAAGATTGTTTGCTTCATAAGGTTCAGGTAGGTAGCAATGCAAACGCTCAATGCTGCTGGCGTGATTGTTACACTGATTGAAGTATGTTCCAAACTATCACAGACACTCGACTGTCACAAGGACAGGGATGGCTTCAGGACTTTCGGGTTAACAGAGAGTGAAGTGAGTGCGATGGGAAACCAGGGATAGTATCGCAGCTTCAGGAAGGGAGGACAATGTGGAGCGTTCGTTTGTTAATAGACTGGGAGACGAACACAGAGACATGAAGGGCGCGATCACCCCATTTAGAGTATTCTGCATAGCCTCCGAACTGTTTACCCAAAAAAAAAAACAAAATCTGCAACGGGAACGGTGAGGAACCGATCGGGAAGCAGATCTTTGACATGTGCAATGGTATTGGCACAGGTAAGTGAAACTTCCACAATATTCATTGGCACCTCCGAGGGTAAAAGTCTGGCATAATCTCTCAGTTGTGTGCTGGAAGGATTCAAAGAAATATAAAAAGAAAGGCGGTCTAGCGAACAGTCCAGACCGGATCTAATATTAGAAAAGTGAACGGATCAGGTGACAGATCTCTCCGCAGGTCACCATTTCAGAACGACAGGGCAGAACTCCCCTCCATTTACCTTACACGGGGATATGACCAGGGAGCATGAGATGTATTGAACTGGAGATCTGCGATGTGTGGTGCTAACTGGCCAGAACATGGAATGGGAAATAAGGAAACAATGTACTGAAGGAAATGCACAACAGATATGTGGAGATTATTCAGAAAGCACTTAGATGGGTTCAGTATAGACTTGTGTGACTGAGGCAGGCAAAGGATGACAGCGTAAAGTAACCCTTGCTGACAAGAAATATGGAACAGCTCGTCAAGAGGAAGAAAGGAAGATACTTAAGGTTTAGGAAGAAAGGATCAGATAGGGTTATGACGAGTCACAATGTAGACTGAAAAGAATTTAAACAATGGACTTCAAAGTTAGAAGGGGAGTAAAGATGCACTAAGATAAGTGAAGTACAGGAGGAGACCTGAGAGAGTGTAGTCAAATCAGAGGTAAAAAAGGAAAACCTGTGTCTGGAGTCCAAGGAGGCAGTGAAGCTCCTAACTGAATATATTGATCAATGTGCACACAGCGTCAAAAGATAGATATGCTCGAACATGCCAACGCTGAAAAGAGGATGCGATAGAAACTTGGAAAACATTATGATAGATGATTCCCCGATACCGGAAGGGATATACTCCAGGTAATATTGGAAAGCGAGCTCAGAAATTGCTGAGCTTTTGGACGGGATATTTGTGTCTTCGCTGGCCATGGAAGTAGAACTAGACGATTGGAGGGTGGAACATGTTATTCATTTGTTGACGAAAAATAATAGGGATACTTCTTGGAATTATTGACCAGGGTGTCTTACATCAGTAGTGGGTAAACTACTGGGTGGGATTATTGAAGAAGGAATTTATGAGTATTTGGAGAAACGTAGTCTGGTTAAGGACAGACAACGTGGCATGTTGTCCTTTATGAGTCAGATTGAATTATTTGAAAAAATGAATATAAAACAAAGAGAAGAATCAGATCAGTCGATGTGGATGTATTAATTATGGTGAAGTATTTTATCACTTCCCCAAAGTGGACTCATTCAGAAAGTCAGGAGGAATGGGATCGAGGGAAACCTGGCTGCGTTGATTCAGAGTTTGCTTACTAACAGAAGGCATATGATATAGTAGACAGAGTGAACTCTGGCTGAAAGACAGCGACCAGCCGTGTTCCGCACGGAGAGCCGAAATTTCAGTACACTTTTTAACTTTATTTCGAGTTTGCAGTTAAACGGCTGCAAATGGAGAGTCGGAATTTCGGTACACTTTATAACTTTATTTCGAGTTTGCAGTTAAACTGCTGAAATAGGGCTGAGGGCTGAGTCGATTTAATCTGAACACAGAGCAGCAGCTGGATAATTTATGGAATTAAGACTGACGGCATAAGCAAATCGCTGAGCGATTGACTGCACCGCCACTTGTCTAAACTGACCTGTGAATTACATATTACAGGGCAAATGCTACATTGACTTCAAAGCATCTTTTCCAGTGGAGACCTACAACTTAAAACCAGCATTTCAAAGTGTTCAGCAACAGCTTTTGCTGCTCATTAAAAGAACCAGCCTTCCAAAATGCCAATTCCAAATTCCCAATTCAAGTACACACCAATTTATCCTAAAGCCAATTTACGTTTGAATCGTGGTTTTATCGTATCGGGTGTAGATACGCTCATATTTAGATCTATTTAACCCTGAATCCACATGGCCGGTGTGGAATCCGTGTCTCCCTCTGGAATCATTAATAAATGAAACACACAAAACTACACAAACTAAAAATACAGCAAGAGCAAAGCAAATATCTGGTCTCACACTTGTCTTCCTTCAAAACCATCGCAGACTGTTGGGGATGCAGAATAAACATGTTCCAAATTTTCCATCTTCTCATGCTGTAACCATCCATTAACTCAGTCTCCATGCTTCAGTGTGTGCAAAGACAGAGGGATCGAACAGTATCAACGACTTTCTAGATTGATCGGTGCTGTGAGACACTACGGTTCTAACCCAGACATACAGTCGGACAGCCATAGGAAACCACTGCACAGAAACAGGGTCTCCAGCCAGTCCAGTCAGTGAGGAATTATTTAAACGACCTACTGCCATAGACCTCACCCGGACCGTGGTCATCTCATCCGTGTACTTCTCCAATCAGCTCTTAAACGTTGACATCGGAATCTCAATTACCATTTGTGTTGGCAGCTCTGTCTACACTCTGACCACCTTCTGAGTGAAGAGGTTTTCACTCATGTTTCCCTTAAACATTTCACATTTCACCCTTCACCTGTGATTTCCAGTTGTATTCTCGCCCAACATCAGTACAGAAAGACAGCTTGCATTTACACTCACTGTACGCCTCATAATGTTGTATACCTCCATCAAATATCCTTTCTCTCTTCTACCCGCTCGGGAATAACGTGCTCACATATGTAATCTTTCCTTTTATTTGAAAACATTTAGTCTTTCACGGCCATAACCGTGTAATTTTTTCTGCATTATTTTAATCTTATTTTCATCTTTCTTGCACACAATATTCCAAATTAGACCCCAATAAAGCCTTTAACATCAGCAACGTAAAGTCCCATCTCCTGTACTCACTACCTTGCTCTGTGAAGGCCGAAGTGCAAAAAGCTTTTTTTTACGACCCTGTCTAACTGTGGTGCAACTTCCATTGAATTATGGAGCTGCATTCGCAGATTCGTTTGCTCTATCGTACTCCCCAGTGCCTTATTTCTCATTGTGTCAGACCAATCGTGGCTGCTACTCCCAAAGGGCAACATCTGACACTTGTCTGCGTTAAATCCGATATTGTTTTTTAGCCTATTGTTCCAACTGGTCCAGATCCCGTTTCTGGTACCATGCTCTGGTACTCTTCCTCGCTGTCAACTACACAGGTAATGCTGCTGTCATCGGCAGTTTGCTGATCCAGTTAACGACATCATTACCCAGATCGTTAATATAGATGACAAACAAAAAACAACGATGACAGCAAAAATCCTTGCGGCAGTCCACTCGTCAACAGAGAGACAACCATTTTTACCACACTTCAGTTTCCCCAGCGTAGTCAATGGCGACTGCAGTTTAATAATTCATCATGAAAGCCAAGCTACTGAACCTTCCCGAGCATCCACCCTACGGAACGTTGAGAAATTCCTTGCTGAAGTCCCTGTTAGATGGCATTCACTGCCTTGCCTTCCACACCATTCCTGGTAACTACCTCGTACAGCTCTGTGAGATTGGTTAGACATGACCTACTCCGCACGGGCCTATACTGACTATCGCTAATGGTCCTGATACTTCCAGATACTTCCCTTCATACCCCATGACCAGCGTAGTCTGAACACCGAGGACAATTCATCATTTCGTAATACTTGGCGAGTCCCTTGCAAGCAAAGCTATCGATATCATCCAGCGGTCGGTACTGATATTTATGGCCTATTTTTTTAAAAATTCTCCTGCACATTATTATCCGACACATTCAGAGTAGTCTGGAAAAGCAAGGCGCTGTAACTTTAAATAATTAATCGATTCACTGAACTATAGCAAGATACTGTCCGCTCGATCGAGCACAGAACATAGAATATTACAGCACAGTAAACGAGGTTCTGATAGGCTTTCAACTAATGTAAGTTCGATCTAACACATCCCCCCTGCATCTGACTCAGAATCAAAGGTTTCAAAGGTACATTTAAAGAATCAGAACCAGATTTAATAGCACAGACATACGTCATGAAATTTTTAACTTTTACGGTAGCAGTACAATGAAATACAGGATAAATAAATACAGAGAAAACAAAACTGAGATACAGGTGGCAGCGGGGAAAAAGCTGTTCCTGAATCGCTGAGCCTGAGCTTTCAGGCTTCTGTATCTCCTTCCCGATGGTAACACTGTGTAGAGGGCACGTCCTGTTAGTCGGCAATGTTAATGATGGACGCCACTGTGACAAGATTCATCCATTGTAACAACGAACAATGAGATACAGAGAATCTATATTTACCAACAAGCATCGTTTATTATTTCTACTAAAATCACGTAAATTTACACATTATCTTCCTGTGTGCACCCTACTGGAAACCCAACACTCCATGAACAGTCAATGAAGAGAAAAGGTATTATCCGGGAAAACAGCCTACACTGGCAAGGCATTCCATAGAAACATAGAAAACATAGAAAATCTACAGCACAATACAGGGCCTTCGGCCCACAAAGTTGTGCCGAACATGTCCCTACCTTAGAAATGACTAGGCTTCCCCATAGCCCTCTATTTTTCTAAGCTCCATGTACCTATCCAAAGGTCGCATAAAAAGACCCAATCGTATCCGCTTCGACCACTGTTGCCGGCAGCCTACTCCACGCAATCACCACTCTCTGAGTAAAAGAAAAACTTACCCCTGACATCTCCGCTCTACCGCCATCCCGGACCTTCAACCTGTGTCCTCTTGTGGCAACCATTTCGGCCCTGGGAAAAAGCCTCTGAATATCCACACGATCAATGCCTCTCATCATCTTCCGATCCTCATGTTCCCGATCTCCACGTGTCCGTGTGTTCCTACTTTTCGGCAATGGTTGGTCTCTGGCCGCTGGAGAGTTATCACCCCTGCAAATCTGGAGCTCCGGAATCTTATAGGAATATAGGGTAGCAAGAAAGGAGCTTAGGAAGGGGCTGAGAAGAGCAAGAAGGGGGCATGAGAAGGCCTTGGCGAGTAGGGTAAAGGAAAACCCCAAGGCATTCTTCAATTATGTGAAGAACAAAAGGATGACAGGAGTGAAGGTAGGACCGATTAGAGATAAAAGTGGGAAGATGCGCCTGGAGGCTGTGGAAGTGAGCGAGGTCCTCAATGAATACTTCTCTTCGGTGTTCACCATTGAGAGGGAACTTGATGACGGTGAGGACAATCGGAGAGAGGTTGATGTTCCGGAGCATGTTAAAATTAAGGGAGAGGAGGTGTTGGAGTTGTTAAAATACATTAGGAGGAATAAGTCCCCGGGGCCTGTCGGAATATTCCCCATGAGTATTCCCCTTGCTCCACGAGGCAAGGGAAGAGATTGCTGAACCTTTGGCTAGGATCTTTATGTCCTCGTTATCCACGGGAATGGTACTAGAGGATTGGAGGGAGGCGAATGTTGTCCCCTTGTTCAAAAAAGGTAGTAGGGATAGTCCAGGTAATTATAGATTAGTGAGTCTTACGTCTGTGGTGGGAAAGCTGTTTGAAAAGATTCTTAGAGTTCGGATCTATGGGTATTTAGAGAATCATGGTCTGATCAGGGACAGTCAGCATGGCTTTGTGAAGGGCAGATCCTGCCTAACAAGACTGATAGAGTTCTTTGAGGAGGTGACCAGGCATATAGATGAGGGTTGTACAGTGGATGTGATCTACATGGATTTTAGTAAGGCATTTGACAAGTTTCCACAAGGTAGGCTTATTCAAAAAGTCAGAAGGCATGGGATCCAGGGAAGTTTGGCCAGGTGGATTCAGAATTGGCTTGCCTGCAGAAGGCAGAGGGTCGTGGTGGAGGGAGTACATTCAGATTGGAGGGTTGTGACTAGTGGTGTCCCACAAGGATCTGTTCAGGGGCCTCTAATTTATGTGATTTTTATTAACGACCTAGATGTGGGGGTAGAAGGGTGGGTTGGCAAGTTTGCAGGCGACACAAAGGTTGGTGGTGTTGTTGATAGTGTAGAGGATTGTCGAAGATTGCAGAGAGACATTGATAGAAGTGTGAGATCGTACACTTTGGAAGGACAAACTCCAAGGCAGAGTACAGAGTAAATGGCAGGATAGTTGGTAGTGTGGAGGAGCAGAGGGAGCTGGGGGTACATGTCCACAGATCCCTGAAAGTTGCCTCACAGGTAGATAGGATAATTAAGAAAGCTTATGGGCTGTTAGCTTTCATAAGTCGAGGGACAGAGTTCAAGAGTCGCGATGTAATGATGCAGATGTATAAAACTCTAGTTAGGCCACACTTAGAGTACTGTATCCAGTTCTGGTCGCCTCACTATGGGAAGGGTGTGGAAGCATTGGAAAGCGTACAGAGGAGATTTACCACGATCCTGGTCAGTACAAGAAGACATGGCTTTAAGGTAAGGGGAGGGAAGTTCAAGGAGGATATTAGAGGAAGGTTTTTCACTCAGAGAGTGATTGGTGCGTGGAATGCACTGCCTGAGTCAGTGATGGAGGCAGATACACGAGTGATGTTTGAGAGACTACTAGACACGTATATTGAGGAACTTAATGTGGGGGGTGGTGTTAGTTGTAATATGGGAAGCAGTGTTTGAGGGTCGGCAAAACACTGTGGGCGGATGGGGCTGTAATGTGCTATTCAATGTTTTATATTCTATATGTAATATAGCAATAGAAAACCAGATAAATCCAACAGGTTAGCAGAGTTTCTGCAGATATAACTGTGTAAATATAAAACCCCAAACTTCCTCAAGCTTCTGTGGTAAATGATACAGTCTTACGATGGTATAGGAATGTTGTCAGTTCACTTCGTGATATGAAATTGAGTAGAAGTGTGGAGAGAGAGAGAGAGAGAGAGAGAGAGAGAGAGAGAGAGAGAGAGAGAGAGAGAGAGAGAGAGAGAGAGAGAGAGAGAGAGAGAGAGAGAGAGAGAGAGAGAGGTGATTTGTTTTCCAAGTAGGCCGATGCCGTCGAACTTTCCGTTGTCCTCCGAAGTCCTGTTAAAGTTACCGATTGTGACCACACAAAAGAGTACCGTCTTCACGCGGTAAAGCTATCAACCCAGTCCAGGGTTAAACACACCGATAGAATTCCACCGGTCACCCCTTTTCCACACTGCGAGCAAAACCCACCCTTTGGAGGGCGGTGAAAGCTCATCCAGTGTCTATTTCTTCTGTATATCTCTCCGTGACGTCCGTGTTTCTGTGTGAAAAGCCAGCTGACCTTGTATGTATCCCAAACATGCTGAAAGCTATCTGTCCATTATTTAGCCCCGCCCTTCCGTAACCATGGAGACTCACGAGCTGTTCGGTGCTCTCTCTCTCTCTGAATCAGTGTACACCCACTCTCTCCTTTTTTAAAGGCACATCCATATTGTCACACCTCCCTCCTGTTGGGAAAAAAAGTTTGATCAACGAGCAAAATTGTTGTCAAACTTTTGATTACAGAATATGAAGCAATACATACATGATTAACATATAGCAGACTAGAGAAGTGTATAATAATAATAGTTTCTATTTCATTCTTCAACTTAACATCCGAACAATCAATCCACCATGTCATTGTCTTTACCTTTCACATACTTTGTTACAAAACCAGATTCCTGCAAAACGAAAACCCCTCTATCTTCAAAATGGCGTTTGATCACACATTTTCTCATTTACACTTCACTACAGAATATTTAACCATCACGTGATCAGCCCCAACAGGGCTTTCACGTTCGGCCTGAAATTTATCCTGCACAGTAACTAACTCCTCAGTCGTGTTTTCTAAACTAAGCCCTTTCGCTGAACTTCCAAAGAAATCCTTAGCTCCAAACAAGTCATTAATTCTATCTCCAAGATCTTTAGTTCCATATGTTTCCATAAGAACACCTGCCGATGGCCTCTCTTTGTCAAAACAACACTTCCCTTTGTTTTGAGAAGTCTCCGAACCTTGTCTCTCCAATTCCCAAACTTGAACAACATCACCAAGTTATTTATCTTTAAATTCAAAAACATAGTTAAACGAACCAACGTGTACTGTCTCAGCATCTGAGAGGCTGTTTCTGTCAGCAAGGTCAAAGGTCTTGAACCCAATCTAGATTTCACAGGTACTTTATTCAAAAGTCCAGAAACAGCACCCTTCTCAATATCTTCAATAACATTCACCTCACCAGTTTTCATCTCATCACCAACTTTTAGTACACTGTTTAACTCAGCTGACTGAGAATCCTCAATTTCCACTGCTGGCAAGGTTAACCCCTTATTCACTGAACCAAATCCAGCTGACACAAAAGGACTGTATTCCTTTTCAACCGATTCAGACACCTCAGACCTTAACTGAGTTCCAACACAAGGTGCAATACGCTGTAAATTCACAGGTGCTTCAAGAACCTGAACACAGGCAATCGGGTAAGCTGCCTCTTCTACGCTTTCATTACTAGCTCCAGTTTCAAATTCCAGTTCACCCTGATTACCCCAGCTACTCTCTTTGAGGCTCTCATTCAGGAAAAACTTAACCTCATGGGTTATAGCAAACTTGTCTGCTGGCTTAGCAGACCCTCAGCCACTTTCTCATCCTACCCCTTTAATTTTTCTAACCGAAGCCGAACCTCAGCCTTAGTAGGTTTACTGTAAACAACATTTCCCACATATCCTCTTCAAACGTTCCCTTGGATATATAATGCTTTGCTATTAACGCCTGTATTATGTATATCGTCATTCTAGTGCTCACCTTAAGTTTTAGCTTATGTGTAATTCACAACTGCACATCTTAGCATCATCTCATACTTCAGGGGATGGTTCCACCGAAACCTGCCAACCTCAATCTCCATTGCTGCTGATTTTCCACGCAAGGAAATATAAAGAGATAACGAGATATTCCCCTTCAAGATAAACCACTAATCACTCAATTAAGCCTCCTACAAATTTAGAATGGCTCCAAACAAGTTTTTTTCTGATTCCCGGACGAGCCCCCAATTTTTAAGATACCCCTAACGAGTTAAAAGAACCATCAGAAATGGAACACACTGGAGTCTGGTTTTAGAAGACAGAACATAGAATAGTACATTGCAGTTCAGGATTTCTGGCCCACAATGTTGTGCCGACCCTTAAACCCGGCCTCCCACCTTAAATTGTAACCCCAGATCCCGCTGGTCTCCCACAAAACCAAGTTTGAAAACATTTACTTTGTACGCTGCCTTGTAGATTGTCCTTCCAAAGTGTACCACCTCACACTTCTCTGTGTTGAACTCCATCTGCCACTTCTCAGCCCACTTCTGCATCCGATCAATGTCTCTCTGAAATCTGCTACAAACAAAACACAATTTATTAATATCTACGTAATATAGCAATATAAAACCAGAACAAATCAAACATGTTAGCAGAGCGACTGACGGACTGGTGCAGAGACCAGTAACCTGTCTCTTAATGTGAACAAACTAAAGAGATGGTTGTTGACTTCAGAAGGGCACCGAGCGACCACTCCCCGCTGAACATCGAAGGTTCCTCTGTAGAGATCGTAAAAAGCACAAAATTTCTTGGTATTCACCTGACGGAAATTTCACCTGGTCCCTCAACACCAACTACAAGCAAAGAAAGCCCAGCAGCGTCTCTACTTTCTGCGAAGGCTGAGGGAAGACTATCTCCCACTCTCCCCCCTCCATCCTCATCACGTTCGACAGGGGTTGTATTGAGAGCATCCTGAGCAGCTGCATCACTGCCTGGTTCGGAAATTGCACCATTTCGGATCGCAAGACCCTGCAATGGATAGTGAGGTCAGCTGAGAAGATCATCGGGGTCACTCTTCCCGCCATCACGGACACGTACACCACACGCTGCATCCGGAAAGGAAACAGCATTATGAAGGACCCCATGCACCCCTCATACAATCACTTCTCCCTCCTGCCGTCTGGGAAAAGGCACCGAAGCATTCGGGCTCTCACGACCAGACTATGTAACAGTTTCTTCCCCCAAGCTATCAGACTCCTCAGTACCCGAAGCCTGGACTGACACCTTGCCCTACTGTCCTGTTTATTAGCTATTGTAATGTATGCACTGTTTTGTGCACTTTATGCAGTCCTGTGTAGGTCTGTAATCTACTGTAGTTTCTCTGTGTTGTTGTTGCTGTTTTGTAAAAAGTAGTTCAGTCTAGTTTTTGGACTGTGTCATGTAACGCCATGGTTCTGAAAAACGTTGTCTCATTTTTACTATGTACTGCACCAGCAGTTATGGTCGAAATGACAATAAAAGTGACTTGACTTGACTTTACTTTACTTGATTATGCATATATAAATTTGTGAATATAAAACCCCAAACTTCTTCAAGCTCAGTTGGTAAATGATACAGTCTTACGATGGTATAGGAATGACGTCAGTGCAGTTCGTGATATTAAGTTGAGTAGAATTGAAGACAGAGAGAGAGCGAGAGTTGATTTGTTTTCCAAGTAAGCCGATGCCGTCGATCTTTCCGTTGTCCTCCGAAGTCCTGGTAATTTTACCAGCTGTGACCACACAAAAGGTTACCGTCTTCACGCGGTGAGGCTATCAACACAGGCAAGGGTTAAACACACCGATAGCCTTACACCGGTCACCCCTTTCCCACACTGCGAGTAAAACCCTTCCGTGGGCACTGAAAGCTCATCCAGTGTCTATTTCTTCTGTATTTCTGTCCGTGTCTTCCGTGTGTCTGTGTATCGGTCTGAAAAGCCAGCTGACCTTGTATGCATCCCAAATATGCTGAACACAGCTGTCCATTACACAGCTACGCCCTTCCGTAACCATGGAGACTCATAAGCTGTTCGGTGCACTCTCTCTCTCTAAATCGGTGTACACCCACTCCCTCTTTTTAAAGGCACAGTCCATATTGAATACACCTTTGGATCTCGTCACAGTTTTTACAGATAGCGAGGGTGTCAGCACACTTATTCACCAAACTGGCATTTCTGTCTGTAACAAAATGAAACTCGTATTGTGTCAGAGTGTTCTGTTAATAATGTTCGTGCAACATTATGCTGAGTGAACCTGAATACCTGATTGCAGACCGCAGTCCCTACACTGTATTTCATCTGCCACTTCATTGTCTGTTCTTCAAACCGGTCTGAGTCCTTCTGCAGACACCCACTTTGCTCTAAGCTGCCTATCCGGTACCTACCTTCGTAGCAACTACAAAGTCGGTCACCAAGCCACCAACTCTGTCATCCACATCGTTCATTTTAACATGAACAGAATAAATCTCATTACCGACTCCAGAGGAACGCCATTGGTTACCGGTAGCAAACAGAATAGGCTCGCATTGTTCTAACTCTTTGCCTCATGCCGGTAAACCAATCTTCGATCCGTGTCAGTATCTTTCCTGTAATACCATGAGTTGTGATCTTGTTTGGCAGCCTCATGTGCAGCGAGTCGTTAAAAACCATCTGAGAATCCAAGAGAAAAATATCCACTGCCTCTCCTTTGTCTATTCTGCTTGTTATTTTGTCAAAGAATTCCAAGAGATTTGACAGACAATATACACCCTGAAGACAACCATGCTGAATTTGGACCACTTCAGCTTGCGCTGAATACCCCTAAAAATCATCCTTAATGAAATCCAACCACGACTAACTGTTCTATAATTTCCTTTCTTCTGCCTCCCTTCCTTCTTAAAGTGTGGGATGACATTTGCAACTTCCTAGTTCGCCAGAAGCTTTCCAAAATCGAGACACTCTTGAAAGATAATTACTCATTCTTTAAGAGAAAAATGAGGGGGAATTTCTTCTCTCAGAGGCGGTGGGAATGTGAAATGTGCTGCCAGAGCAAGTGGCACGGTCGATTTTCAACATTTCAGAGATGTTTGGATGGGTATATGGATGACAGGGAATGGATGACTGTGGTCCCGTTAGAGGTTGCTGGAACTAGGCAGATTAAGGGTTTGGCACAGTCTAGAACTGGCCCAATGGCATTGTCCTGTGTTGTAATGTTTCATGACTCTAGTACCTTCACAAACTCTTCAGCTACCTCTTTCTGAACCTTGGGGTATACATCATCTGGTCCAGGAGTCTTATCTACCTCCAGGCGTTCCAGCTTCCAAAGCACATTTTCTCATTAGTAATGGCATCTATACTCACTTCTGTCCACGATACTCTTGAATTATTGTCTTTTTTTGAAAAATATGATAAGTCAAGGTAAGAGGTGTAGTGGGCAGGGGCGGAAGAATAACAAAGCGGTACTCCATCGGTGGAACTGGGAGATGGGAAGGGGTGTTAATTAAAAAAAATCTCCTCAGGATATGTTTTTCTTAACGAAACCAGAATTAAGCACTGCATGCCGGCATGTGTAAAACTAATACAAAATACACACCACTAAACTCAAATGAGAGCACCATCCAGAAACATGAAGAAATGGTCACTTGGAAGATCAAGTGAACCACTCATGTCCGTCCATAGAAGACATCCCAGCGATCTGAGCGCACAGTTTCCTGGCAAACTGAGAAATGAGTGTGCTTCGCGATGGCTGTACCTCAAGTTATACCAGGTTGATCTAAGAAACAAGTAAAATATAATAATAATGATGATGATGATAATAATAATAATTATTATTATTATTATTATTATTATAGTTTGACAAACCCTGCATAGACTCCATCGCTCCTTCATCATTAAAAGTAGAAGAATTAATTAAATAGTCGAACTATATTCTAAAGATATAAACATGAACTTTAGACAGGATAAGTGCAGAGCAAAATTATGAAAGTTGCAATAGAGCTGGTAGTGTATGAACCAGATCTGCCCGATACAATACAACTGAGAAATGAATATTAAACTTAAGATTAAAAGACGTGGGAGCAGAGTTAGGTTATCGAGTCTGCTCTGCCATTTCATCATGGCTGATCCAATTTTCCTCTCAGACCCAATCGCTGGCTTTCACCCTGTATCCCTTCATGTCCTGACAAGTCAGGAATCTATCAATCTCTGTCCTAAGTAAGCACAATGTCTTGGCCTCTACATCTGCCTGTGGCAACGAATTCCACAGATTCACCACACTCTGGCTAATCTCATCAACGTTGGATATGGAGGCCCCGCTATTCAGAAACTGTTTCCTCTGGTCCTAGACTCTCTCACCATAAGACACATTCGGACATCATCCAGCCCATCGCGGACATTCGATATATTCAAATTGTATCACCAATCAAATTCTCTTCATATGACAAAATTTCAATCCTGGAATCATTTTCATAAACCTCTGCTAAACTCGTTCAAGTGTTAACCCATCCTTTCTAAGACCAGGGGCCCAAAACAGCATACAATCTCTAAGTGAGATGTTGTGCCTTTTTCAGTTCACAGCTGGTATGTACAGACCACGTGAGGTCCTCGGTGATGTGGATGCTAAGGATCTTAAAGCTGTTTACCCTCTCAACTACAGATCCATTGATGTCAATAGGGGTTAGCCCGTCTTTATTCCTCCTGTAATCCACATCCAGCGCTTTTGTTTTTGCGACATTGAGGGAGAGGTTGTTTTCTTGGCACCAGTGTGTTGGAGAGATAACTTCTTCCCTGCAGGCCACTTCGTTGTTTTTTGAGATTAGTTCAATCAATATACTATCGTCGGCAAATGTAATTAACAGATTGGAGCTATGGGAGGCGATACAATCATAGGTATACAGGGAGTAAGGGAGGGGACTCAGTTCATGGCCCTGAGTGGCTCCTGTGTTGAAAGTCAGAGGGGTGGAGCTGAGGGAGCCCACTCTTACAAACTGCTGGCGATCTGAGAGGCAGGGTCAAGGACGAGATCTCTGAGCTTCCTGTCGAGCCTGCGGGAAATTATGGTGTTGAATACTGAACTGTCGTCCAAGAATAGCAATCTCACATAAGCATCCTTCTTCTCCAGATGGGTAAGGACGATGTGTAGATCAGTGATAATGCGCCGTCTGCCGATCGGTTGCGTCGGTTGGCAACTTTAAAGGGGTCCAGCGGCATCCTTTCATAAAAGGGTTACATACAATAATCACACAGGCCCGCGTCAGTCACCAAGTAATCTCAATGCCCCGCTGTGTCCCCACAACCTCGTGTCAATCAGGAACGGATTTGTCCTGGGAAATGCACAACGGAAATGTGAATGTATTTTAGGCTGGGGTTCTGGACAGGTTTTCCCCGTGCAGGCAGGGAAAGGACGGTAGGTTGAAGGAACCGGACCGGACCCTAACAGTATCACCTCTGCCTTCAAATTGATCCTTCCAACGTGAATCATTCCGTACCTTTCCGGGTTGAACTTCATCTGTAACCTCTCAGCGCTGCTCTGCGTCCTGTAGCTGTCCTGTTGTAATCTGTGACAACCTTCTACACTATCCAGAATTCCACCAACTTGCACATCATTGCAAGTACAATAAACCACCATTCCACTTCCTTACTTACATAATTTTTAAAGCACTAAAATTCGGTGCTCTCGGAACAAATCTCTGCAGGACACCACAGGCACCGGCATCCAGGGAGAAAACGTTCAATCCACAACTATCCTCTGCCTTCTGGGGCGTCAGTCCTGAATCCACCAGCCAACTTTCCCAGGATACCAAGCCTTCTAACGTTCTGAAATGACTTACCTGATTAACTGAAGGATGACCATCACATCCTCACAAAATTGAAGCAGGCTCGAGAAACATAATCTTACCCTCACAAAGCCATACTGATTCTTCCAAATCAGGTAATACTTCTCCAAATTCTGCTAAATTCTGTTTCTAAGAATGTTCTCCAATAATTTGCCCATCACTGAAGTAGGACTTACCGCTTCCCACAGTCACCCAGGGATTCTCCCGACCACACAAGAGGACTTATCTATCCTAATGTATTTTTTTCAGAAGTTCCAGTACATCCTCCCTCCTAATCTCGGTATGTTGTCGCACCTGCTCTGTCTCTGGTCCGACTGCTCTGAAACCTACTCTGTCCCTGGTCCGCCGGCTCTGAATCCTGCTCTGTCCCTGGTCCGGCGGATTTGAATCCTGCTCTGGACCTGTTTCGCCAGCTCCGGATCCGTTTCTACCCTGGTTGCCGCCCTGCTCTGTATCCTGCTCAGCTCTGGTTGCCGGCCTGCTCTGTATCCTGTTCTGCGCTGGTTGCCGACCTGATCGGAATCCTGTTCTTCCCTGGTTGCCGGCCTGTTCATTATCTGTTCTGTCCGGCTGGTCGTGTTCCCCTGCTTCTCTCGTACGCTGGTCCCGCTGTTCCGCCTTATTCGCATTGCCCGCGTTGTCACGCTGTCGGTTGTCTTTCCCAATGTACCCGGTGTGTCACGGTAGTCCTGCTGCTCAACCTGGACCCAGCTTTCTTCTGTTCCCTCGCCTCCATCGGGTAAGCCAGGCCGTTGCCGTTGCCCTACGGGTGGTTCTGTCCCTTCCTACCCCTCATCTCTGATGAGTTGTGCCCCGCACCTGCCCAGGTGTCCGCGCCTTGCACAGGCCTACGTGTTTCCGCCTGGGAGGCGGCCCTGCCCGTGATCCATATGCGGCCCGCCTTGAGGACTCATCCTGCCCTGACTGAAATCTGGGATCCTCCCACCTCGCCTGAAATCTGGGATCCTCTCGTCTCGCCTGACCTCCGGGATCCAGCCCCGCCTGCATTACCCTTTGCATGCCATGGCATCCCCATCCTGTCCTACCCCTAGCACTTCAGTGCCTGCGTCCTGCATTTGGGTCCATTTCATGTCCTCTCCTGACAGATACTTACTCAAGTCAACCGAGGGCCGCATGTTAGTAAAAATTCCTCAAAGGAAACAGAGTAATGAGACGTTCTCCAATAAGCCGAGGGCCGCACATTAATACGAGTTCCGCAATTGAAACAGAGTGGTTAGACTGTCTCCAATAAAGAGAGGGTGTCTCAGCGCTCCGAGAACCACAATAGGCACAGAGCTGTGCACTGCAGGTGCTGGAGGAAGTGTGATTAAAAGGTGAGCTTGAAAACTTCCGCTGTTCTGCACATGCTCGTAGTGACGCTCGAAAGCCAATACACCTGACAGTAAATCCGAAGAAAAAAATACAAATCGTGGCAAATAATTGAACAACCTGTGAACCTGCGGATAGCTCACAAATTTTACTTGTTTCTTTTGTTCAAAGAGAGAATGGATAAAGAAATAGTGGTATAATTGTCGCAGGTTTGAGAATATCATTGACGTTAAATAGACTGCATCGCACGTCACGGTTGTGGGGTGGTCAACACATTGAGTGGCAGAGGTCAGGTTCCTGCCAAACGCCCCATGTGTGCGCTGGAAAACATTGATCTTCAAACTGTCCACAGCTCTCGCTAATTTCCAGGAGACACATTCCGTTTTTGCTCATAAGTCTCTGGAATATGGCTCTGGATCTTTTAAACTGTTTTGAGGAATATGTGCAGTGCATTTTATTGTAACACGTGCCAGATGTCACTGTGATTTCCATCATTCACACCGCCCTGAACGGCTGGAGCGAAAGAAAGAAAAGAATAAACGAATGTTCCCCTTTAATAAAGAAGTTCTCCATTTCACCTGCCAGAACAAACTCCTTCCCTGAATTTCAGAAGCCAATGTGTTCCCTCAAATGGTACCAAATAAATCGACTTCAAGATTAATGCCAACGTTAAAAGCAATAGAGATATAAATATATCCAATTTAAATAGCTGAAGCTGGGCATCATTGAAAATAACATGGAAAATTTGCATCATTTTTTAAAAAAGTAAATAGATTACAATATCCCTTGAGGAGTCAAATTCAAGACACGGGAACAATGAGTAAAAAATAGTTTAACGTAAGTGTTTGTGCAGTTGATTGTCACTAATGTCCCTGACGTGATCGCCACGCTAATTGCCTCAGTGGAATTGCTCTCACCTCAATAAAAGTCTGTTAAACCGATCGCCAGTCCATCTGAGCAGCTGAAACGTTCTGTACAACTGAACGCTGCTTCTGACGGAATATGGGATAGTCGACGATTTACTACATCGCGGCCATTTTCTATCCTACACTTGTAGCGGTTGGTGTCCCCGGTAAGATGCCGGAGCTGGTTACTTTATGTATGGTGCCGTCGTTACTCTGCTCCGAGATCCGAACTGTTACTAAGCACAGATGCTACCATCGGCTGAAACGTGTTTCCGGAATGGAGGATTCAGACATCTAACGGTTTTACTTCCATTTTCCATATTTCGATAGCAGTGTTTTCTTCCTTTTTCAATTAAGTTGTTGCCGACATTGCCAGAGTTTCATAATTTAACTTCCCTAGGCTTTCTTAAGTGATGTTAAGTGATGCTGGTCTCTGATTTTCTCGCTCCGAGTCTCTATCAGCGCAGACTCTTCGACCATATAACAACGCGGCAGTTTATTTAAATGACGGCCCAGTATATTTCCAACATGTAGGACTGTTCTTCCGTGAGTCAGTAAATGATAACTCGTGCTTTATGTCTCCATGATGCAACGTTGTCACCGCTAGAAACAACCCCTTCAGCTATTTCACCTCTAATAATGGAAATGGCGTTGTTTACAGGAGCGATCGACTGCTCACCGGTACGTGAGCCGTGGAACTCGGATGCCTCGCTCTAAACTGTCGGAAGGTCGCCAATCCACTGACACTCACATCCGTCATTGTCCTCCAGCCGGAGTGCAGCGACCGAGACTGCACACACTGGATAGCCGCTTTCCACTTCCAAACAGACCATACCCTGCAAAGCATCGGTAGAATGGGGGAATTCAGAGAGTTGACCATATTTCTATTTTTGTTTCCAAATTTCTTGCAGTTAATCTAACGGCGATTGTGATCCTTTCTCGGGGAAAATGTGGACTCTCCAAATGTATCACCCGTTACCTGGTTGGAATGGCAACAGCGGATCTGATGGTGGTTATCGTTGTTGCTTTAGTGGAACAGACCAACAATATCTACATTTATTCCAGATCCCTGTTCATCACTCCTGTATGCGCTCTGACATTTGTATTTGTGGTTGCGACGCGGGACTGTTCTGTTTGGTTCACGGTCAGTTTTACCTTCGATCGCTTCATCGCAATATGTTGCCGAAAGCTGCGGGAGCGATACTGCACCGAGAGAACAGCAACGGTGGTTATCGTGACCGTGGTTATAGTCAGCTGCGGAAAATGTGTCCCGTGTTACTTTGTCCTTGAACCTTACGTCATCATTGACAACATGCCGTGGCGGTGCACCCTCACATATGAATACGCTACTTCACCCGTGTGGAGAGGATACCAATTACTGCTCGGTATTGTAACCCCATTGCTACCAATCGGCTTAATCCTGGTGTTTAACGGGTTAACCATAAGGCATATCGTTGTTGCAAATAGAGTCCGCAGAAGGCTTCGGCACAGCAGCGACAATCAGAAAGATGCCGAGGTGGAAAAACGCAGAAAATCGATGATTTTGTTGTTTTCTATATCGGCTAATTTCATATTATTTTGGATGCCCTATGTAGCCCATTCCGTGAAATGGCAAGCACAAAACTATTTTTACGAGGACAGATATTTGAGTTCTCCGGTATACATCCTACAGCAATTTGGGTTAATGATGCAATTTCTCAGCATGTGCACCAATACTTGTATCTATACACTGACACAGAGGAAATTCAGAGCAGAGCTGAGGAATGGAATGAAGTATGTGTTTACAATAAATGGCCATCTGTGTAGATAACGCCCGTGTCTAATGGTAAGTCAGCGGAGTTTTCAAATAAAGCAGTTTTGCAATGAACAAGTTAGGCATTTATGTCATTAATTCAAACAATCATATGCCTGGTCATCGGGAAATTGCTGAAATGGCGGACGATTGTTTGCTTCATCCGGTTCAGGTCGGTAGCAATACAAACGCTCAATGTTGCTGGCGTGATTGTTAAATTGGTTGAAGTATGTTCCAAACTATCACAGACACTCGACTGTCACAAGGGCGGAATCTCTTCAGGAATTTCCGTGTTTTAGATATTTGAAAATGGACAGGGTCGGGTAACAGAGTGTAAAGGGAGTGCGGTGGCAAACCAGGGATAGTATCGCAGCTGCAGAAAGGTAGGACAACGTGGAGTGTTCCTTTGTTAATAAACTGTGACACGAACACAGAAACATGAAGGGCGCGAGCACCCTGTATGGAGTATTCAACAAAAAAGAACGCAACGGGAACAGTGAGGAACCGATCGGGAAGCGGATCTTTGACATGCGCCATGTTATTGACACGGTCAAATAAGTGAAACTTACACAATATTCTTTGGCACCTCCCCAGGGTAAAATGGTTAGGTATGGTATAATTTCTCTGTAGTATCCAGGAAAGATTCATGTCACTATAAGAAGAAAGGTGGGCTAGAGAACCGTCCACACTGGATCTAATGTTAGAAAAGGAAACGGATTAGGTGACAGATCTCTCCGCGTGTCAGCCTTTCAGAACGATAGGGCAGAACTCCCCAACATTTACCTTGCGCAGGGGTAAGACCAGGGAGCCTGGAATTTGGGGTCTGCGATGTATGGTGCTACCTGGCAAGAACTTGGGAACGTAGATTGGGAAATGATGTTCTCAGGGAAATGCGCAACAGATATGTGGAGATTGTTTAGGGAGCACTGACATGGGGTTCAGTATGGGCTTGTCTCATTGATGCATGGAAAGGATAATAGCGTAAAGTAACTCTGGTTGACAAGAAAGTTGGAACAGCTCGCCAAGAGGAAGAAAGAAAGATACCTACGGTTTAGGAAGAAAAAATCGGGTAGGGTTATGGCGAGTCGCAATGCAGACAGGAAAGAATTTAACAATCGGCTTAGAAGAGGTAGAAAGTGACTTGAGAACCCTTGGCGAGTTGCACTGTGAAGAACAGGAGGAGACTAGAGAGAGTGTGGGCAGGTCAGAGGAAAACCTGTGACTGGAGTCCAAAGAGGCTGTGAAGCTCCTCACTGAATACATTCATGAATGTGAACACAGCGTAAAAAGGCAAATATGCCAAACATGCTGACGCTTCGAAAGTGGACAAGATGGAAACTTGGAAAACATTATGATAGATGATTCCCCGATACCGGAAGTGATATAGTCCAGGTAATGTTGGAAGGCGAGTGAAGATATTGCTGCACTTTTGGACAAGATATTTGTGTCTTCGCTGGCCATGGAAGTAGAACTAGAAGACTGGGTGACGGCAAATGTAATTCCTCTGTTGACGAAAGATAATAGATATACTCTTTCGAATTAGAGACCGCTGAATATTATGTCAGTAGTGGGTAAATTATTGGAGAAGATTATCGTGGAGGGAATTTTTGGGCATTTGGAAAAAACGTAGTCCAGCTATGGAGAGTCAACATGGCTTTTTGAGCGGCATGTTGTCCTTTATGAACCAGATTGCATTATTTGTAACAGTGAAAAACAAACAGATGAATCAGAACAGTCGATGTGGATATATTAATCTTGCTCAGTCGTTTGATCCGTTCTCAATAGTAGAATCATTCAGAAAGTCAGGAGGGTTGGGATCGAGGGAAACCAGGCTGCGCTAATTCAGAATTGGCTTACTCACAGAAGAGAGTTGATGTATTAGATAGAGTGAATTCTGGCAGGAAGACAGCGGTCAGCCGTATTCCGTAAGGAGGGTAGAAATTTCGGTAGACTTCACAACTATATTTGGACTCTGTAGTTATAACCGATTTAATCTGACCACCGAGCAGCAGCTGGATAATTTATGGAAATAGGGCTGGCGACGTAAGCAAATCGCTGAGCTATTGACTGCACCGCCACGTTGTCTAAACTGACCTGTGATGTCCATATTACAGGGCAGATGCTATGACGAATTCAAAACAATCTTTTCCAATGGAACCCGACAACTTAAAACCAGCATTCCAAAGTGTTGAGCAGCAGCCTTTGGTGCTCATTAAAAGAACCAGCCTTCCAAAATGAAGATTCCAAATTCCCAATACAAGTGCACACCATTTTATCCTAATACCAATTTACCTCTGAATCGTGGTTTTATCGTATAACCATATAAATATTACAGCACGGAAACAGGCCATCACGGCCCTTCTAGTCCGTGCCGAACGCTTACTCTCACCTAGTCTCACCGACCTGCACTCAGCACATAACCCTCCAATCCACTCCTGTCCATATACCTATCCAATTTTACTTTAAATGACAATATCGAACCTGCCTCTACCACTTCTACTGGAAGCTCGTTCCACACAGCTACCACTCTGTGAGTAAAGAAGGACCCCCTCGTGTCACCCCTAAACCTTTGCCCCCAACTCTCAACTCATGCCCTCTTGTTTGAATCTCCCTACTCTCAATGGAAAAAGCCTATCCACGTCAACTCTGTCTATCCCCCTCATAATTTTAAATACTTCTATCAAGTCACCACTCAACCTTTTACGTTCTAAAGAATTAAGACATAATTTGTTCAACCTTTCTCTGTAACTTAGGTGCTGAAACCCAGGTAAGATTCCAGTAAATCTCCTCTGTACTCTCTCTATTTTGTTGACATCTTTCCTATAAATCGGTGACCAGAACTGTGCACAATACTCTAAATTTGACCTTACCAATGCCTTGTATAATTTTAACATTGCATCACAACACCTATACTAAATGTTCTGATTTATAAAGGACAGCACACGAAAAGCTTTCTTCACCACCCTATCCACATGATATTCCACCTTCAGGGAACTATGCACATTATTCCTAAATCAATCTGTTCTACTGCATTCCTCAATGCCTCCATTTACCATGTATGTCCTAATTTGATTATTCCTACAAAAATGTAGCACGTCACACTTATCCGCATTAACCTCCATCTGCCATCTTTCAGCCAACTCTTCTACCTGCCCTAAATCTCTCTGCAGACTTTTAAAACCGACTTCATTATCCACAACGCCACTTACCTTAGAAGCATCTGCATATTTACTAATCCAATTTACCACCCTATCATCCAGATCATTAATGTATATGAAAAACAACATTGGACCCTGTACAGATCCCTGAGGCACACAACTATTGACTGGCCTCCAACCTGACAAACGGTTTTCCACATTACTCTCTGGCATCTCCCGTCCAGCCACTGTTGAATCCATTTTACTACTTCAATATTAATACCTAACGATTGAACCTTCCAAACTAACCTTCCGTATGGTACCTTGTCAAAGGCCTTACTAAAGTCCATATAGACAACATCCCCTGCTTTTCCCTCGTCAACTTTCCTATTAAACTCTTTTAAAATTCAATAATATTTGTCAAACATGACCTTCCACTCACAAATCCATGTTGACTGTTCCTAATCAGACACTGTCTATCCAGAAAATTATATATACCTTCTCTAAAAATAATTTCCATTCATTTACCCACCACTGACGTCAAACTTACAGGCCGATAATTGCTAGGTTTACTCTTCGAACCCTTCTTAAACAATGGAACTACATGAGCAATAGGTTAATCCTTCGGCACCATCCGCGTTTCTAATATTTCTGTCAGAGCCCCTGCTATTTCTACACTAACTTCCCTCAAGAATCTATGGAATAGTCTGTCAGGACCCGGAGACTTATCCACTTTTATATTCCTTAAGAGCTCCAGTATTTCCTCTTCTTTAATCATCATATTTTCCATAACTTCCCTACTTGTTTCCCTTACCATACACAATTCATATAGCCATATAACAATATAACAATTACAGCACCGGGACAGCCCATTTCGGCGCTTATAGTCCGAGCCGAACGCCTTCTCCCACCTAATACCACTGGCCCGTACTCAGCCCATAACCCTCTATTCCTTTCCTGTCCATATACCTGTCCAATTTTACTTCAAATGACAATACCGAACCTGCCTCTACCACTTCTACTGGAAGCTCGCTCTACACAGCTACCACTCTCTGAGGAAAGAAATTCCCCCTCATGTTACCCCTAAACTTTTGCCCCCTAACTCTCACCTCATGCCTTCTTGTTTGAATCTCCCCCACTCTCAATGGGAAAAGCCTATCCACGTCAACTCAATCTATCCCCTTCATAATTTTAAATACCTCTATCAAGATCGGCAAATTTGCTGATCCAGATAGTTGATATAAATGAGAAACTGCCACGAACACAGCGACGATCCCTGGAGCACTCCTCTCGTCACACGTCCCCAGTCAGCGAGACAACCATCCACTATCACACACTATCTTCCGCAACATAGCCAATGACGAATCCAATTTTCTACCTCATCGTGAAAGACAAGCGACTGAACCGTCCCGACCATCCTCCCATACGGAACCTTGCAAATTCCTTGCTGAAGCCCCTGTAGACGGCATCCATTGCCTTGCCTTCAACCCCATTCCTGGTAACTACCTCGTAAAGCTCTGTAAGATTGCTTAGACATGACCTACGACGGCCTGATCCATACTGACTATCGCTAATGTTCCTGTTTGTCCCGACACTTCCCTTCATACCCCATGACCAGCGTAGTCTGAACACGGCGGACAATTCCTCATTACGTAATACTTGACGTGTCCCTTCCAAGCAAAACTATCCATATCATCCAGCGGCCGGTACTGACATATATGGCCTATTGCTGTTAAATACTCCTGCAATATTATCAGACACATTGAGAGTAGTCTGGAAAAGGAAGGCGTCGTAGCTTTAAATAACGAATCGACTGGACTTAAGTAGGAAGATACGATACACTAGATAGAGCATAGAACATAGAAGATTAGCAGAACCAGATTTAATATCATGGGCGTATGTCGTGAAAGTTGTTAACTTTACGGTAGCAGTACAATGACATGCACGATGATTAAAAAAAGAGGGAAAAACCCGAGTTACAGTTGGCAGCGGGCAAGACACTGTTCCTGAATCGCTGAGCCTGAGCTTTCAGGCTTCTGTATCTCCTTCCCGATGGTAACACTGTGTAGAGGGCATGTCCTGTTAGTGGGCAATGTTAATGATGGACGCCACTGTGACAAGAATCATCCCTTGTAATAACGATCTGTGAGGTACAGAGAAGCTGTGTTTATCAACAAGTAACTTTTATTATTTGAACTAAAATGCAGTTAGATTCACATGCTATCTACCTGTCTGCACCGTACGAGAACCCCTGACACTCCATGAACATTCAATGAAGAAAAAATGCATGAACCCGGGAAAGGAGTCGACGCTGGACAGAGAGTCGAGAGAGAGAGACTGGGGAGAAAGAGACCGGGACAGAGACTGGTGAGGTAGCGTGAGATAGAGGAGGGTAGAGAAAGACCATGGGGAGGGAGGCCGGGGAAGTCGAGGGATCTGGTGTGAAGAGAGATCGGGGGTTGGGGAAAGGTTTTAGATGGAGAGGGAGATCGGAGTCGGGAGGGAGTTTGGTGTCGGCAGAAAGCGGGAGGGGGATAGCCGGGGAAAGAAGTGAGAACCGCGGATGGAGAGGGAGACGTGACAAAGAGAAACTGTGCAGAGACAGGGGGCCCGGAGAGAGACTGGATGAGAAAGATAATGGCGGAGGGAGCGTCCGGAGGCAGGGCGCGGGGTTGGGGTAGGTAGAGAGAGAGGCTGGGAAAGAGAGGCCAGGGTTGAGGAGAGACGGGATAGAGAGAATGTGAGAGACGGGTGGGGGAGAAAGAGACTGGGGAATGTACAGAGACTGCGGCGAGAGTCTGAGAAGAGAAGGACGGGAGGGAGAGAGAGACGCAGCCGAGATTCTAGGAGAGGAGAAACGGCAGGGGGAGAGGGAAACTGAGGGAGGCCGGGTGGGGCGCCATAGAGGGAGAACTGCATGTTAGAGCTACGGTAGGGGAATGGAGGAGAAACTTCGGAAGGACACTGGGAGGAGAGACGAGAGAGAGAGACTGGTGAAGTAGAGAGAGACCGAGGGCTTAGAAAAAGACCAGGGGGAGGGAGACCGGGTAAGTCGAGAGATCTGGAGTGAGAACAGATATTTGGGATGGGGAGAGATCAGTGTGAGGAGGGAGACTGAAAGAGAACTTGGAAGGGGAGAGCCCAAGACAAGGGTGGGGGCGTAAGATAGGAGTAACGGCGGGGAGGGAGAGAAATTCATGGCAGGGAAAGGTGAGAGGGAGAGACTGGGACTGGGGAGTTAATCGGGGAGAGAGAGGCAGAGTTAGATACTAGTGGCCGGGGGGCGGGTCGGGTTTGGAGAGGCTGGTGGATACAGAGAGACGGGATTCTAAAATACTTGGGAGGGAAATAGACACTGGGAGTTGAGAGAGAGAGAGAGAGAGAGAGAGAGAGAGAGAGAGAGAGAGAGAGAGAGAGAGAGAGAGAGAGAGAGAGAGAGAGAGAGACAGACAGACAGACAGACAGACAGACAGACAGACAGACAGAATGGGATAAGGTAGGGAAGTGTGAGTCAGAGAAGTTTGTCCACAAAAGCACTGAGCGAATAGAGGACTTTCCATCCTGCAGGGAATTCTGGGATTACAGCGCTTCCATTCCAAAGTCCTTCAAAAACAAGCATCCCGTGTCATCTCGCTGACCTCTCCCACCCAGCCGGCTTGACCACACTCCTTCCCACACCGTATCCCCGATCTCGCTTTCCTAAACCGGTCTTTGCGATCTTCACCCTCTGCCTCTCTGTGATCACATCCGTTGGCTCGTGTAACGAACGCGAAAAATAGTTTGATGAAACATGCTGAGTCATGTTGGTAATGGGACACTCTGGACAATTTACAGTGTGGGTCCTTCTCCACAGGGCCCCTCTACCCACCTGTCGGCTGTATAACCTGCCCGACCAGAAAGGGAAGCAATGGAGGCTTACCTGAATGACTGTCTTGCGCCGGTCATTATCCGATCCTCATCTTCCCCTGCAGGCGCATGATTCTTCTTTGTGGGTAAGAAACACGGCTCACTGCGCCCCTGCGTTGACTACCGTGGCCTGAACAACATCACCATAACGAATAAGTCTCCACTGCCCCTTATCCCTGCCTTAGAGCCCCTTCACGGAGCCACAATTTTCTCTAAGTTGGACCTGCGGAATGCCTATCACCTGGCAGGATAAGTGGTGGGGGGGGGGGGGGGGTGTTCGAGTAGAAAACAGCTTTTAACACACCTCTTGGTCATTGCGAATATCTGATGATGCCATTCGACCTCATCAATGCCCCCGCTGTCTTCCAAGCACTGGTAAACTATGTCCTTACAGAATTTATTAACCGTTTCGTTTTCTTTTATTTGGACGACATCTTAATCTTCTCCCGCAGTCTCCAGGAACACCCACCATGTCCGTCAGGTTCTTCAGAGGCTTTTGCAGAACAAGATATTCGTGAATACTGAGAAGTTTGAGTTTCATGTCCCTCCTGTCAGTTTCTTAGGCCCGCATTGAGAGCGGGCAAGTGAGGGTGGGTCCCGAAAAGATCCGGAGTGGCCAAACCCCATCGATGTCAGAGGATCGCAAATTTCTACCGTCGCTTCATCAGGAATCACAGCCGCGTGGCAGCACCACTTACTCGACTCACCTCTCCTAAGACACATTTTCTCTGGACCTCCCGAAGCGGACTCAGCCTTCTCGGAGCTAAAGAGGCGTTTCACGTCCGCTCCTATCCTGGCCCAACCTGACCCTTCTGGTCATTGTGGAAGTCGACGCCTCCGACTCTGGGGTGGGAGCGGTCCTCTTCCAACGCTCCAGCGCAGACCAAAAGCTTTATCGCTGCGCCTCCTTCTCTCGCCGCCTATCCCACGCCGAACAGAACTACAACGTAGGGAACCGAGAGTCACTGGCCGTCAAACTCGCTTTGGAGGAGTGGAGACACTGGCTGGAGGGCGCTGAACATCGTATTCATCGCCAGGACGAACTACAAGAACCTCGCATAACTCTAAAACGCCAAACGACTGAAATCCCGGGAAGCCCTTTGGGCATTACTTTTTGGCCGTTTCAGATTCACACTCGCCTATCGTCCTGGTTCCAAGAACGTGAAGCACGATTCTCTCTCTCGTCAATATGTTTCCGAGGAGGGCTTCCAAACCCCGACACCATCCTTCCACCATCCTCTGTGGTGGCTGCCCTCACCTGGGAGATGGAATCCATAGTCAGCGAGGCCCAGCGGACTCAACCTGACCCAGGGAATGGACCCGTCAATCGTCTCTTCCTGCCCACCGCTGTACAGTCTCAGGTTCTCCAGTGGGGGCACACTTCTTGTTTCGCCTGCCATCCCGGGATCGATCGGACTCTGTCCCTTCTGAAGAGACATTTCTGGTGGCCCTTCATGGATGCTGACACTCGTTCCTTGGTCTCTGCCTGTTCTGTGTGTGCCCGTGTAAAAGCCTCACACCGACCACCTGCTGGATTGCTTCGTTCCCTACCTTTCCCGAGCCGCTCTTGGTCTCACATTGAGCTGAATGTCATTACGGGACTACCCCCTTCACATGGGATCACTGCCGCACTCACCGTGATGGACCGCTTCTCCAAAGCTGTGCACTTCCTAGCCCTTCCCAAACTCCCTACAGCCCGTGAAACACCCGACCTCCTTCTTCATCACATCTTCCGTTATCATGGAATTCCCTCGGACATTATATCTGAGCGGGATCCGCATTTCATCTCTCAAGTCTGGATATCCTTTTGTCAAGCCGTTGGAGCCTCAGTAAGTCTGTCTTCCGGATTCCACCCACAGGCTAAAGGTGAAACTGAACGAGCAAACCAGGATTTGTAAGCAGCAATAACCGCCAGCAACCCGTCATCCCAGAGCACTCATCTACCTTCGGTAAAGTACGCCCACAACTCCCTGGTCAGCACCGCCACCGGCATGTCCCCCTTCGAATTCTCCGTCCGTTATCAACCCCTTCTGTTTCCTGCACATGAAGACGACATCGATGTGCCTTCAGTTCAGGCCCATCTCCGCCAGTGCGGCAAGGTCTGGAAGGATGCACGCGTGGCTCTGCTCCACTCAGCCGACTGCAACCTGGAGGACTGCCGATCGCCATCGAATTTCTACACCTAATTAGCGGCCTGGGCAGAAGGTTTGGCTCTCGTCGAAAGACATTCGCCTTAAGAACGAACCCAAGAAACTCGCCCCTCGCTACATGGGACCATTCGAATTTGAGAGTATAATCAACCCCTCGGCAGTCAGAATCAAACTGCTCAGATCCATGCACATTCATCCCACGTTCCACGTCTCCCAGTTGAAACCGCTATCTCTTAGCTAATTGTGCCCTTCTGCCAAACCCCTTCCACCCGCCCGTATCATTGACGACCACCCAGCGTACACCGTCTTGTGAATACTGGATGTGCGCCGGCAAGGCAGTACCTGGTCGATTGTGAGGGATCCGGCCGGGAGGAACGCTCCTGGATTCCCGGTTCCTTCATCCTGGATCCTTCCCTCATCCGTGATTCCATCGAGACAATCCGGACCAGCCTGATGGTTCGCCTGGAAGCTCCCGTTGAGGGGGGGGGGGGGTATTACTATCATGGTCCTGATCATCACTTCCGTATTTTTTTTTATTTTCCTTTGATTGCGCCACGATTCCGACTGCTAATTTCCCATTTGCTGCTAAATCCCTTTGATAACGGCATACCTATTTTTCATCAGGACCTGCAGCATAAGAACCGCGGATTTGCACCCACTAGTTGCCTGATCGTTGGTTTTGCCTGTGTGGTAATTAACGTTTCCCGACCGCTTAGGACCGTATCTTCTAAGTTTTTTCTCCAGATCGAGAATTTCCTGTGAAAGTCCATTTCTTCTTGTCAAGTTCAGTTTTCTAAGTTGAATTCCAGTTCAGAGGTTTACCTGTGAAACACAGCCTCTTAGCATGAAAATAAGTCTTCTAATGTTTTACTTCAGTGTAACTCTGTCTCTCCGTACTAAGAAGAGTTCTATCCGCCGTTTCTTTCTCGACGCTCCGACTCAAGATAAAGTCTGTCCGACGTCTCCCGCCTACCTGCTCTCCCTCCTATTTTCCGTTCACGTCTGCATCCTAACCAGTTCTCCGTGCCTGTCTCCTGCACTTGGGTTCGCCTCATTCGTTGTAACAAGCACATCCTTTTCCTTAACATCTACACACTTAAACTTTTCATACCACTGCAAGTCATATCTACAATCGCCAAGATCCTTTTTTTACGTAGTGAATACTGAAGCAAAGTATTCATTAAGTACCTCTGCTATCTCCTCCGGCTCCCTACACACTTTTCCACCCTCACCATTGATTGGTACTATTCTCTCACATCTTATCATCTTGTTCTTCACATACTTTTAGACAGCCATGAGGTTTTCACTAATACTGCTTGGAAAGGCCTTGTCATCGCACCTCAGGCTCTCGTGATTTCGATCCTAATCTCCATCCTGGTAGCATTAAAATCTTCTGGTTCATTACCATTACCTGTTTATCTGAACATTTCGTAAGAACTTCATTCTGTATCTGTCAGTCTCTGCTACAGTGTGTGAGTGTGGATTTCATTCGGTATCTGACACTCTCTACTATCGTGTAAGTCTGGGGTTCGTTCTGTTTCTGTCTGCTCCAGCGTTACGGTGTTGTCTCAGTCCCGTACCTGTGAATATCTGACTCAGTGTGAGCCGCTGTTTTTTTCTCTCCTTCTTTCCTGCTGTTCCACCAATCTAGTGAATACTCTTAAAATAGAATCTGTATTCACTGAGCTATTCTTAGAACAAGAGCCTTCTACAATTGGATGATGTTAAAATTGTGAGAGAGTCAGTGCACTGATGAATAATGACGGTTGTACTAGGCAACACATTGAGCGCCATAGGGTCATATGGGAAACAGACCATTCTGCATGCTATACGTTGCTAAACCGCACAGCGCCAACTGAGCAGCATTTGATCCGTAAACCTCTATGTTTTGGCAACACAACTTCTGAAAGGTTGAATGAAAATAAACAAAATAAATATATTGATTAATTTAAATAAATAAGTGCGTAATGAATTTCATAAATCGATCGAAATAAAACCCACCAAGACAGCCTGTTTCATGTTCCTGCAATATTTATATGAATACATTCCCCTCAGCAATTCTAAATTGCTCCTTCACCGTGTATCTCTGCACTCTTACGTTTGCTGATTCCGTCACATATTCCTCAATGTGAACCGGAGCGTGAATCTACTCGAGTTATGTCCCACTCATAAATAATATAAAAATCATTTCGATTTTCTTATGACAGTTTCGGACTCGTCTGCAATATGCCATGAATTTTGATTGGGAAAATTGTAACTACGTTGTTCGGGGCAGCACTGAGAGAGTTTGTGAGTAGGAATTCGAGGGAAGCTCAACTCTGACATTTGGAATCATCCAAAGGTCCACATTGCAGCAGGCGGTTGACTGATGAACTCTGAGAAATTGCTGTCACTGCTACGTCACTGCACAGCCGGGAATGTTCCGCTCGTCAGGGACATCGCTGGCGGGAGAACTTGTTCCGGTGTTGCAAGACACCGTGTCCTATGTTACACCCGTCAGTGCAGAAGACCAAGATGAATGGGGGTGAATGGACAGCAGATGATGAACAGATTGACATTATAATGTGAACCCATCACCTGGACAAGTTGGGATCATGGAACAGCAGAGAACAGGAACAAGCCCTGTGACTCACTACTCCTGCGCTGAACAAGATACCGAAAGAGACTAAACTCTGTTGTCAGTACATGAACCATCTCCCTTCATTCACTGGATGCTCATGTGCTTTGAATGAATATTTACCGTTATGGGAATCTAAACGTTGTATCCTAATAGAAGGCAAACCTTTGTCATCGGCTCCCTTGTTGAAGTAAATATTTGAGAAGGCAAGGGAAACCACTGATGGATTAAAAAGATGGAGGATCACTTAAAGACATCCGTGGAAGGGAGCAGGAGGGCTGGTGAGTTAGCCAAACTAGATTCAAGTTGGGTGGTGAAATGGAATCCAGATATAGAGGTAGGAATGACAGAAAAACCAGCAATCTGTACACACATAGACTTGACACAGCAACAGGATCAGGAGTTAGAAAAGGTACAAACAGGAGAGGATTCTGATTTTTATGAGAAATATCGATGGATACAGGCATGGATTTGGATTACACTTGAGAGTGGTAAATTTGAGGAGCGGAATTGTGAAAGAAACCAGATGATGCATTGACACCATGACATTTGTGGGCATCAAGGATCAGATAGATCTATCGAACAGTTGAAGAATCTGCGTTGGTGTCCAAATCTGAGCGGAGATGTACATTATTACAAGAATTGTTTGATTTGTGCCCAGTGAGAACCCAGAAAAATCAGCAGGAAAAGCCGTTTCAGGATATGCTCCCTCGAAGGACCGTGTGTTAACTTGCAGAAGGCAAAGGATAGTTGTGGATGGAAAAAATTCTCCCCGGATGTCCATGAACAGTGGAGTGCTGCAGAGATCTGTTCTAAGACCCCCGGATTGTTGTACTTTTATGAATGATTTGTATGAGGAGGTGGAAGGGAGGTTTATTGCATTTTCAGAGATTTGAAGGTTGATGCAATTACGGAGAGTATAGAAGTGTGTCACACATTACAACAGGACAGTGACAGGACGCAGAGCAGCGCTGGGCAGTTACAGATGGAGTTCAAACCGGAAAGGTTCGAAGTGATTCACTTTGGAAGGATGGATTTGAAGGCAAAGGTGATCCTTTCTCGAGTCAACCGTGGGCCGCACATCAGAATGAGTTCCACAATGGAAACAAGAGTGATGAGACTTTCTCCAATAAGCCGAGGTCCGCTCATCGGTACGAGAACCACAATCGGCACGGAGCGGTGCACTGCAGGAGCAGAAGCAAGTGTGATTGACAGGTGAGCTTGAACACATCCGGTGTTCCACACAGACTTATAGTGACGCTCGAAAGGCAATAGATCTGAAATTAAATCAGGAGAAAACTAACCCAACTTCGTGGCAAATAATACAACAGACTGAGAACCTGCGGATTGTGCAGAGATTTTACTTACTATATTTGTTCAAACTGAGAATGGATGGAGAAATGGTGGTAGAATTGTGGCAGATTTGAGAGTACCTTTAAAGTTAAATAGACTGCATCGCACGTCACGGGTATGGGGTGGTCAAGTCATTCACTGGCAGAGGTCAGGTTCCTGCCAAACGGCCCATGTGTGCGCTGGAAAACATTGTTCTTCAGACTATCCACAGCCCTCGCTGATTTCCCGAAGACACGCTCCCTTTTTGATCACAGGTCTCTGGACCATCCCTATGGATCTTTTAAATTGTTTGTGGAGGAATATAAGTGCAGTGTTATTCTAATACATGCCAGCTGTCATTGTTTATTCCATCACTCGCACCGCCCGGAATGACTGGAACAAACAAAAGAAAAGAATGAACGAATGTTTCCCTTTAATAAAGAAGAGTTCTCCATATCACCTGCCAGAACGATCTCCTTCCCTCAATTTCAGAAGCGAATGTGCTCCGACAAACGTTACAAAATAAATCGATTCCAAGATGAATGCCTGTTTTAAAGCAACAATGATATAAAAATATTCTATTTAAATAGCTGAATTCAGGTTTCATGGAAAATTCACATCATATTTTGCTTTACAGTAAATAGATTGCAATATCCCTTGAGGAGAGAAATTCATTACACGGGAACAGCGAGTAAAAATAGATTAACGTAAGTGTTTCTGCAGTTGGTTGTCACTAATGACCCTGACGTGAATCCCACGCTAATTGCCCCAGCGTAATTGCTCTCACCTCAATAAAAGTCTGCTAAACCGATCACCAGCCCATCTGAGCAGCTGAAACTTTCCGTACAACTGAACGCCGCTTTTGACGGAATATGGGATATTCGACGATTTACTACATCGCGGCCATTTTCTATCCCACACTTGTAGCGGTTGGTGTCCCCGGTAAGTTGCCGGAGCTGGTTACTTTATGTATGGTGCCGTCGTTACTCTGCTGCGGTATCCGCACTGTTACTGAGCACAGATGCTACCGTCAGCTGAAACGTGTTTCCGGAACGGAGGTTTCAGGCATCAAATGGTTTTACATTTTCCATACTTCGATCGCAGTGTTTTCTTCTTCTGTTGTGAATTAAGTTGGTGATATCGTCACTGTTTCATAATTTCACCTTGCTAGGCTTTCTGAAGTGATGCTGGTCTCTGCTTTTCTAGGTCCGAGTCTCTATCAGTGCAGACACTTCGACCTTATAACAACGTGGCAGCTTACTTAAATGACGGTCCAGTCTATTTTCGACACGTAGGTCTGTTTTAACATAAGTCAGTAAATGATAAATTGTGTTTTGTATCATTTGACTCCACTTTGTCACCACTACAAACAATCCCTTCAGCTATTTCACCTCTAATAATGGAAATGGTGTTGTTTACAGGAGCGATCGACTGCTCACCGCGCATCGCTCTAATTTGTCGGAAGATCACCAATCCACCGCCATTCCATTTCATAATTGTCCTCCAGCCGGAGTGTAGAGACTGAGCCCGCAACACTCTGAATTCCTGCTTTCCACTTCCAAACAGACCGTATCCCACATAGCATCGGAAGAATGGGATGTGGGCTCGGCGGCATCTGGTCTGTTGCAGCTGAACCATATCCTGCACAGCATCTTTAGAATGGCGCATTCAGAGAGTTGCTGCTGACTATATTTCTATTTCTGACTGACACAGGACTGTGGGGAGAGAGTGGGACAGTGTGATTAGTTCGGGGACTGACACGGGCTGTGGGGAGAGAGTGAGACAGTGTGATTAGTTCGGGCACCGACCCTGGCTGTTGCGAGAGACTGCGACAGTGTGATTAGTTTAAGGTCTGACACGGACAGGGGAAATGAGCAGGGTAGTGGGATTAGTTTGGGAACTGATATGGGGCTGTAGGGAGAACACGAGGCAATAGAATTAATTTGGGGACCGACGGTCTGTGAAGATATGACGGGACAGAGGAATTACTTCGGGTACTAACAGGGGGCTGTGCAATCAGAATATGCTCTCCGTTTGTGAAGAGAGGCTGCTGGAACAGAGTGAATCACAGTAAAATATAAATTGTATTATATTTTGCATGGGTTATTCCATAAATTGTTAAAGAAATCTACCGAGGGAAATTGAGACCATACAACGACTCCCCACTCTCCATCGAGGAGCTCCCCCTCACAGCCCAACGTCGCATTACCGCGCTTTCACCTGTTTGACATCAGGACCAGAGAATCCTCGACCTCAACAGTACAGCCAACCCCAGCAGTGTCGGGGATCCCCCCCCCACCCCACCACCAGCGATTGCTCCATGGATCAGTCTAACCTTCTCTCCGTTTCCACGGACCATAAGAACTTCAGACATAGTAGCAGAATTAGGCCATTTTGCCCATCGAGAAGGATCAGCCTTGCAATCGTCGCACATCATTTTTTCCTCCTCCTCAACCCCATTGCGCGGCCTTCTCCCTGTAACCTTTGATGCCATCTCCAATTAAGAACCAATAAATCCTTGCCTTAAAAACACCCAACGATCTGGCCTCCACAGCAGTATAAGTGTAAAGGGGATTTCTTCTTTTTCTTTGTTACTGTGTATGTAATCAAAATGGCTTCTTTGTTTTGTTAAAAGTAGGAATACTTCTTTGTTGCGAGAGAGTGCTAGAAGCTTGTTTGGGTTAAAATTTACTGATAACGAGAATAGTATTCCTTTGTAAACCAATTGGGATTAATGTTGTTTTTTCTTCTGAGTCTGTAAGCTATTGTTGGCAGGCTTTTGGGCAGATCGGCGCGAGGGGGTGAGAGAGAGAGGACGCGATGCTGTAAACTGGGCGAGGAACGGACCCCAAAGGGGGGGGGGTCCGAGGTCACGAGGTACCCTGAGGAGAGGAGACGACGATAGATGTGTTTGGTTGACCACTTTGGGTGGTCCTGAGCTGCGAGTCGAGGAGTTCGGAGGGGATCGAATGGTGGCCAGAAGACTTCAGTAATTGAGCTCCAACGGTTGTGCACGAAGTGGTTTGGACTTTGATAAGTTTGGCGCCTTTTCTTTATTGATTTTCCTTCATATATACTGTATCGTTATTAATCACTTAGTTATAGTAACCTTTATAAATTGTACTCATTTAATCGCATATGGTGTACTGTCTGTTTATGGCGAGGCGGGGACATCACACAGCATCCATACCAGCTGATTACCCAGTTTGGCGGGGCCGAAGGCTGCTCCCTCTAGACGAGAACGAACTGTGCGAGCCTGAGGCGACCCAGGGGGTTACATATGCAATTCCACAAATTCACCGCCCTTTGGTTTCGCATCTCTGTTTTGAAGGGACGCCTCTCTAATCTGAGGGTGTGTCGTCTTGTCCTTGACTCTTCCAACATGGAGAACATCCTTTCCACATCTACTCTGCCTCAGCCTTTCACCATTCGAATGGTTTCAACGAGATCCTCCTCTTCGTTCTAAATTCCAGCGAGTGCAGACCCAGAGCCATCAAAAGTTCCTGGTATGATAAACCTTTCATTCCTGGAATTATCCTAATGAACCTCCTCTTGAACTTCTCCAACACAAGCTTATCTCTACTAAGATGAGGAGCCGAAAACTGTACACAATCCTCAAGGTGAGACCTCTCAGGTGCCTTGTGAAGCCTCAACATTGCATCCCTGCTCTTGCATTCTAGAACCTTCCTCACCACTGACTCCACATGCAAATTAACATTCACAGAGTTCTGCACAAGTCCGTGGCATAGACACCAATCCAGAAATTACCAACTGGGAGGTCCTGCTTCTCAGTTTTCGACTTGGATTTAAAAATTTTCTTTTCAGGACCTCTTTGCTTTCCCTTCCTATGTCATAGAGGCTGCCACTCTCTGTCTGACACAGGAATTTTATGTTGGGTCTGTCTGGAGGGAGATTTTCTCAAAGTCCGACTCTGGGAGTGTGCGATGGGACAGGGTAGAGGGAATTCTCTCTGTATCTGAGACCCAGAGTGTATGATGGGACAATGCGGAGGGATCTTCACTCAGTGCTTGACTCCAGGACTATTTGTTGGGACAGTGTTTTGGGAGCTTATCACTATGTCTGACACTGGGAGTGTGCGTTCTGAAGGGTTGGGGGTAGCTTAATCCTTTGCCTAACCCCGGAAGTGTGTGATGGTATGCCATTGTGAGAGGTCCACTCTGTGTTTTACTCTGGGAATGTGTGATTGGACTGTGTTTTATGAACCACTATGCGTCTGACCCGGAAATGTATGATGGGATGATGTGGACAGAGGTACACTCTATTTCTGACACCGGGATTGTGTGAATAGATGGGGAGGAGGAAGATTAAAACTGTGACTGATCCTCAGAGTGTGTCATGGGAATATGCAGGAGAAGCTTCAGTCAGTGTCTGACAATGGGAGTGCGTGATGGGGAGATGCAGAGGGAACTTCACTCTGGGCCTGACACGGAGAGTGTGTATTGGGACGGCGTGGAGGGAGCTTCACTATGTGTGTGACCTGGGAGTGTGTAATGGGATCCTTCGTGGGGAGCTTAAGTCAGTGTCAGACACCGGGAGTATGAGATGGGCGGTGTAGAGGGAGCTTCACTCTGTGTTGATTGCTTCTGTTCGATTCCCCATCCCTGTCTTGTTCGCGACCTTTGTCGATGCAGGTCAGATATCATACAGTGTATGAGCTTCCAATATCTTTTGTCGTATTTGTCTGCGGGGGCAAGGAGAGCACGCAGGAAGGCGGGGGTCAGGGGAGTGCGTGATTCTGGGGTATGAGGAAGTGGTGTGTCAGACTGACTGGGGGATGAGGAGTGAAGAGGTCCTGAAGACCAGACGTCACCAGACTGACATCCCTCAGCTGAGACACTGCTGTACCAGTGTGAGGAGCTCAGACCCATTATTTCAGTTCACCGGGGGCGGGGGGCAGCAGTAACCCCAGATCACTGTTTCTCCTCTAAAGTCCGACAAGACAGGAAGTTACAGCTGTTTATTGATTTCATCATGACAAATGTACAATGTGTGAGCTTGTAACGTGCGGGAAAAAATAAGCTGCTCCCGACTCACTCACAGTCACACACAATTAACTGACCGGCGACACGGAATGACAGGTTGAATCATCAGTCCCGTCTCTAACCGTCACTCTGCATCGGGGAACCGATGATTATAAAATCACACTTCAGAGATCCCTGTAGATCCAGGGTCACTGCCGAAGTATTTGTCAATTTAACATCATGTATCGGCCAGACAGCCGAAAGTACTGTCCTCAGCAAAGTAAACAAAAGGATTCTCTCCCCGGATAATCCCACCCCGGGATACTCGTGTCCTAGAATGAACCCGGCCACTAGGCTCTTCCTGACTGTGCAATTCCGCAAAGCCTAACTTGTGTGAGATCTCGAACTTGGTCATGCGTCAGAATCAGCGGCATTGGACAAGAGGAGGAAATACGTCACTGCAGGACAGCTTCAAAAGTCACAAAGCGCGAGACTAGAGCCCGTTCCGTTAGAATCATTAGGAATCAAACCTGGAGTGCGGGCATTAAAGAGGAGCTTGGGGAATCGGTGAAAATGTCACCATAAGTGTGGGGATGTTCACGCATTCAGATGTTCAAAGGATCACTATCAGTCCAGGTCTGTGATCCTGCACCGATCTTAGTTCCTTCTCCCCGGTCTCACTGAACCGATTCCCCACCAGTCTGAAACACATTGAAGAACAGAGATGAAATAAACAGTTTACATATCAGTGTCAGTAACAGGGGACGGGGATAATGTTTCAACATGCTCACAGACCAATATCCCTGAAATTTTATCACATTGAACGTTAACACAAACACCAACCGGATCCACTCCAGATTTGGGAGGGTCAATATGAGGCGACAGAGAGCGGGAGCAGATCGGTCTGTGAGGGAGTTAATTCCCAGGTTCAGCTCCATCAGTGATGGGTTTGTACTGAGTGCGGAGACGAGATGCTCGGCTCCAGAATCTGTGAGGCCAACCTTCCTCAGCCTGCAGATAACGAGAGAGAGTGGGAATGAAAGACAGAGAGACAGGGTTGGTAAAAATCCCCAGTGTTTATCAGTAACACAATTACTGATCCCATTAATGTTCAGGGTCAGACACCTGGTGACTGTAAACACAATCTCCCACAGTCTGGTACTTACTCCAGTTTCTGTATTTTACACTCCGGGTTCCCCAGAGCCACAGACACCAGTTTCACTCCTGAATCTCCCAGTTTATTATCACTCAGGTCCAGCTCCGTCAGTGATGGGTTTGCACTGAGAGCGGAGGCGAGATCCTCGGCACCAGAATCTGTGAGACCGACATCCCTCAACCTGGAGATGAGAGAGGCAAACAGTGAATAACACAGAGACACAGGAGATGGTACAAAACCCTAGTGCTTATCAGTAACACAATTATTGATCACATTAATGTTCAGTGTCAGACACCCAGTGACTGTAAATAAAATCTCCAACAATCTGGTACTTACTCCAGTGTCTGTATTTTACACTCCAGGTTCCTCAGAGCCGCAGACACCAGTTTCACTCCTGAATCACGCAGTTCATTTTCACTCAGGTTCAGCTCCATCAGTAATCGGTTTGTTCTGAGAGTCGAGATGAGATCCACGGCACCAGAATCTGTGAGACCAACATGGTTCAGCCTGGAGATGAGAGAGAGTGAGGGTGAAGGACACAGAGACAGGAGATGGTACAAATCCCCAGTGTTTATCAGTAACACAATTACTGATCACATTAATGTTCAGTGTCAGACACCCAGTGATTGTAAACACAATCTCCCACAGTCTGGTACTTACCACAGTTGCTGTATTTTACACTCCGGGTTCCTCAGAGCCGCAGACACCAGTTTCACTCCAGAATCTCCAGGTTTATTTGCCCCAAGTCTAAAGCCAAACAGACAAATAGATAAAAAAAGTGATTCAAAAACCATGAGTCTGAGAAAACCTCTCTCACTCGGATATTTCAGGAAACATTAAAATCTTCAGTAAATCACTGATTGGAGTTCCCATCACTGTCAATGTCCCTCACTGACCAGCTCCAGGGTATCCAGCGAATGTCAGTAATTTAGTCTGTCGGTGTGACCCTGTAAACTCCACACATTCTGTGTCACTCCCAGACGGTGAAAAGAAGTGTTACTGACTTGAGAGCATTGGTAGGTTCAGGGCAGAAATGTGGGAGATATACCCACAGTGAGGAGGATTTGTGAATTATAAATTCACAAATTATAATTCCGATAGGAGATGTGGAAGAGGCACCACCTGAGGAAAAGGGATAGGAAGACAGAACATGCAGGAGTAAGGGTAATGGGGAAGAGAGATCCAACAGGAGGAAAGAGAATGGGGAAGAGTCCAACATGATAGGTTGATCCAGTAAAATATTGCACGGGAGGGGTGGGTCTGAACTGAGACCCAAATTTGGAACGGGAGATGAACCCATGGAGTCTGAGTATCTAGTAGTGAGTGATGGTGATAGGCACACATGGGGAAGGGCAGGGGAGGACAATCTCACAATGGTATTTCTTTCCTTCTCACTGGGACAGTCTGCTGACGGTCTCTTGTCCCTCACCGGGAAGGGGGAGTGAATCTCTGACCCACTGCTGCAGTCAGTGTCGGTCTGGGTGTCAGTAACAGTGAGAAGGAACATTGTCAATGGACGTGTCACAGGCAGTGAGAAACACGGCCATTCCTGTGATTTACTACCATTAAACCAATGGCCGTTGTCCACTGATCTGATGAAGCCTCCAACATCCCTTCACAAGGAACCACAGAACCCTCCCGTCCTTGGGAATTACTGACCTATACCCTGGTAATTTAACACAGTCTTTTATTACCTGATATCCTACAGTTTTAGCCAAATTGTTTTACATTGAAACTGCACAATGGAACAGTTTCATAGTTTGGAGAGACAAATCAAGTTACCTCAACTCCTGGCACTTGTGCAGCCCGGGTCCCAGCCGCTGGATTCCTTCACACTGAATGTGACAGTTCTCCAGGTCGAGGTGTTTTATTGTATCACAGAGTCCGATGACATGAGACAGGACCGCGCAGTCAATCGGGGTCAGTGTCAATCCACTGAATGAAAGTGTTTTCACAGATCCCAGTGCGGCCTGAGCCAGCCAGCGATTCTGAGACTCAAACAGGTAGTGCAATGTGTTCATGAGGCTCTTTTTACCAGCTTCACTCCTCGTGTTTCCACTCTGGCGTTTAACCTCCTCCTTCACCCAGTCAATCACCTGGCAGGTTGTTTCATGAGGAAATGGACCCAGAAACTCCTCCAGGCCCCGAGCTGTCATTGGGGAGGAGAGACCAGCAATAAAACGAAGAAATACCTCAAATCGCCCATCTGTTGTGTTCTGGGCTTCAGTGAGGAATTTCAGGATATCCCCAGGATGTGGATTCAGGAATTGTGCAACTGCAGCTACAAACTCTTGGATAGTGAGGTGTGGGAATGTGTACACCACACACGGGGGAGCATCCCCTCCTTCCAATAGCTCCATCAGGAACCCGGACAGGAACTGGGAAGGCTGCAGATTGTGCTTGATCAAATCTCCGTCTGTAAATACAATCTTCTTCTCGGACACTCCTCTGAAGGCCATCTGACCAACCCTGAGTAACACATCACGGGGGTTCTCAATCTCACGGCCGTGGTTTTTCAGGATGTTGTAAATATAGTAGGAGTACAGTTGGGTGATGGTCTTGGGAAATCGCTGCGGATCCCTGACTCTTTGTGTGAAGAAGGGACCCAGTGCCAGAGCGAGGATCCAGCAGTAGGAGGGGTTGTAGCTCATGGTGTACAGGATCTCGTTCTCCTTCACATATTTGCAAACAGCTGCTGCCACCATCTGATCTTCAAAATGTCTGATGAAATATTCCTTCCGTTTTTCATCAACCAATCCCAGGATTTCAGCCCAGACACTAATCTCTGCCTTTTCCAGTAAGGGTAATGCAGTGGTTCGGCTGGTCACCAGCACTGAACACCCTGGGAGCAGCTTACCCTGGATTAAACTGTACACAATGTCAGACACTTCACACCACCACTCGGGATCTGAGCACTGGTGGTCGCATTCTGTGTCTCTTTGATTGTCAGCAAAATGAATTGTGTGCTTAAATTCATCCAAATCCCTCTGGGTTCTTCCAGACCTCTCTCAGGATGTTCCCAAAGTAAGGATACTGATCCAGAATCAGTTCCCTCAAGTTTATTCGACAATTAATGGTGTTTAAATCCCGGAATCTGAAACTGAAGACAAACTGGAATTGCTGATATATTTTCCCTGCGGCCCAGTCATAAACAATCTTTTGCACCATTGTTGTTTTCCCAATCCCAGGGATTCCAACCAATGCTGCAGAACTCCCTGATTTGGAATTAGTCTGGGAAAAGGTGCTCTGGAACAAGTGATCTATGCCGATTTTTTCCAGCTCTCCACTGAGATGCTTCTGTCTCCACTCCTCGTGGACTCTGCCTCTTGCCAGTAGCTCATGTTCCACCAGACTCCGATGTTGAACAGTAGAAATGACCGTGAGCTCAGCGTATCGATCAACCAGCTGGAAAACCTTCACCTTCTCCCTCATCAGGATCGTGTTCACTCTCAGTGTTTCAGTCTGTGCCCGCAGAGTCTCCTTGTGTATCTGTTGAACGTCTTTCATGGGAACAGAGAACAGAGTCAAAAAGTTCAGTAGCTCAACTGACAAAGAATATTATAACTGCATTTCAAGATTCAGCGTTTGAGATTACATGAATTAATTCAATGCATCCATGGATATTAGGACATAAAGTAAAATGCTGTTAACAGACATCGGAACTAACAGCGATGTATGTCTTAGAAAAGATACAATACTGATATTGTGATACTAGTTACATGTGAAGGCGAACATTCCCCTGATATCCTATTGCAATCCTGACTGCACATCCAACACAACAACATTTCACACTATTGAACGCATTGTTTGCATCATTATCAGACGATGTTAATGTTCATCTGCTGTGGAAATATGGAGAGCAGGACACTGTGCATTTTGGTAAGTGTCCACTGCTCTTGCATCAAAACAGGAGCAGAATATGCGGGAAATACTCCGGTCGGGCAGCCTCTGTGGAGAGAGTCACAGTGATGTTTCGTAATGATAACCCAACGTAATGAGAAGAAAGAAGGCTGGTAGTTTTCAATTTCAGTGATGGAGGAGGGGTGGAAAAGTGGAGATGAATGGGAGAGACCAGAAGCGTCTCAGTGATGGACGTCGTATTTGTCAGAGAGCTTAGTGAAGTGTTGGCAACTGGTGACGATCACTCTGTGAGGCGCTGTATTGTTGACAACAATAAATCGGTAAATTGCCATATTATTGGCACATGCACCGAGGTACAATAGACAACCTTTCTGCATGAGATGCAAATACATCATTTCATCATATCGGTGCAATGAGGCCGTACAAGGAAAAAGAGAACAGAATAGCTCAGGGAAACAGTGTTTCAGTTGCTGAGAAAATGCAGAGCAGGCAGACAATAAGGTACAAGGCCAAAGGGTCATTGGCAGGTCAGATTTTAATTGAACTACGCTCCTAAACTGCAGAGATCCTCATCTAAAACTACTGTACTGTGCAAATGTATGAAGTACAGACAAACACACACACATATATATATATATATATATAAACTGCATAAACTCGGATATTTGCTACTAATGTGTAAAGGATGCAGACTGAAGCTGTCACCTTTAAACACCAATGCAAAGCCTTTATATTGAACCTTCATTTTGTCTTTTATTTCCTAGTTTGCACTTTATCCCATGGTAATGCACTATGAACTACATCGTCAGGGTAAGGATTGCTTTATTAATAGGTTATGATTTATTTTTTCTAAGCTCAAACTGGTTTTTCCTGAGGCGCAGGCAAGCCAAACACACTCATCTCTCAATTGATAGGAAATTCCGGACTACTCTAGTGGTGTTTAACATTGTTGCTTTCTGTGGATTTACTTAAATATTTCTTTGTAGAACTAATTGTTTAATGTTATTATGTAGTAACTTTGGGATGATACCAGTTGCAGATATTACTATTGGGACAGCGTGCTGCACAGTCTTTCAGTTTATTTTGCTAATTCAGCAGATTTCTGGTGTTTTTCAGCAATTGATTTCTGTATGTCACGTGTGTTTGGAATGGTTATGTCTATTCTGTAAGTAAGTTCTTCTTGCCTTTTTATCCTGGATACATTGTCCTCTCTGTAATGATGGATCAGCCATAGTGTAATTTGCAGGACTTTGATTCTAAAACTGAATCAGGTTTGTATTTATAGTAAGGTACTGTGTCTTTTAAGAATGTGCACTGTGAAGCAATATTTTGATGAATGATGCTTTCCACTGTAATTAATCAATGCTGCAGGAATTTGTAATGTGTTGGATTGTATCTCTTGTCTTTGTCTGAATTTATCATCTTCAATTTGTTGGTCTTTTGTTTTTGTATTTTAGATGTTTTCGTGCTAACCAACTGTTCCCATGTTGCCATAAGAAATCCTTCTGTTTCTGGGATGAAACCTTCAATTAAGAGCCAGCCGTTCTTGTCAAAATCTAGTCTGCTCAAATCGTGGCGATATCTTCCATGGAAGGACATGCTCTTCCATTCGTTATCTTTTTAGAACCATAGAACCATAGAACATTACAGCACCAAACAGGCCTTTTGGCCATTCTTGGCTGTGCCAAACCATTTTTCTGCCTAGCCCCACTGACCTGAACCTGGACTATATTCCTCCATATACGTCTTATCCATGTATCTGTCCAAGTTTTTCTTAAATGTTAAAAGTGAGCCCGCATTTACCACTTCATCTGGCAGCTCATTCCACACTCCCACCACTCTCTGCGTGAAGAAGCACCTTCCCCAATGTTCCCTTTAAACTTTTCCTCCTTCACCCTTAACCCATGTCCTCTGTTTATTTTCCCTCCCCTGGCCTCAGTGGAAAAAGCCTGCTTGCATTCACTCATCTATACCCATCATAATTTTATACACCTCTATCAAATTTACCCTCATTCTCCTACGCTCCAGGGAATAAATTCCTAAACTAGTCAACTATTCTCTGTAGCTCAGTTTCTCAAGTCCCGGCAACATCCTGGTAAACCTTCTCTGCACTTTTTCAACCTTATTAATATCCTTCCTGTAATTAGATGATCAACACTGCACACAATACTCCAATTTCGGTCTCACCAATGTCTTATACAACCTCACCATTACATTCCAACTCTTATACTCAATACTTTGATTTATAAAGGGCAATGTACCAAAAGCTCTCTTTACTACTCTTGTCTAGCTGTGACACCACTTTTAGGGAATTTTGTATCTGTATTCCTAGATCCCTCTGTTCTACTGGACTCCTCAGTGTTGAACCGCCCCTCTCTTTCGCCTCAGACCCTGATACTCTTAACATTTATCAGTCTGGCCAAGAGCTTAAATCATCATCCAAGCACCACTTCACTCACTTCGATACGGTCTGGGGGCGTAGACTCCGGTATCGTCCTGTACCCGACTTTTCAATTTCAACCCGGCCCCCAGTGCCTTCCAAAAAATCTGGTTCTGTCACTTCAATACTCCGGGGAACTGTACCCAACATTTCCAACTCGGCCTGGTGCACAAGTCAATCGGACTTCGGGATTCTCCTGGCTCTCGGCCTCAGCCCTGCCGCATCAAATTTCCTCCAAGTCCAAAGGAAAGTTATAGGCTATTGCTTAACATCAGTGCGTTCGAGTGCACATAATGTGTTCCTAAAACTTTTCATTCAGTCCCTCTTTTTTTCTTTGTAAGTTTTCCAGATCGGTAACAGGCCAACATATTGCGCCAAAAGAATATTAATATAGGTATACCGAAAGCGTTTATCACTTTGCTGCATTTTGACGATTGCATCGCAGATTTTCTTAAGCATTGAAGTAAATTCCAATTAAACATTTCCCTTTATTGCAGAATGAGGTATTTTCATTGTTTGTTGATATCGACAATACTTATATATTTCATATTCATCCATCGGTTGCATTGTATTCTGCTGATGGCACAGGGGAAAAAGTGGTTCCTTGTGTGAATGTCCTCAAGCTCCAGTACCTCCTCCCCAACTGTAGCAATAAGAATTGGGCATGGCATGAGTGATGCGGTTCATAACTGATGGATGTGCCTCTTTGGAGCATCAGGCTTTGAAGATGTAAGAAGACCCTGATGGTAGTTATATACAGACCCCCAAACAGTAAAAGGATGTGATCGACAAGTTACAACGGGAGATAGAAAATGCATGCCAAAAGGACAATGTTACAATTGTCATGGGGGATTTCAATTTGCAGGTAGGATTGGTAGTCAGGATGTTGTGGGATTCCAAGAGGGGGGATCTCTTGAATGCCTGTGGTTGAGACCACTAGTGGATCAGCTATTTTGGATTGCATATTGTGCAATAGACTGGAATTGATTAGAGAGCATTAGGTAAAAAACCCTATCGGGGTAAGTGACTATAATATGATGGCATTCACCCTGAAATTTGAGAAGGAGAAGTTAAGGTCAGATATATCAATATTACAGTGGAGTAAAGGAAATTATAGAGGCATGAGATAGGAGGTGTGCAGAATTGATTGGAAAATAACACTGGCAGGAATGACGGCAGAGCAGCAATGGCTGGAATTTCTGGAAGCAATTCAGAAGGCACATGATATATCCGTCCCATGGAGGAAGAAGTGTTCCAAAAACAAGAAGACACAACCGTGGCTAACAAAGGAAGTCAATCCCAAAGAGAGTGAGCATAACAGAACAAAAAACAGTGGGAAATTAGAGGAAGCTTTTAAATATCAATAAATATCAACTAAAAATCATGAAGTTAAAGATGGAATATGACAGTAAGCTAGACAATTATATAAAAAGTTGATTCCAGAAGTTTCTTCAGATGCATAAAAGAGAAGAAAGAATGGATATTGGACCGCTGGAAAATGAGGCTGAAGATGTACTAATGTGGGACAAGCAAATGGTGAACGATCTGAAAAAGTATTTTGCATCAATCTTCATGTGGAAGACATCAGCAGTATGGTGGAAGTTCCAGGTATTGACGGGTCATGAGTGTCTGAAGTTACCATTACTAGAGAGAAGGTTCTTTGGAAGATGAACGATCTGAAGGTAGACAATGTTGGGATCAGGTAGGATGCTCAGAGATCTTGACACCTTTTTGAGGACAGGTGTGTGCCCCCTCATCTTAATCTTTGTGAAGTCCAATATCAATTCCCTTGTCCTACTGACATTGTGCTCAAGATTTTTGCTACAACACCACTCAACAAGCTGAAGTGTTTCGCTCCTCTACGCACTTCCATCACCATCTGAAACTCTGACAATAATAGTTGTGTCTTCAGCAACGTTAGAGATAGCACTAGAGCTGTCCCTAGCCACACAATTATGGATGCAGAGAGAAAAGAACAGTGGGATAAGCACTCATCATTAAGTTGCGCCAGTCTTGATTATCAGCCAAGTGGAGATATTATTTCCATTCCGCACAGACAGTGGTCTTCTGGTGAGGAACTTAACGATTCATTTGCAGTGATAGGTTCGGCAGCCCAGGTTCTGGAGCTTTTTGATCATACCTGTTCAAACGATTGTGTTAAGTCTGACGTAAGTATTATTATCCTCCAGGTGATCCATGGCCGCGGAAAGAGCCAATGAAATCGCATCCGCTGTAGACAAATAGTGGTGATATGCAAATTACATTGGGTCTATGTCCTAGCTGAGGCAGGGGTTGATTCAAGCCATAGTCAACCTCTCAAAGTCCTTCATTGTGGAACTGAGTGCTGCTGGACAATAGTCATTAAGGCATCTCACCCTGTTCTTCATGGGAATTGGTATGACTTCTCCCTATTAAAGCAGGTGGGAACTTACAATCGGAGCAATGAGAAGTTGAAAATACCATTGAATACACACGACAGTTAGTTGACACAGAATTTCAGAGCCCTACCAGCTACGGCATCGGGGCTGCTCCCTTGCAAGCACTTAACGTATTGAAAGACCTTCCGAAATCGGCTTCCGAGTCAGAGATCCCAGGGTCAGTGGATGCTGCACAGACTCTCATTGCAGTAGTTGTATTCCCCCTTTCAATGCGTGCATAAAAGGTGTTAATCCCCACTGGGAGCGAAATATCTCCGCAATTCATTGTGTTTGCGCTTTGTTGGAAGTAATGGCCTGCAAGCACTGCCAGAGTTGACGTGCATCCAATTACGCCTCCAACCTCAATCAGAATGGTTATTTTGCTCTTGAGATAATCCTCCATATGTCATACCTGGCCTTCTTGCGCAGTCCTGGATCACCAGACTTTAATGCACCGATATTGTCCTTCCCCAGACATTTACAAATCTCTTGGTTCATGTACGGATTTTGATTCAGCTATGTATAATATATTCTGGTAGGCATAGACACATCCACACAGGTTTTTAGAGTCAGTAATAACTGGGGAGTATTCATTCAGATTTGAATAAAAATGTTGAACAGTCCAGTCTATGAACTCAAAGTTGTTTTGTAAGTGCTCCTGTGTCTCCTGTATCTAAACCTTATTGGTACCCTCTACTGTTGCTGTGGTCTTCAATATCTATCCATAGATCAGACTTTCCAAATTACAGGTGTAGGATGGCACAGTGAGATGATTGTTGCATCACAGTGGTCCTATGTGTTACTCCTCTGGTTCCACAAGTGATATGTTGTTAATAACTATTTAGAGACTGTTTCACGCTAGCTCGGTTAAAATTCCCCAAGATGACGGGGAAAACATCAGGGTGTGCTGTTTATTGATGCCTGTCGCCCCGCTCAATAGAGACTGTTGGACTCGGGCCTGTGGTGGGCTATACCCCGCCACCAAGATGATGGCTGAAAACTCCCATGAGAGATAAAGTGGAGTATAGTTGTTCCCAAGATCTTCCAGGTTCAGAGAGCAGGACTGGAATAGAACTGCCATGTTTGTACACCACCAGCAGTGGATAATGAAGCATGCTCCTACTCCTCTGCCTTTGAAATATTCATCAGTCCCATCTTGATAGTAAATGTGATGTCAGCGATCTGTAAAACTGCATCTAGAGTGACGGGGATATCCAGGTCTCCCGAAAGCAGAAGAACACAACAATCATCCTCTGCAAACTTCGATTATATTTTCCAGAAACTGTATATCTGTCAGCAAAATAGCATATGCAAGTAAGAATCCAGCCCAGTTTCTGCTTTCTGCTTTCCGTAAAGGGGAAACGCTCTAGCGTCTGGAGACCACCATCCGATATTTATCAGCTTTGAGTAGCAATAGTGTAGCAATAGAGATTTTAACTGCCTTAACATGATGTTGCTTGCTGCATTATTTAAGTGTTTAGTTGTGGATTCCAGCTCTGGAAATCTAACATGAGAATATTTGATTTATTTCCATCAGGGCTGCTTGCATGAGTGGCCTTCTTAATGGTACTACAAAATCTGTTGTATGTTCTGCACTTATCAAGACCAAAGGTGATGTTTCTATCTTTTCAAAATAGCTCTACTATTTGAATTAATTGTTTTACCTTTTATGGATGGAGAGTATAATTTTAATTCATCCATGTATCCATGTATAGAAGGTATGCCAAGGTATAATTTGTTTGTCTGTATGTTTCATTTTGCTAATTTGTTACCCTATCTTTATACAATTCAGTAAATTAGTGAGAAAATTTAAAACCAGGCAAAACCACCGTGGATTTAAAGAGTCACACTGAGAAATATCTCCTTTTATTTATTGGTGGTTGTTCTTTTTTGATTGAGAATAGACAGAGCGATTAGAGCACGCCAATGCTTCATCATATATTGTGCGAATTTCGCAAGTGTTGGGTGTATTTGTGTACATTATGAACTTCTATTAACAACGAGTGTGGGACAGAATCGAATGTTTTTGATAGTCAATGTAACAAAGTGAATGACTTTTTGCTTTTCCTGTTGGCTTGAATTGGCTATTCTCAGTTGTTCCTTACAGCTTTTCATACCCTTACTGCACACTTTCTGCTCTTCGCAAGTATACTGTGGTTACCTAAATGAGCGGTGATTATTAGTGAGATGCATGATGTTACAATATCATATTTAGTTTGTAAAACAATAGGAGGCTATTTTGATGGGTTATTTGTGATTTCTCCTTTAGGCAAAAGATCCATTTTATCTTATTATTCAAAAGTAATTATTATTATCTTACCTCTTTCAAATATGGACTTTTTTAATATTAAAGAGCAGATGTTTCTTCTGGATAACCCCACAGGAGGGGACCTCCTCCCCACTCCCCTCAGATGCACCCTAATAAAATGTCTGAGGATCTTATGTTTCACTGAAATCTAATCTTAAATGTCTAAACTCCAACAAGTATAAAATCAGTCTTCCTTCATAAATCATGTGAATAAAACTCCAGAATAGGTAATTTGCTCTGTTGTTTTATGTCAGTGGCTTACAACTCGCAGAATACGCCTTATTATATCTAAGAAACGTTATGAAATGTGTTGCTTTTTGGCACAGTAGAGCGCAGGACATAAAAACTAGTATAATTGACAATAAGAAATGAAAGAACTATATACCGCAAAGCAGGATTAGCAAGGTCATGTTCATGGACTGCTCAGAAGGCTAACTTAGAAGAAGAAGCTGCTCCTGAATCAATTTGCATCAATTGCAAATCAGGGAAAGAAAACCCATCAACAACACGGACAATACAATCCGATGGAATCCAACACTCTGCAAGAAGTGTAATTTAAATAACAGATGCATGAATCAATTGATCAGATGGTCAGTTTTTTTACAAGTGCTGCTGAAGGATTAGTGGTGCTGACGTTGCAAGAACCTCTCAGCTCTTCTTCAACAAAGCATCATATCACATTTATGGAGAAAAGAACTGAGACTTTGCTTTACATTACATTTAAAACACTGAACCTCTTCAGGACTCATGCCAAGAGGTTCAGGAACAGTTATTATCCCTCAACAAATAATTCTTCAAACAGAGCGGAAACTAAACTTGCCCCATAGGATTGTTCCCACATCCTATGAATCTGCTTATATATTTATTATTATGTATTTCTTCTGTATTTGCAGTCTTTTGTAACTTGCAGACTGGTTGTCCAACCTGTTCGATACAGTCCTTCACTGGCCCTATTATGGTTATTGTACTTATTGAGTAGGCCAGGAACAAAATGAATCTCTGGGTCGCATATGGTGACATATAAGTGGTGATAATAAACTTACTTTTTACTTTGATATTGTTATATGTGTTGTAAATAAGAGCTCATCTTAACATAGAATGTGACCTTTTAATAGTCTTAGAAATGCAGAATTAAAGTTGTCCTTGATACTTTCAGGTTTATGTATCTTCTGCCCAATGAAGAAGTGGAAGTATGTGAGTTGGATTAGGATCAAGCAGCAAGACAATCCCCTGCCCCTTGCGTGAGTTCCTTTGAAATTTACCTTTCAATTCATTGTACTCTTACTCTGAGATAACTAACCTAGATGTCCCGATTTTCAATTTTCTACGTAACTCCATAAAATCTCTCTTCAGGACCTAATCACATTTCCTACTTGTGTCATTTGTGCCAATTTGTTTCAAGACCTCTGGCTGCTTTAGAATGCCATGGATCCATTCTGGGACATCCATGACACTGACACCTGGGAAGCAACATACCATCTGTGTATCTCTATCGTGCCCACAGAACCTCGTCGCTTATCCTCCGACTATGAAATTTCCTATCACCACTGACGTCCAATTCATCTCTTATCTCTTCTAAGTCACAACACCAGACTCAGTCCCAGAAACCCTGTGACTGCAGCTCTCCCCTGGTTAGACATTCTCTTCAACAGTATCTAAAGTGGTATACTTATTATAGAGGGAAACGGCCACAAGTATACTCTGCACTGGTTGTGCATTTCTTTTCCTTCTCCTGACAGTCACCCAGCTCCCTGTCTCTTGCCCCCTCCCTGCAGCTCCTATCTATCACCTCCTCATTCTCCCGTATGAGCAAAAGGTCCTCGAGCTGCTACTCCAGTGCTGTAGCTGGGTGCACCTGCTGCTGTTGTGGTTGTCCAGGAGACTGGAGGTCTCCAAGAACTCGCATATCTCAGCAGAGTACAAAAGACTGCCCCTGGAGGTACTCTCACTCCACACTCCACTCCTATGCCCTATCAGATAAGGAATGAAGAATTAAGAACAAAAATGGAATCTTACCAGATACTTCCCATAGCCCAAGCCTGACGAGCCAAAACTACATCACACTCTGACCCACTCACAGCAATGATGGCCTGAGGAATGATCGCTTCACTTGCCCTTGCATTATTTTGAATGATTAAGAAAGACAGATAATGTATAAAGAAGTGACCCATGACTGGGAATGTCATCACTCACCTATCAGTTGAGTGGGTAATTCAGATGACCCTCGGGCGATGTTAATGTATTCCTCTGGATCAGGGTCTGTTTAATTCAAAGAAAAACGTCCTTGAAAACAGAACTAAAATAATTTAAACTGTTTATTTCAATGTGCCTTTGTGTTCAGTGCGTGGTTTTAACATACCTCGTTCCTGTATTTCCCTCAGTATTCTGTCCAACTTTGGTAACTCAGTCTTCCATGCCACAAAGGATTCCCACATCGCCCTCCGGGCCCGGGAGCCTTTGCCCATCACCAAACTGAGGAAGAGTCTGGAACTCTCTGCCCGTTTTCCCTTCTCTGTCAGCTCAGTAACTTTCTACAAAAGGAAAACAATGAATTTATTGTGGAGCAGATAGAAAGTCAGAAAGAGTTTTTACATGATCCTGTAAGCTCCTGTTGCTTTAATAAGAATTGAATAAATTTAAGAATTTATGTCTGACATGTTAGATGTTTCTTCTGGCACAACAACTGCTGAAATAAAACCTACACCACATATTTAGCCATAGGTTTGAGGATTAGTGCAGCAAAGACTTCTATGAATGTTATTTTTCATCCAAAGAAAAAATTTCCAGGGACGTTCCTGATAGGGTCTGCATTAACACAATTATGCGGAAACAACGCAGAGTAAACCAGCATGTAACAACAAAAGCAAAAGAGAGGGGGGACTGAGGGGGCAAAAAAAAAATGGATTTTGGGACCGAATCTCAGACACATTGGGAGAAAATTGAATTCTCAGAAGCTGAAATGCAGGTAATCAGAACAGCCACATTCAGATTAACAGGCATTCAGCATGGCCTGGAACAGATAAGGGTGGGAATCATATCTGAAAATGCATGTTAAATAACTGCCATTACAAACCCACTGTTGACTCTTCATCCCTATTTGTCCGTTGAGGAGTAACAGTTTATAACTGCTGATGAAGATAAATCACGCAGCCATGAGCGGGGATCTCCAGGATGAATTCCCGGTGCTGATGAAGGAACGGTGAGATTTCCCAAAGTCAGGGTGAGCTGAGACTTGAAGTGGATGCGCCAGGTGGCAGTGAGCAACATTTCCACTGCCTAGCCGTGGTTTGATGGATTTGCAGGTTTGGGAGATGCAATCAGTGCTGCTGAACTTCTGCACAAACTGCAGACAGTTCCTGACGGAGCAAAAGGATACATAATATTCATTAACTTGATGCCAGAACCACCTACCCCGTGTGATGTTCAGCTTCAGTTGTTGCAGGGGTAACATGCCGAGGCAAATGCCGGCGGCACCATCGCACTCCTAACTCACATCTTCAAAGTAATGAAAGGATTCACTTAAACGAGAGACATGCAGCCCCTGTCCTGCCCTTACAGTCATGTTTTGTGTGGCATCCATGACATGAATCGAATGAATTGACTTTACCACTTACATTCTTAATATACTAGAGGAGTAAAAATCTTTGCGTTACGTATCCATCTAAATGTGCAATGTGTAGCTTGAAGTAATTGATAATAAGTAGCAACACACACCAAATGCTGGTGGAACGCAGCAGGACAGGCAGCATCTATAGGGAGAAGCGCTGTCGATTTTTCGGGTCAAGACTCTTAGTCCTGCCGAAGGGTCTGGACCCGAACGTTGACTGTACTTCTCCCTGTAGATGCTGCCTGGCCTGCTGCGTTCCACCAGCATTTTGTGTGTGTTGCTTGAATTTCCAGCATCTGCAGATTTTCTGGTGTTTGTTGTCATAATAAGTAGTATGTACAACAGTCAATACAACATAGAAATACAGTTGTGTCAGCATGAAAAAATACAAGATTGCACTTAATCAGGATATCAGGAGGGCCAAAATAAGGCACTAGGTTCCTTGAGCAGACAAGGTGATTCCAAATATCAAGGGATTCCTCATACATGTTAAGAGCAAAAGGATTGCAGGGGTCAAAATTGGTCCTCTGGAATATCAAAATGGTAATTCATGCATGGAACCAAAGGAGATGGGGGAGATTTTAAATGTATTCTTTGCACTTATATATACTCAGGAGATGGACAAAGTATTTTGAAGTGAGGCCAAACTGCATCAACTTCATAAGATCTATACACATTATAGATAAGGTGTCTGCTATTTTGAGGTGAATCAGGGTGGATAAATCCCGAAGGCCTGACTAGGTGTTGCTTGCGGGAGGCAAGTGTGCACATTGCCACGGCCCGGGCAGAGATAATAAAATCATCCTTAGCGATAGCAGAAGAAGCAAAGGATTACAGGATAATCAAAGTTGGAGGGAGGAGAAGATGGTGGCGTGACGCAGCGTGCGTGGTCTCTCCGGTGAACGATATCTGTTATTTGTTAAGTAGGTTACCGTGCACAATTCTGATTTGATGGAGACAGACGTGAGAGCGTGGAGGAACATCTGGAGAAACTTCTGAAATGCCCGCTTCACTGCTGCTGCTACTGCGCGGTCCGGAATCTCCGGAGGAGAAGGCCTCTGAGACCTCGGCTTTGCTTGTTTCGGCGGCCGGGACGAGGTCGAAGGCCCTCGGCAGAGGATGGCACTTGGGAGGCTGTATCAGAGGGGCTGGTCGGAGGCTCGATGTTTTCGGACAGACTCAGAGTCTGCTGGGGTCGGGTGCTTCCAATGCATCAGTTGTTGGTGCCTGGAGGTTTATAGCAGGGAGAGTTTCTCCCTTTCTGCTGCCTGATATCGGGACTATTGGAGTCGATCGGGACTTGAGACTTTTTTTTAACGGTGCCCATGGTCTGCTTTTATCAAATTATGGTATTGCTTTGCATTGCTGTAGCTATATGTTATAATTATGTGGTTTTGTCAGTGTGAGTCTTTGTTTTGTCTGTTTTTTTGTGGTATCACTCTGGAGGAACATTGTATCATTTCTTAATATGTGCATGCATTTCTAAATGACAATAAACGAGGACTGAGTGTCCTCATAACCTAAAAAAAAAAGTTGTTCTGCTGTTTCAGAAAGTATCTAAAAATAACCCAGGGAATTATAGGTTGATGAGCCTGACACCAGTCGTGGGAAAGTTACTGGAAGGTATTCCAAGGGATGGAATATATTGGTACTTAGATAGACGTGGAGTGATTGGGAATAGTCAGCATGGCTTCATGTGTGGCAGGTCATGTCTAACGAATAGAAACATAGTAAACATACAGCACAATACAGGCCCTTCGGCCCACAAAGCTGTGCCGAACATGTCCCCACCTTAGAACTACCTAGGCTTTACCTATAACACTCTATTTTTCTAAGCTCCATGTAGTCATCCAGGAGTTTCTTAAGGGACCCTATCGCTTCCGCCTCCCCCAAAGCCGCTGGCAGCCCATCCCACACACGCACCACTCTCTGTGTAAAAAAAAAACTTACCCCTGACATCTCTGTACCTACTTCCAAGCACCTTAAAACTATGCCCTCTCGTGCTAGCCATTTCAGCCCTGGGGAAAAGCCTTTGACTACTCACATGATCAAAGCTTCTCATTATCTTGTACATCCCAATCAGGTCACCTCTCATTCTCAATCACTCAAAGAGAAACGGCCGAGTTCACTCAACCTATTCTCTTAAGACATGCTCCCCAATCCAGGCAGCGTCCTTGTAAACCTTCTCTGCACCCTTTCTATGGATTCCACATACCTCGCATAGTGAGGCGAACAGAATTGAGCACAGTACTCCAAGTGGGGTCTGACCAGGGTCCTATATAGCTGCAGGATTAACTCTCAGCTCTTAAAATCAATTTGAAGGTCAATGCACTGTATGCCTTCACAGAGGCACAGAGTCAACCTGCTTAGCAGCTTTGGGAGACCTATGGACTCGGACCCCAAGATCTCTCTGATCCTCCACACTGCCAGGAGTCTTACCCTTAAAGCTATATTTTGCCATCATTATTGACCTACCAAAATGAACCAGCTCACACTTATCTGGGTTGAACTCCATCTGCCACTTTTCAGCCCAGTTTTGCATCCTATCAATGTCCTGTGTAACCTCTGACAGCCCTACACACTATTCACAAAACTCCCAACCTTTGTGTCATCAGCAAACCTACTAACCCATCCCTCCACTTCCTATTCCAGGTCATTTATAAAAAATCACGAAGTGTAGGGTGCTTAGAAAAAAAAACACATAGATTTTTTCAAGCAAGTTACCCAGAAAGTTGCTGAAGGCAAGACATGGATGTTGTCTACATGAACTTTAGCAATGCACATGACAAGGTCCCACATAGGAGGTCGGTCAAGGAAGTTCAGTTACTCAGCATTCAAGATGTGTTAATAAAATGGATAAGATTTTGGCTTCATGGGGGAAGCCAGAGAGTGGTAGCAGATATTTGCCTCTCTGACCGGAGACCTGTGACGAGTGGAGTGCCGCAGTGATTGGTACTGGGTCTGTTATTGTTTGCAGACAATATCAATGATCTGTGTAATAACGCAGTTAACTGGTTCTGCAGATTTTGCGGAGGACACAAAGACTGGTACTATAGTGGACACCGAGGAACACTAGAGCTTTCAGTGGCATCTGGACCAGCCGGAAACATGGGCTGAGTAATGGCAGACGGAATTTAATGCAGACAATTGTGGTGTTGCACTTTGTAAGGACCAGCCAGGGTAAGTCTTGCACACTGAATGGCCAAGGCACTGAAGAATGTGGTAGAAGAAAGGGATCTGGAAATAGAGGTACATAAATCATTGAAAGAGGCGGCACAGGTAGATAGTTCGTAAATCATCTTTTGGTCTCTGGCCTTCATAAATCAAAATATTGATTACAGAGTTGGGATGCCATATTGAAGTTGTATAAGATGCCGGTGAGGCCTAATTTGGAGGACTGTGTGCAGTTTAGGTCACCTATCTGCAGGAAAGATGCAAATAAGATTGAAGGTGCATAGGGAAAGTTGACCAAGATATTACTGGGACTGGAGGGCATGAATTATAAGGAAATACTAAATGAATTCGCTCATAATACTTTGGAGTGTAGAGGACTGAGGGGAGATTTGATAGATGTTTACAGATATGATAAACACAAGCAGGCTTTTACCACTAACGTTCGGTTAGACTACGACTAGAGGTCATGGCTTAAAACAAAATGTTCAAGGGGAACATGAGGAGGTACTTTTTCACTCAGATGGTCGTGAAAGTGTGGAACAAGCGGTCAATGAAAGTGGAGCAAGCCAGGTGGATCTCGACGTTTAAGGGAAGTTTCGATATGGATATGGATGGTAGTGGTATGGAGGGCTGTGGTCTGTTTGGAGGTTGATGGGAGTAGGCAGTTTAAATGGTTCGGCATGATATAGCTGGCGCAGTACTTCTCTATGACACTTTGAATGGTCAGCCACCCATTTGTTTGGGAACTCAGATGGACAGCAGAGCAGGAGTGATTGGCAGCTTTCCCTCCCTCCTTCCCTCACTGACTGCAGTGAAGCCAGTGGGTCAACTGAATTTGACTGACAGCCCTGACGAGATGAGGATTGAATTGTAGTCTGAATGCCTTTCCAACAGTCCAGATATACAGCCACTGTTCTTAAACCCCACTGATAAATACCGGTGCGAGAGGAAAATGTGACACTGAAACTGTAGTTCCCAACGCTCCACAACTTACCAGGTTTTACAGCTGAGGCCAGATCTTCTGCAGACAATTCAGGGATCTCGTTGGCCACGTAGAAATGTTAGAACATGTTGGAGATTAATTTTGATCACTTTTCCCTCTGATACCAGTGACGATACATTAAATAGACTCACCCCATGTTCCTGTGCAGTGAGATGCCCCTCCTGTCTCAACATCCAACTGAGTCTTTCAACACCTTCTTCTATCGCTTGTTTCAGTCTGTCCCTGTAGAATTTTGTCAGTTGGTATAGTCGATATTCAGCCCCCTCTGCCGGGATGTCAGAGATTGTAGACTCTGAGTCTGCGAATATAAAAAGGAGGAAGTGGGCACCAACCCAAATATGCCTCTTCTCCACCGCTTTTACAGCACTCACATCATGTCTCGAAACTCCTGCATTCAGCTAAAAACACAGATTTTCTCCCAAACTCCAACACTAACCTTAAAGCCAACCCAGCAACGCTCTGGGAGTTACTTTACCAGAAGGACCACATTTGCGAGAAATCAACCTCCCCACGCCACCCCCTCATTCGGTTCAATTTAGGATGGGCAATAAATGGTGGGGATTTCAATGCTATTCACTTCCCAGAGATACTCTATCCATCCAGGTGTCCCTTAATTCACATACCGGAAATGCACTCTTCATTTGTACAGCTCCATATTTTCTAATACACATTTCCAGTAGTGGGGTAACAGGTCCACCACTACATCACATGTACCAGTCCCACACATTTCTCCTCCCCTCTGACCTACCCTCCAATAAGACCTTACATTTACCCTCCCTATTGGAAGACAGCAAATGTCACATCACTTTTTGAAAAAAGGATGTAGCAAAAGACGGGGGAACAGGTGGATGTCGTATACTTGGATTTCCAGAAGGCGTTCGATAAGTTGCCGTACAAGAGACTTAAGAATAAAATATGGATGCATGGAGTCGGAGGAAGTGTATTGGCATGGATAGTGGATTGGTTAACAAATAGAAGGCAGAGAGTTGGTATAAATGGGTGTTTCTCCGGTCAGCAGTTTGTGTTGAGTGCGGTGCTGCATGGGTTGGTGCTGGGCCCGCAGATGTTTACCATTCACATTGATGTTTTGAAAGAGTGGACTGAGTGTAGCGTAGCAAAATTTGCTGATGACACAAAACTGAGTGGAAAAGCAAATTGTACAGAGGATGTGGAGAGTCTGCAGAGGGATATAGATAGGTTAAGAGAGTAGGTCAATGTCTGGCAGATGGAATATAACAATGCTGAATGCAATATCATCCACTTTGGAAGGAATAATAGAAGAGCAGATATTATTTAAATGGTGAAAGATTACAGCATGCTGTTGTGCAAAAGGACTTGGGAGTGCTTGTTCATGAATCGCAAAAAGTTGGCTTGCAGGTACAACAGGTTATTGAGAAAGCAAACAGAATGTTGGTCTTCATTGCTAGAGGGATTGAATTCAAGAGCAGGGAGCTCATGCTACAACTATACAGGGTACCGGTGAGGCCGCACCTGGAGTACTGCGTGCAGTTCTGCTCTCCATACTTGAGGAAGGATATACTGGCTTTGGAGGCAGTGCAGAGGAGGTTCTCCAGGTTGATTCCAGAAATGAAGGGGTTAATCTATGAGGAGAGATTGAGTTGCCTGGGACTATATTCTGGAATTCAGAAGAATGAGAGGGGATCTTATAGGAACATACAAAATTTTGAAAGGGATAAATAAGACAGAAGTAGGAAAGTTGTTTCCATTTGTCGGTGAGACTAGAACTAGGGGACATTGCCTTAAGATTCAGGGGAGAAGATTTAGGAAAGAGATGAGGAGAAACTTTTTTCCCAAAGAGTGGTGAATCTGTGGAATTCTCTGCCCAGGGAAGCAGTTGAGGCTTCCTCACTAAATATATTTAAGATACAGTTAGATAGATTTTTACATAGTAAGGGAATAAAGTGTTCATGGGAAAACGCTGGTTGATGGAACTGAGTTTACAGACAGATCAGCCATGATCTAATAGAATGTCGGGGCAGGCTCGATGGGCTGGATGGCCTTACCCTGCTCCTATTTCTTATGCTCTTATGTTTTTATGTTCTCCTCCCTGCCGCATTCTGCGAACACATCACCCTCATATTTCACTCACCCGCTCCTTGTTGGGGATTTGACAATTCCGTCTTTAATGAGCTTCCAAGATCACAGACAGTGACCCCACTTGTGCTGGTTCCAGAGTACGGATCAGTGTCCCTGATACCTCTGTGTCTGGGCTGATTTTGTTCGGCTTTCTCTGCGGCCGGACTGCATCCGCCTGGGACACCGCTCTCAATCCGACGCTGCTTTGGTACCTTGCTTCCCGTGTCCTGATTATCTTCCATCGATGCATTGCCTGGGAAGAATCTCTTGACTGCTGTCCAGAACCATTTCCCACCTGAAATAAATGATGAATTGCAGGTTATACTGGAGTGATTTGGAGCTGAGCAGAACAAGGATTCACAATGGGTGGGCACAACTGAGCCAAAACTCTGGCTGACCAGATTTGGATTGGGACTGAGCTGGTGAACGTGAACTGCACTTCCTACTAGTTACTGATTCTGATAAGCCGGTGACAGGACACATGCACTCCCAGAAAAAGAACAGGATAGACACAGTAATACTGATCACTAACTTGGTGCTGATGACCAGGGAATCTAAAGGGAACAGCGTCAGGTGATACCGGGAAATATTACTGAGTGTATTTTCCACAAGCAGAAAAATCCCTGGGTCACACGCTGTCCAATCGCCTGTGTCACACACAGATGAGTCACTGGATTACAGACTGTCCTATCCGTTTGATCACACATACTTCATTCACTGTGCAACAAACTGTCCACACCACTGGGTGAAAAACAACTATTTGCTATGCATCTCCTGCTCTCTTTAACTTTACAAAATGAGCCTATTCTTTGGTGCACTTTTCACGTTCATCTCAGACCCCTTGTAAATTTACATAACCCCCTTCACTGTCCGTTCTACCACCAATATTGCTGACACCTGCAAACTTCCGAACAACATTAACAACTTTACCTACCTAATCTTTAAAATAAGGAGCAAACAGTAGACCTTGTGCCCATCCACACTACAGGTCATAAGCCTCCAAACTGAATAGCCCACCAATTATTAACCTTCGTATTCCTTCCTCCTAGCCAGTTTTGTATCCAGATGGCTGGCTTGCCCGCAAGAAAATAACCTCAGTATTTTTTGTGGTGTCTATATGTACACTGATAATAAATTCAATTAACTTTGAACCCCGAAGTTTCCAGGTATACAATGTGTGGAGTCGACAGAATGTTTGCTGTTATTAGCTGCAGCGCAGAATATAGGCGCAGGGAGATCTTGTGACAAGGTTATAAACTATTGGTTGGATCAGTTGGAATAGCGTGTGCGGATCTTGTAATAATACCTGAGGAAGGATGTATTAGCACCCGAGAGATTGCAAATTGAACATTTCAATGACAAGAGATTGGATTGGATGAGCACCTTTTCTGATTCAGAGTCTCAGCTCAGACTTAGATTATTCATTTCCCTCCATAGTTGCTGCCTGACCTGCTGAGTTCTTCCATCATTGTGTGTGTGTGTGTGTGTGTGTGTGTGTGTGTGTGTGTGTGTGTGTGTGTGTGTGTGTGTGTGTGTGTGTGTGTGTGTGTGTGTGTGTGTGTGTGTGTCACCCGCTCTAGATCCCATCTTGAAATGCAGTGGGATTCATTTTATTCCTACACACCGATAACATTATATTGACCCGATTCCTTATTTGATTCTATGTTTGTCTCCAGCTGTTTTATTTTTCCTGTGGCATTTCAGCATTCAACGTCGTAAAAACTTTTTTTTTGAGAAACCAAATTCACCATTTGTCCACAGCGCAGACATTCATTGGGGTATTAAAACTCCGAAACAAACCACAAGTATATCTACATATCTACAGTAAGTCGTCTCCTGATCCTTTGCCATTCCCAACGCTGGCAATGTTCTCGGCTCGGCTACAAAAAATACATTTCGTAAACTCCCCTCATCTCCTTTCCGCAGCAGCCAAGAAAACCGGGGGGGGGGGGGGGGGTGTTGATAGCTGCCTGTCCAAAACATGAAATGCTGTGTTATCACACAATTTCTGAAATTGCGGAAAAGTTCCTATCAGCTGGCACTGAGTTTTATTAATGAAAGTTGGAGATGTCTCACACATCAGTACCTCTCTAGAGGCAAAACAGACCCTGACTCTTGACTTTTACATAACCTACAAACCTGCTGTTGCATTCCTGTTTCACTCACCACCACCTAATTCAGAACCTCCTGGTTTTTTCACACAAGAGAAGCTTTGCATGGCGAGCGGAGTGATTTCACCATTACCGGTGACAGGTCCCTGCGCTGCACCTGTTACGTTGATCAATTACTCAAGGCCGCAATACCAGTAGGATCAATGGCCCTTTTGGATGAAACCTTAACATCTGTGCAAGTTTCTTCATCTGAAATCTTGTGCAGTAACAGGACGGAAGTTTAATTATAAAGTTCCCAGTGAACATACCTGTAGCCATTCTGATTCTGACTGAAGATTGCTAATTGTCGTCGACTTGTTTACACTATGTTTCCGGTGCGGGGAGGCTCCACCTGCTGGTGATGCTGTGAATTACACAACAAGCAAACAGTGAGTCAGAGTACGATTGAAAATATGACAACAGGTCCATCCCCTGTATCAGAGCAGCAGTTGGATTAGGGGCCAACCCGTCCCCGTTTCTATCAACTTTTGTAAGTCTGTCCAGTGATATCTGACGCTTCCTATTGATACAGTCACAGATCAACAGAGCACTGATACAAACCCTTCTGCCCAATGAGACAATGCCAACCACAGTGCCCACCAAGATGGACCCAATTTCCTATGATGGGTCCATTTCTCTCCTGGCTTCCTCACTCCATCTACACATCCCAACTGCTTCTGTAATTAGACAATTGTGCCTGCCTCATACACTTCCCCTGGCAGTTACCTTCACATAATCACCAACCTCTGCATGAAACCGTTGTTGGTTTTGCAATCTATTTACCACTCCTGCCAACTTAGATCACCTATAAGTTACGGCAATCTTCACTGTCAGCACAGTCTACTAATTTTATGTCATCCGTGAACTTACTGGTCAAGCCTTCTGCACTCGCATTCAAATCATTGCTACAAAATAACGAATTTTAAAAGTTCATAGCCTGTAGCCCTGGCGGCACACCACTTGTTACCCACCTTCATCACGAGGAGAAAACTTCAATCACTATACTTTGCTTGCTACTTTATGCTAAAGTTAAATCCATCTAACTTGCTCTTTCTGTTGTCCGCATGAAGGGCCTAAACTTTCAGACCAAGCTGCCATGTGGGATCTTATCAAAGATTTTGCTGAAGTCTAATACAGAACATCCATGGGAAAATATCTTCGAATTTTCACCTCTGCTTAATGTCTGGTTCACAGTTTCTGACAATGCAATTAGTAGAAAAGTACTTGATGACGTCAGGGTGCGTAAATATAAAGCATTGGTTGTCATTTGCTTGTGAGGACTGAATGAACTGTGGTGTTTGTACATTGTGTTACAAAAAGGTTTGCTATCAGCAGAGGCTTCTATGTCGATATACTCGAGTGTAAGTAAATATTGCAGCTTGCAACAACCAGAGCGGTCAATGACATGTTACTGTAGCTCATGGTAATTCCATATTTCTGCAATCACTGCAGCGCAAAGCATTTATGGTATAAATCGTTATCACGTTTTGAGATGATTATGCGGTAACGCAGACAAGCAAGGAAGCATCGGAACCGAGCACAAGTTACCATCGGAAGATGCAAGATTTGAAATGAGCAAACACTGAGGGAATGTGAGTGGCTTTAAAGAGCTGGGCTGCTGGAAGCACATTACCAGACCTGGAGTGATTGCAACTGGGTCTGGCAGTGGCATAACTGATACTTCTGGGCACAATCAGTCTTACTCCAACTATTTTTTTACCTTCCATTGTACCGGTATATAATATCTAAAGGACCAGTGTTTCAATGGGACTCACCGAACTCTCTCCTGACTGAATCAGTGGCAAATCTGAGTCAGAAGGGTTCTCTCCAGTTGCTACTGTCAATCCTCAGACTCGTTCACTTGTTACTGTTCACTTGTCTTCAGTCATAGTTTGCTTCCAGATGTGGGCGTTTCTACTAATAAATCTCTCACCGTACGTCTAAGTTTAATTAGAGAGATAATAAAGCATGTTAACAGTATAAAGGAGAACAAAATATTTGTGCTCAATATCCTGAAAGCAAAACTCACTGAAATTTAAACATTGAAGACAAATTTAACAACCTCAGTGAATAAATATGTAATTGTCCCTCACACATCACAGAACCTGATATGAAGGAGTCATCGTTCAGTCATGGTAACATAAGATATCAGAGCAGAATCAAGTTATTCGATTCATATGATTACCACCAACCCACCCCCACAACGCTCTATTTATACCTCATGTAACACCGAAGTTACTTAGCAATCAAGAATATGTCAAACTCTGGCATACATGTTTTCAGTAATTGCCTCCATCACAAATATTCACGCATCAACTAAGCTTTGGCTGAGAAAAAGAATCCTCCATCGCAGTTTTAGAGGAAAACATTTATTATCAGCTTGCGCTCTGAGCAGATGGAGACTTCCTCTCCATGTTCACAGTATCCAGGTTTTTTCAGCATTCGATAGGTTTAAGTAAATACACCCCGACCCCCAGCCCCACCATCATCACTGAACTCCATTCACTACAGGCCCAGAGTCATCAAATGGGCCTCATAAATAAGGACTAACACGTAGGCCTTCAAAAGCTCCGGATACATAAAAACTATCATTCTGGTAAGCCTTGTAAGCAACAACTGTACTGTCCAGTTTAAGATGATGCTGGTGAGACACAGCCACGCCTTGCCGCTGGTAAACAGAACTACAAATTATTGTATTATTTACACATATTTCTCGGACATACTGCAATCAATAGCCCGTAACTTCCCTTTCGGAGATGAACATTTGAACAGCTTTTACAACCTGACATTTTTGCGGTGTGAACAGAAGTCTCTAAGGTTTAGAAGGGTTACATCGTGGCCTGTACGGGCTGAATCGAGGCCCAGGTTCGAGAGCGGAGAATAAGCCAATGCTTGGCCATAGCAGCAGTGGACTTGAAGGCGAATTCGGCAGAACCGGGGCAAGGCGATGGTCAAAGGATTCGGGCCTGAATTAAGGAAGGGCGCGAGGTTTGAACAATTTAAGCGCTGGGTCAAATTTGAAAGTTGGATACGTTCGGAATCGAGGCAGTTGGGTCCGGGCCAGAGCAATTTGAAGTGGCAGGGTCTGGTTCCAAGAGCAAGGAATGACGCCATGTTTGCTCAATTTGAGCGCCGGGCCAGATTGAAAATGGTCAGGGTGTCGGTGCCGGAGCAGAGGGACTCCGTGAGGTTTACTCGTCTCTGCGCTGAACTGTGGCTGTAGCTTGCAACTAATAGTTTCCTCAGGCGGTTGCTCGGATGATCTGGTTCGTGGCACATTTTTGTGATCATCGGTTCTGAATGTCAGTTGCTTATTGTTTTGGATGCACATTGTTTTCCCTGCACATTAGGTGTTTGACGGTCTTCTTTTCTTAATGATTTCCATTGAGTTTCTTTGTTTTGTGGCTTCCTGTAAAGTGACGAATCCCAGGGGAGTATATAGTATAGACACTTTTGTAATATATGTACTCTGAATTTAGAACGGCAATAAACACATTTCCAGAAATAGCAGGCAACTTGGTAAAAAGATAGTTACCAGGGAAAAGCTGTGGTTTCTTTCCTGTCTAAATCGCAAAACGAACTCCTGTGCACTTTCCACTTCCAGCAGATGTAAACCATTCCAGTGTGAATGTAATAAAAAGTCAGTGGAATCACTAGAACAGCTCAAAAGGTAAGGAACAGCTATGGGAGAGTCACAAATTAATCGATTTGTGTTTTTGACCTTCCGTCAGAATGGCCTCAAATGTTTTCAGTTCTTAGTGCAGATCGCCAGCGTCCTGAGTTTCTGTTTGATTTCCACTGCCTGACAGACAGATGACAGTGAGAGGGAATTTTCAAACAGCGTCAGAACACTGAAATCCTCTGTGTCCAATCCTATTGTTGCAAACACGGAGCACCCATTCAATCGCAGCCTCTCTCTGTCAGGGATGGAATGGGAACTCACTCCATCCTCAGATTAACAATCGTTGCTTCCAAGGAAATCTCAGAAACAAATACCTGAGTCCGGAACTCATGCAACCCTTGCTCAACACCTCATAAAGCTGGGCTCCTGATCACTCGGTTCACATTATCTGGGCCAAAAACTGTGTTATCCCAGGACCCAACCTCGTAGGAACACAGTCACCCCACCCCAAAATCCTTGCACTTCATCCACACTGAATGGTATAGTGAGTAATTTGCCACGACCAATGTCCAGCAACCGTACACTTCTGCTTCATTGCGAAAGAAGGAACATCATGCCCCATCTGTAGCAGTTCATGCAAGAGCCAAATCCCAAATTCTGACAGCTCCATATTCCCGAAGTCCCCATCCCAGCATTACAGCCCAAGCACCAACTCTTCATGTAATCATTGCTGCCAGTAACATGCAGCACTGTCTCGGCCATTCAGAGTTCAAAAATTAACACCCCGTCATCAACCTACGGCACGACGGGAACCGGATGATCTGACTGGCCAGAGGTCGGCTGGATATGAGTGTGAGTTACGAGAGGGTGAGGAGATGTTTTACATCGTCTCCAGCAGCTAAACTGAATATATTTTATCATGATCTTATTATTAAATGAGATATTGCCCAACACAATTGAACAACACATTTTGAGCAGAATAAAAAGATTAACATCGCCACTTGGGAATCCCCCTCCAAGTCAGTCGCCATCCTGACTGGGAAACATATCGCTGTTACTTCATTTCCGCTGGGTCAAAATCATGGAATTCCCTGCCGAACAACACTGTGGGTGTACCTACACTCAGGGAGTGCAGCGGTTCAAGAAAGCAACTCATCACCATCTTCTGAAGTGTATCTGTGGATGCTGGCTGAGCTGCCGACACCATGTAAATGAATAAAAAGAGCAATGCTTTTGATATAAAATTGAAATTAAAGTGCTGGAAACATCAAATTGGATCTGTGGAAACACTAAAAGACCCAGGATCAGAACTGGGACCGCCTAATCTGCTGACCACTCAATTGCGTAATTTGTCCCAGACAAATGCTCATACCTACAATGGGAGAAATACTGCACAGCAGGGTTCTGAGAGAGCTAGTTAAAGAGATATCGGGGCATTAATAGTTATCTTTTGAGAAACGAAAATCTCATATATTTAAATTGGACCTTCTTTGTATTCGCCGTTCAACATTAATTCTGTATTGTTAAGCACCTGAGCCTCATTGCCGCACAGTACACTCCCTCGGACAAGGCGTGTTTCATTTTACGGTATTCATTACTAATTACTCGATAACAGAGAGGCCCCCGGTGAAACAGTTATCTCCAGTCTATTGAACTTAATATCTATAACAGGAATCACGACTGTGTACCATATTCAATCGATTTTAATATGCATAACATCTAACGTGTTCCAGTCTCCAATGTTCCATCTAATTACTATTTTTGCAGCTGCGTCGATAAACCATTGGCTTGAGCCGGAAATTTTCAGACAGCCTGGAAAAAGCGGCACCTTAGATGTGTGTGTGTTTTGCAATATGCATCTATGAATACTTAGAGTGAAAAATTAATACAAGTCGCATATTTTGTTTTTAGTTGTTAATTGGAGGATATGGTAAAATACAGTAAAACAAAGAAAAAGAAAATCAGGTTTCCTAAACGTTTTACGAGCAGCATTCAATTCTAACCGCGCTGCAACAAAGGCTCCATGGCAGAAGCATTTTATTTACAGCGCGGTCGCACACGGGCGCAGCTCCGAAAGAACAGTGACAGTCTCTCTCTCCAGGTTACCCCAACTGTGCCGAGATAGCCCGCAGCCCCCCGCCCCCAGAGATGACAACCAGTCAAAGTTGACAGCAAGATAAGGAAATCCTTCTCCTTCAGTTTATAGCTCACTTACTGGAAACAAGTTACCGCATCACAGCAGCAATCATATGAAATTATGACCATTTCCTGCTGGTGAATTTGCCTGGCATCCCATTTACTTTACAAATAGTTGTATCGTTCATGGTCAGAGAACGATGCAAAAACACTAAAGATTAAATTCACTGGGTCTCTTATTTGTTAGAGTGTTGAATTAGTAACAGGACATTCGTCCCGTCAGTCCTGTTCCGCCATTCTCAATGATCACAGCGACACTTCCATGCGACCGTCTGTAACACGTCGCTCCCTTGTTTGTAGAGAATCTGTGGTCTGCGGAATTAAACACATTGAAAAAAAAACTCTGCTTCTCTTTCCCTTTAAGGACGAGAATTCCAAACACACAGAATTTCCACCTCCTGGCAATAGCCTCATGTATCTTCTCCAGTTTCAGCTATCCCTACAGCAGCAAACTTGTTCTCCACATTCCTGCCTGGACTCCGCTTGATATTCAATGTATCCAGCAAGGGCTCAATTCGTTTATAATATATACATTTGTAAAATCTCCTCACCATCTAAATAACAGTGACTAAAATCAACCCCCGTGAATTTCTAATACCAGCGAATGCATTCAAATGCCCCCATTCATCCAATACCCGAGGGTAAAATCATTTTACCTCTAATTCTACTAAATCAAACAAGCTGAGGTTGATAAATGTGGTGGTGCGGTAGCGCAGTGGTCAGCACTGAAGCGGACGGTAGCCAGTGGTCAGCATTGAAGCGGACGGTAGCCAGTGGTCAGCACTGAAGCGGACGGTAGTGCAGTGGTCAGCATTGAAGCGGACGGTAGCCAGTGGTTAGCATTGAAGCGGACGGTAGCCAGTGGTCAGCATTGAAGCGGACGGTATCGCAGTGGTCAGCATTGAAGCGGACGGTAGCCAGTGGTCAGCACTGAAGCGGAAGGTAGCGCAATGGTCAGCACTGAACCGGACGGTAGTCAGTGGTCGGCATTGAAGCGGACGGTAGTCAGTGGTCAGCACTGAAGCGGACGGTAGTGCAGTGGTCAGCATTGAAGCGGACGGTAGCGCAGTGGTCAGCACGGAAGCGGACGGTAGTCAGTGGTCAGCATTGAAGCGGACGGTAGTGCAGTGGTCGGCACTGAAGCGGACGGTAGTCAGTGGTCAGCACTGAAGTGGACGGTAGCGCAGTGGTCAGCATTGAAGCGGACGGTAGCGCAGTGGTCAGCATTGAAGCGGACAGTAGCACAGTGATCAGCATTGAAGCGGACGGTAGCGCAGTGGTCAGCACTGAAGCGGACTGTAACGCAGTGGTCAGCATTGAAGTGGACGGTAGCGCAGTGGTCAGCATTGAAGCGGACGGTAGTGTAGCGGTCAGTATTGAAGCGGACGGTAGTGTAGTAGTCAGCAGTGAAGTGGACGGTGGCTCAGTGGTCAGCATTGAAGCAGATGGTAGCGCAGTGGTCAGCATTGAAGCGGACGGTAGCGCAGTGGTCAGTATTGAAGCGGACGGTAGCGCAGTGGTCAGTATTGAACCTGACCGTAGCCAGTGGTCAGCATTGAAGCGGACAGTATGGTAGTGTTCAGCATTGAAGCGGACGGTATGGTAGTGGTCAGCATTGAAGCGGACGGTATGGTAGTGGTCAGCATTGAAGCGGACGGTAGCGCAGTGGAGAGCATTGGAACGGACGGGGAACAGCTGCAGAAGCCCCCGGACATGCACTCAGTGGCCACATTATTAGGTACGGGAGGTGTCATAGTAAAGTGCCCACTGAGGGTAGAATTTGCTATTTTTATATAGGCCTCTGAGAATTACCACAATATTTGTCAATATAAATATCACTGACAGATCTACCCTGTGTGTCCTAAAAAAAATACACACACAGAATAATAAAACACACAGATCCGTAAAGCTGCGCGATTTCAATAACATTGATATGGTAGAAATATTAGAAATGCTGCCATTACAAGTGGGCCTATTAAAACATCATAACACTGCCGAATACAGTCCATCTTCCTATCTGATGCAGAACTCCTGGGTCTGGTTTCAGGGAATCCGAGCTTCTGAATTTTATGCCTCTAACAACAAGTGAACACACCCTGAACAATGTTCAGTTGATAACACGCTCATAAACCTGAACTTCACCCTATTCAGCATGTAACGCCACACCTTGCTCCACAACGCTTGTGTTAAACCACACAAAGACTCACCTTGCTTCAATGAGATTTTCTAACTTGTGTCCAAACCAGAATTAATAATTCAGTGCACAAAATTTTACCACCTCCAGAGAGGAATCATAACCCGCATCCTGATTCCGTTCGGTTGGTGCTGTCACTTGGATTTATTATTCAATTTAGGACCAGTTTATTGTCAGATTATAAACTCCAGCGACAGCTCAGGGCAAAGATCGCTGTGGGTTTATTGCACAGAGACAGCAGAGGGAAGGGCGCTCTCAACTCTGATGGGATATTATGCATTTGGAATAATGTTCTTTTTTGACCAGCGGACATTCCGTTTCTCAGTTGTAAACTTTGGGCAATGGGTTATTGGGGAGCGGCTGTGCCAAGATTACCACCTCCCAGAGATAACAACCGGTCAAAGTCCACAGCACGATATGAATGCTCTTCTCCTTCAGTTTATTGTTCACTTACTGGAAACAAATTGCAGGATCACAGCGCCATCATATGAAATTTAGACCATTTCCTGCAGGTGATTTTGCCTGACATCGCATTTAGTTTACATATACATCAACCGTTTTTCATCAATGAGTGATGGAAACACTCGAAACATTAAACACCCTGGGTCTCTTATTTGTCGGAGGTTGTTGCTGGCATATTGAATTAGTAGCAGGATATTCAGCTATTTTTATTTGAAGAAATAACAGGCGGGTTAGAGAGAGGTGAATACGTTGATGTTGGGTACTTGGATTTTCCAAAGGCCTGTGACAAGGAGCCACACTTGAGGCTGTTTCACAAACTAGGAGACCATGGTATTACAGGAAAGATTCCAGCATGGATAAATCCATGCCTGATTGGCAGGAGGTCTTATGGTCTTATGGAAATGCAGCTTCCCTGGAGGTGGAGGAAAGAGGACACACCAACAGGTGGAACCAACTGTGGGAAGACATGGTTTGTCAGGTCTGAGAATGAGTTGAATGTACCATAACCTTCAGACTGAATCAGAAAACCATTCTGAGGGTATTTGAAATGTCAGAAGCATGGGGATGTGATCACATGTGTAGAGGGCAGAGGGATGTGTAGAGACCCTCAGTGGGATGGTTCAAGTTACAATGTGCAGGGATGAAAGCACCGTGTTTGGGGTCTGATTTAATCACTGATTCTGACACAGTGAGAGGGTTAGTTTTGCTGTAAGCCGGCAACATTAATGGAAGAAGACACAGGAACTTCATCGGTTGCCAGTTGTTTAGCTGACGTGTCCACTCTGTATGTTCCCTTGACATAAATAGATATTCGCAGTGGCGACAAGGGGTACAGTCTGGTTTATTTCATGTTGGAGAGGGGTGTGGAGTTTTGAAATCAGTGCCCTGTGGTGCCACCATTGTTAATTTAGCATGTCCGGAGTGGTGGATCACACAGCACGGAAACAGGTCTTTGGCGAGCCATACCTGTTCTGACCATCCACTCACTGTCTACACTGGTCCCATTCATCAACACTTGGTTGATAGCCGTCTGTATCTCGGCAGTTTCAATGCTCATCAGGATTTTTCCCTGGATCACGTCTTGAATGACGGATCAACATGAGGTAATCGCTTGTTCTCTAGGAGTCTGCTGGCAGCTAGGCAGGACACAAGGATATTAATCAAGGCCCCAGCAATCTCTTCACTCGCCTCTCTCTGTAACTTGGAGTATATCCCGTCAGGCCCTGGAGACTTATACGCCTTGATGCACTTTAAGAGACCCAACACTCTCTCCTTCTTTATTTCAAAATGCCCGAGCATACCAGTACTCTCCGCACTGATCTCCCTATCCTCCGTGTCTTTCTCCTTGGTAAACACTGATGTAAGTTACTCATTAAGGACCTCACACACATTCTCAAGGGCTCTGTTTGATTGGACCTTCCTGAGTACATACTTTTCCTTTTCCTGCTTGACTAAATTCATCACTTCTCTCCATATTTAAGGTTCTGTGACACTGCCAAACTTGTCATTTCTTCATACTGGAATATACCCGTCCTGTACTCTATGCAGATAGATTTTAAACACCCTCCACATGTCAGATGTGGACTTGCCAGAGATAGTTGTCTCCCATTAACCCTCCATAGTTCTTGCTTAGTGAATTCATAATTTACCCTGATCCAATTATTTACTCTCCCGCATAGTCTACACTTTCCTTCTCTATATCTCTCTTAAACTTAAGGAGTTCTGCCCTAACCATTCACCCACCAAATGGTCGGGTATCTAGCAAGCATAATTACCCAACATCAGTTTCAGTACAGCTCCTGCTTTTGTTGGACTATCTACATCCTTATTTAAGATGTCATCCTAGATAGCAAAAATAGTCGATGCTAGTGAATCGGGGAGCTTTTAATAATCAAAAGAAGACAATTAAAAAAGGAATCAGCGGAGAAATGGTGAATTATAAAGGCAAGCTAGCTAACGATATAAAATAAGATACCAAAATAAAGTATCATAATGAAGCACAGTAATGTATCATATTCAATCGCGATTAATATGTATAGAATCTAACGTGGTGCAATCTCCAGTGTTCCCACTAATTACTATTTTTGCCGTTGTGTGGATCAGCCATTGCTGTGAGCTGGAAATTTCCACACGGCCTGAAAAAAGCGCTGCATCTCCAATATGTTCCTTTTTGTAATGCGCATCAATGAATATTTAGAATGGACTGAGAAAAAAGATCACAGCACAGCCGCATACCGGCGCAGCTCAGAAGGAACAGTGACAGTCTCTCTCTCCAGGTTACTCCAAACTGCCTTGTCAGCAACAACCTGTTGTTGGAAACAGGAAAATCACAAAAATCAGCACCAAATCTCACCCATATTCAAATTCGAGATAGGTGAGGGCCTGTCTAAATGGTAAATGCACTAAATAGCTGTGTTATTAGGTAAAACTGTACAGCCACTCATTACTGGGAATCTGTTAATCGTGTGGCAGGAACTCAAAGGATAAAAACATACAGGTATGGTCAAGGAGTTCAGTTGTTTTTCAGGCGAAATATCCGAATCTGGAATAAATGTGGTCTAAGTGACCTTGACCGTGGAATGATATCTGGTGCCAGACAGGGTAGCATGAGGATTACGGAAACTGATCATCTCCTTGGATTTTCACGCACAATTCTCTCGGTTTACAGCGAATGGTGTGAAAACAAAATGAAAGAAAATCCAGTAAGCAGCATTTCTGGGGGGTGAAAACGTCTTGTTAATGGGAGACATCAAGGAGATTGACTAAACTGATTAAATCTGAAAGGACGGTGACAATAACTTAAATAGCCCAGCGCTCCAAACGCCGGGGTGCAGAAGAGCGTCACTGAACGCCGAACGTTGGATTTGGACGGGGTACAGCCGCGGTAAACCCCGAACATACACTCAGTGGCCATATTATTAGTTACAGGAAGTAGTTAAGAATTGCCCACTAAGTGTAGACGTCCATAATTTTAACAACTGCCAGTGAGATTTACTACAGGATTTTTTTATTTTAAATATCACTGACAGATATACACAGTCTTTGCTCACAAAATTACACAGAATTAAATAAAACACGCATCTGTAAATCCAGGTGATCTTCTGGACAATATTGAACTGGTGGAAGCTCTAGAAATACTATCATGACAAGTGGGGTAATAAAAGACCATAACAACCTGATTTTACAATGTTAAAATATCCCATGACTATCGTAACGTTGTCCTTTTAACATAAATTTTCTATCTCCCGTTGTAATTTTCAGACCATGTCATTACTACTGTGTGGGGATCTGTATATAATCCCCATCAGGGCCTTTGTACCGTTGCAGTTTCCTAGCTCTACCCACAATGATTCAAGACCTTCCTACCCCATGTCACCTCTTTCTAATGATTTGATTTCATTTTCACCAAGAGTCACGCCACCCTTTCTGCCGACCTGCCTGTCCTTTCGATACAGTGTGCATCATTGGATGTTAAACTCCCAGCTGTAATATTCTTTCAGGCACGATTCAGTGACACCCACAATGTCATACATGCCATTCTGTAACTTTGCTGCGTTCGTCTATTATTCCTTATACTGCTCGCCTTCAACTGTAACATCGTCAGTATTGTACTCTCCCTTTCCCATTTTGTCTGCCTTTTACTTTCTAGCTCATCCTATTGACTGCGTTTGTCCTATTATCAGCCTCCTCTTTCTATCACTATGACTGCACATTGCCTCTGCTTGTGAACCAACTACCCCATTCTCACTATTATAACTCCAGTTCCCATCCCTCTGCAAAATTAGCCCTCCCGAGTCATTCTGGAAAACCTGCCCTCAAGGGTATTGGTTCCTCTGGGATTCTGGTGTAACTCATCCCTTTTGTACAGGTCATACCTTGCCCAGACGAGATTCCAATCATCCATATATCTGAACCTATGCCTTCTGCACCAGTTCCTCAGCCACTGCCAAATCATTCTATTCTTGTCCTCACTAGCACGTGGCACAGCAGGCAATTCACAGATTACTACCCTGTAGGTCCTGTTTCACAGCTTTCTACCGAGCTTCCTATATTATCACCCAGGAACCCCTTCATTTTTCCTAACCATGTCATTGGTGCCGGTATGCACCAAGACATCTGGCTGCTCACCCACCCCCTATAGAATGCCATGGACCCGATCTGAGACATCCCTGACCCTGTCACCTGGGAGGCAACATACATCCAGAATCTCGTCTCTGTTCCTCTGACTATGGAATCTTTTATACCCGCTGTAGACCTCTTCCCTTCTGTTCTCTTCCGAGGGCAGGACCCAGAGGCTGTGCTTCCAACTGATAGTTCATCCGTCTCACTAGGTGTATACTCAAAGTGGTATACTTATTATTGAGGGGCACGTCCATGGGGCTTGTCTGCACTGGCTGCTCATTTTACTTCCTTCTGCCGGCAGTCACCAAGTTACTCTCCTCCTGCAACCTAGAGGTGACTAACTCCTTGTATCTACGAACTGAAGCTTAAACCATACCGGTACCCAAGAAGAGTGTGGTTAAATTCCTCAATGGCTATTGCCCAGTGGCAATTACATCCACAGTTGAAGTGTTTTGAGGGAATGGCGTTGAAGCATATCAGCTCCTGTATGAACAGTGACCTGGTCCACTCCAATTTGTCTACTGAAACAACAGATCCACAGCACATCTTCTACATCTTCAGTGATCAACCTTAAGCCTGAATTGTAAAGAACTTGGGCCTGATGAGGTGAATTCAGTTTTTGTGTGCTACACATTACCATTTCCATGATGACTGTGTGTCGCCGATAAAATAGTTTTAGCTGCTCTTTTCAGCCTCAATATCCCGTCTGTTACAGGTGTGGTGAACTACATATACCTGTCTGGACACGCCCCCCCCAGCTGACTGCTCCTGTGGCTCCTCCCACAGACCCCTGTATAAAGGCGATTGAGGTCTGAGCCCGGCCTCTCTGTCTCCAAGATGTAGTATGGTGGTCAACCGCTGCTTGTTCCTTCTTCCAGTCAATAAAAGCCGATATCTCGCCTTTACGTCTCAGAGAGAGTTATTGATGGTGCATCAATAGGGAAGTGCGATACCGTGCCGTGTTCAAATGTATTTGCTCTTAGCGATTAGTATGCATAGATTCCAGGACTTTATGCTCCCTTAAGATTAACCCACCCTTATCATCACGACAATGTTTAGTTCACGGTCTTGTCTGTGCCATCCAGATGTGGGAAACATGGGAATGAATAAATAGATGCAGATCTCATTCTTGATAACACCCGAGATGGGGGTGAGTGCATTGTCTAATTTGGAAATAAACTCAGTGGTAATTTTTTGAAGTGCACCTGTACACCAGCTCGTTAATGCTGATCAACAAATCACGTGGCACCAGCTCAGTCACTTTAGTAAAAACATGCAGAAATGGTCAGGAGGTGCAGGTGTTGTTCAGAACAAACATCAGATTGGGGAAAAATGTGATCTTGGTGACTTTGACAGTAAAATAATTGTTGGTTCCAGATGGAGTAGTGTGAATATCTCTGGGATTGTCATGCACAACTGTCTCGATTTACAGACAATGGGTCGAAATACAAACAGACAAACATCCAGTGAGTGTCAGTGCTGGACGGGCAAACGCCGTGTGTATGAGAGAGACCGGAGGAGAATAGCCAGACTGATTCAAGCTGCCGGGAAGGCAACAGGAAGTCTAATAAGCACAGGTTGCAACAGGGAAATCGGCCGGTGGGTGAGTGGGCCAGTGAAGGAGTGGAGCTTTGTGGCTTTGACTCGAGAGGCTTCGACGAGAAGAGGCGGAGGACGAGCCTGTTCCCAGTTAGTCTTTACAATGACTCCCGAGACGGTGATGTGCCTCTCCTGTGAGATGTGACAGTGTTGGGGGAAATCCCCTGTCCCGCAGAGTCACATCTGCCAGAAGTGCATGCGGCTGGGCGATCTGGAAGACTGTGTGAGAAATCTGGAGCAGCATCTGGATGACCTTCGACTCATAAGGGAGAATGAGGCAGTCATAGATGGGAGCTACAGGGAGGTAGTCACACCTAGGCTGCCGGAAGCAGGTCGTTGGGTGACAGTCAGAGGGGGGATAGCGAATGTGAGTAGACAGGTAGTGCAGAGCCATTCCCATGAATAATAATTTTACCATCCTGGACACAGTTGGTGGGGATGACCGAACATGTGTGAGCCACGGTGCCAGGGCCTCTGACACTGAGTCTGATCCTGTGATGCAGAAGTATGGGACGGAGAAGAGGAGAGCTGTCATCCCAGGATTACGGCTGCACAGGTGGAAGGTCAACTGAGGAAGATATGTACCAGCAAGGCGGCTGGACTGGATGGAGTTTCCCCACGATTACTGAGGGCCTGTGCGACTGAGCTGGGAGAACCACTACAGCGCATCTTCAACATGAGCCTGGAGCAGAGAAGAGTACCCAGACAGTGGAAAACATCCTGTATTGTCCCGGTACCGAAGAAACCACAACCAAAGGAGTTGAATGACTTCAGACCTGTTGCCTTGACGTCGCACGTTATGAAGACCATGGAGCGGCTGATAATACAGAATCTGAGGCCACAAACCAGGCACGTCCAGGATCCTCTTCAGTTTGCGTATAAGGAGAAGGTGGGAGTGGAGGATGCTATCACGTATTTGCTGCACAAATCACTCTCTCACCTAGAGGGGGTCAGTTGTGCTGTGAGGATTACATTCCTTGACTTCTCTAGTGCCTTTAACACCATCCAGCCCAAGATCTTAAGGCACAACCTAACGGAGATGGGAGTAGACTCTCACATGGTGGATTGGATAGTGGACTACTTGACAGATAGACCTCAGTATGTGCGGTTGGGAGACTGTAGGTCTGACACGGTGGTCAGCAGCACAGGGGCACCGCAGGGAACCGTACTCTCTCCGGTCCTGTTCACCCTGTACACATCAGACTTCCAATATAACTCGGAGTCCTGCCATGTGCAGAAGTTCGCTGATGACACGGCCATAGTGGGGTGTGTCAGGAATGGACAGGAGGAGAAGTATAGGAAACTGATACAGGACTTTGTGAGATGGTGCAACTCAAACTACCTGCGTCTCAATATCACCAAGACCAAGGAGATGGTGGTGGACTTTAGGAGATCTAGGCCTCATATGGAGCCAGTGATCATTAATGGAGAATGTGTGGAGCAGGTTAAGACCTACAAGTATCTGGGAGTACAGTTAGACGAGAAGCTAGACTGGACTGCCAACACAGATGCCTTGTGCAGGAAGGCACAGAGTCGACTGTACTTCCTAAGAAGGTTGGCGTCATTCAATGTCTGTAGTGAGATGCTGAAGATGTTCTATAGGTCAGTTGTGGAGAGCACCCTCTTCTTTGTGGTGGCGTGTTGGGGAGGAAACATTAAGAAGAGGGACGCCTCACGTCTTAATAAGCTGGTAAGGAAGGCGGGCTCTGTCATGGGCAAAGTACTGGAGAGTTTAACATCGGTAGCTGAGCGAAGGGCGCTGAGTAGGCTACGGTCAATTATGGATAACTCTGAACATCCTCTACATAGCACCATCCAGAGACAGAGAAGCAGTTTCAGCGACAGGTTACTATCGATGCAATGCTCCTCAGACAGGATGAAGAGGTCAATACTCCCCAATGCCATTAGGCTTTACAATTCTACCGCCAGGACTTAAGAACTTTTTAAAAGCTATTATTAATGCTTTTTGAGATAGTGATTTAGATGCATATCATATTTTTTTTTACTGAGTTAGGTATTGTATGTAAGTAGTTTTGCTACAACAAGTGTATGGGACATTGGAAAAAAAAGTTGAATTTCCCCATGGGGATGAATAAAGTATCTATCTATCTATCTATCTATCTATCTATCTATCTATCTATCTATCTATCTATCTATCTATCTATCTATCTATCATTGGAGACTCTATAGTCAGGGGAGCAGACAGGAGATTTTGTGGACGTGCGAAGGACAGCCGTATGGTTTGTTGCCTCCCGGGTGCCAGGGTCCGGGATGCTTCTGACCGGGTGAATGACATCCTGGTACGAGAGGGAAAGCAACCAGAAGTCGTGATACATGTTGGTACCAACGACATAGGCAGGAAGAGGGATGAGGTCCTGAAGTGTGTGTTTCTTGAACTAGGCAGAAGGCTGAAGAACAGGACCTCAAGGGTGGTCTCAGGATTGCTGCCAGTACTATGTGATAGTGATGGTAAGAATTGAAGGAAATGGCAGTTGAATGTGTTGCTGAGGAATTGGTGCAGGGGGCAGGGTTTTAGATTTTTGGATCATTGGGGAAAGTGGGACCTGTACAGATTGGAAGGGTTGCACCTGAATTCAAGGGGGAGCAATATCCTTGCAGGTAGGTTTGCTAGCATGGTTCGGGAGTGTTTAAACTAATTTGCAAGAGGGATCGGACTGGAGTGATAGAGAAGTGAAAGAAGTGCATGGAGTAAAGCCAGATCTAACATATAGAGAGGCTTTGAGGAAAGAGCAGCAGAATAAAGGGTGTAAAGGTAGTAAGGTAGAAGGGCTAAAGTGTATGTACTTCAATGCAAGAAGCATCAGGAACAAAGGTGATGAACTGACAGCTTGGATACATACATGGAATTATGATGTAGTGGCATTTCAGAGACTTGGCTGGCACCAGAGCAGGAATGAATTCTCAATATTCCTGGATTGCAGTGCTTTCAAAGGGATACAGAGGGGGGAAAAGGGGAGGAGGAGTGGCATTACTGGTCAGGGATACTATTACAGCTGCAGAAAGGGTGCGTAATGTAGCAGATCCTCTTTTGAGTCGGTATGGGTCGAAGTCAGGATCAGGAAGGGAGCAGTTACTCTATTTGGGGTATTCTATAGGCCCCCTGGTAGCAGCAGAGACAGCAAGGAGCAGACTGGGAGGCAGATTTTGGAAAGGTGCAAAAATAACAGGATTGTTATCATGGGTGACTTTAACTTTCCTAATATTGATTGGCACTTCATTAGTTCCAAGGGTTTAGATGGGGAAGAGTTTGTTAAGTGTGTCCAATATGGATTCCTGTCACAGTATGTTGACAGGCTGACTAGGGGGTATGCCAGACTAGATATAGTATTAGGTAATGAACTGGGTCAGGTCACATATCGCTCAGCGGGTGAGCATCTGGGGGATAGTGACCACCACTCCCTGGCCTTTAGCATGATCATGGTAAAGGATAGAAGCAGAGAGGACAGGAAAATTTTTAATTGGGGAAGGGCAAATTACGAGGCTATAAGGCTAGAACTTGCAGGTGTGAATTGGGATGATGTTTTTGCAGGGAAATGTGCTATTAACATGTGGTCAATATTTAAGGATCTCTTGCAAGATGTTAGGGATATACCGTATCTGTCCCGGTGAGGAAGATAAAGTATTGTAGGGTGAAGGAACCATGAGTGACAAGTGAGGTGGAAAATCTAGTCAGGTGGAAAAAGGCAGCATACATGAGGTTTAGGAAGCAAGGGTCAGATGGGGCTAATGAGGAATATAGGGTAGCAAGAAAGGAGCTTAAGAAGGGGCTGAGAAGAGCAAGAAGGGGGCATAAGAAGGCCTTGGCGAGTAGGGTAAGGGAAAACCCCAAGGCATTCTTCAATTATGTGAAGAACAAAAGGATGACAGGAGTGAAGGTAGGACCGATTAGAGATGAAGGTGAGAAGACGTGCCTTAAAGATGTGGAAGTGCGTGAGGTCCTAATGAATACTTCTCTTCAGTATTCACCAATGAGAGAGAACTTGATGATGGTGAGGACAATATGAGTGAGGTTGATGTTCTGGAGCATGTTGAGATGAACGGAGAGGAGGTGTTGGAGTTGTTCAAATACATTAGGATGGATAAGTCTCCGTTGCCTGACGGAATATTCCCCAGGCTGCTCCACGAGGCAAGGGAAGAGATTGCTGATCCTCTGGCTAGGCTCTTTATGTCCTCGTTGTCCACGGGAATGGTACCGGAGGATTGGAGGGAGGCGAATGTTATCCACTTGTTCAAAAAAGGTAGTATGGATAGTTCCAGTAATTATGAACCAGTGAGCCTTACGTCTGTGGTGGGAAAGCTGTTGGAAAAGATTCTTAGAGATAGAATATATGGACATTTAGAGAATCATGATCTGATCAGGGACAGGGCTTTGTAAGGGGCAGATGGTGTCTAACAAGCCTGATAGAGTTCTTTGAGGAGGAGACCAGGGATATAGATGAGGGTAGTGCAGTGGGTGTGATCTACATGTATTTTAGTAAGGCATTTGACAAGGTTCCACATGGTAGGCTTATTCAGAAAGTCAGAAGGCATGGGATCCAGGGAAGCTTGGCCAGGTTTATTCAGAATTGGCTTGTCTGCAGAGGGCAGAGGGCCATGGTGGAGGGAGAATATTCGGATTGGAGGGTTGCGACTAGTGGTGTCCCACAAGGATCTGTTCTGGGACCTCTACTTTTTGTGACTTTTATTAACGATCTGGATGTGGGAGTTGAAGGGTGGGTTGGCCAGTTTGCAGACGACACAAAGGTGGGTGGTGTAATAGAGGGATCTGGGGGTACATGTACACAGATCCCTAAAAGTTGCCTCCAAGGTAGATAGGATAGTTAAGAAAGCTTATGAGGTGTTAGCTTTCATAAGTCGAGGGATAGAGTTTAAGAGTCTCAAGGTAATGATGCAGCTCTATAAAACAATGGTTAGGCCACACTTGGAGTACTATGTCCATTTCTGGTCACCTCACTATAGGAAGGATTTGGAAGCATTGGAAAGGGTACAGAGGAGATTTACTAGGATGCTGCCTGGTTTAGAGCATGTGGATTATGATCAGAGATTAAGGGAACTAGGGCTTTACTCTTTGGAGAGAAGGATGAGAGGAGACGTGATAGGGTGTACAAGATATTAAGAGGAATAGATAGTGGAGAGCCAGAGCCTCTTCCCCAGGGCACCACTGCTCAGTACAAGAGGACATGGCTTTAAGGTAAGGGGAGGGGAGTTCAAGGGGGATATTAGAGGAAGGTTTTTACTCAGAAAGTGGTTGGTGCGTGGTATGCACTGCCTGAGTCAGTGGTGGAGGCAGATACACTAGTGAAGTTTAAGAGACTACTAGACAGGTATATGGAGAAATTTAAGTTGGGGGGGGGGTTATATGGGAGGCAGTGTTTGAGGGTCAGCACAACATTGTGGGCTGAAGGGCCTGTAATGTGCTGTACTATTCTATGTTCTATAACTAGTGTGCAGAAAAGCATCACTGATCATGTAACATTTTGATCTTTGATGTGAACGGGCTACGGCAGCAGAAGACTATAAGACCTTAAGAGATAGGATCATAATTAGGCCATCTGGCCCATCGGGTCTGCTCCACCGTTCAATCATGGCTCACCCTTTTTATTTCTGTCCTCCTCAACCCCAGTTCCCGGCCTTTCACCGTAACCTTTGATGCCATGTCCAAGACCACGAAGATACACTGAGCTGCTACTTTGTCAGGTACAGGAAGTGCGTAATAAAGTGCCGACAGAGTGTAGACTTTGATATTTGTATCAACGCCCAGTGAAATTTAGTACAGGAAATCCTCTCCCCATCTCTCCCTCCGTCTCATTGGAATGGCCTCCTCAATGTTCAGCAGAAGCAGATTATTACCATTAATTCTATCATCTCTGCAGTGTCATGGTCTTTGAAGGACAAGTGAGTGAGATGTTGCAGGTGAGAGGCAGGATTAAGGCGCTGAGATCACAGACAGACCTAGATCGGTCACAGGAAATTCAGCATGCGAATTTTATTAAATCTCCCATCAGCATCCTCCGGCTGACAAAACACATCCAGTGAATTTAACGTTAAAGGGATTTTCATCACACAGTAATGAGCATCATCTTAGATATTTGTAAAGTTTGTGTGATAGCAAGGAAACACATCAACTGGAGTAATGTAAATAGACATATTCGTCAGAATTTTATCTGATTGACCAGGTCACTTATCTCTAGTAAGTGAACACTAATTTGAAGATGAAAGGAGGAGAGTGGGGGTAGAGGGGGGAGAGGGGGAGGAGGGGTAAGGAGAAGTGTGGAGGGGGGAGGGAAGAGGGGGAGGGGGGAGGGAAGAGGGGGAGGGAGGAGTGGGAGGAGAGAGGGGGGAGATGGGGGAGGTGGTGGAGACTGTATTGAATTGCTTTCAGTTCCTCCCAGAACAGGAACTATTTTGTCGACATCCCTGTAAAGATGCCGCAGGATGCTTTATTTCTCATCATGTATCCCACCGATTTTACCAAACTACTAAGGATACAATCAAGTACATTGCTATTTAAAAGAAAACTGCAATGTATACACCACCCTGTAAACTTAGGTCATGTCAAATTCTTCTCAATCACTGAGAAAAGCCAAGACAGCAGACAACACACACAAAATGCTGGTGGAACACAGCAGGCCAGGCAGCATCAATACGAAGAAGCACAGGAAGTTGATGCATTCAATTAGCCGAAGGGAATTATTAATTCTTTCAAAAACGATTCGCAACAGTTCAATTGTTGAACAACTGAATAAGTTCTCAATCTCATTTAAGTGGCCGACTGCTTTGGTGATGTTCATATTTCAGTAAAAAGAGCTTCTTACCGTGTACCGCGGCTCCAGGTTCTGTTGCCACCCTGTCCCAGTGAGGCTGTGTTACGGGTTCTGTAAGTAATGAACACACTCTGGTTAATGTTCAGTCAGCTCCTGGTGATAATTATTAACTAAACCCACAGCGTTACCAGCAGGTGTCTCCGTGACCTTTTCCTTAGCACAGGGTACGTTCTGTCTCCAAACAAACATCACCATGGAGATGAAATGTGATCTCAGTGATTTTGAGAGTGGAATGTTTGTCGGTGCCGGAGGGTGCAGTTTGAATTTCGCAGAAACTGCTGAACTCCTGGCGCAGAAGAAGATCAGTGAGGGGCAGTTCGGAGAGCAGAAACGCTTTGTTAATGAGAGAGATTGAATGAGAAAAGCAAGATTGGTTCAATCTGCCGGGAAGACGACAGTAACTCAAATAACTACGCCACAAACGCATTGTGCAGAGAGGCGTCATTGGACGTGTCACATGTCGAACATTGAAATGGACGGGCTACAGATGTAGAAAACCACGGACATACAACCAGTGGCCGCAGTATTAGGTACGGGACGTGCACAGTACAGTGCCCATTGATATGTGCTTTTGTCAGCCAGAAGTGGCTGACGGGAGATTTAATTACATTGGCATCCCGCATTCACTGTGACCAACGCAGATCTGACTGTGATCTCGGCTCATCAGTCCTGCTTCTCACCTGTAAGATCTCACTCATTTGTGTATCAAGGGCCATCACACTGTAGGATTACAATATTACCTGAAAGACTCTCTTTCTCCTGAATATTGAGGACGGTCATTCCCATGACACACTAGACTCACAGAGAGCGAAAACATCTCAACTGGCTTCAACTGGCGGTGCCTGGTTTCAGATCAGGAACTATCAGGACACAACAGGAACTATTTAGTCCCTGTCAAGCTCCGCGGCATACTTTATGTCTCATCGAAGTTCCCAATCATTTTACCAAATTACCGCGGATACAATCAAGTACATTGTTATAAAAAAAACTGTAATGTGTAGAAGCAGTTCTCCCCTGTTTTAGGTAATACCGCAGGTCAAGAGCACACCAGATTCCTCATAGAAAAACTCACGGGGGCAGATGTCTCTCTGCTAAACCTTCTTTTGATCTCCCACCTACCCACTCACATCTGACAGAAGGGAAACAACACTGCAGGCAGTCGTCCACAACAGGTCCCACCAACCGACTATATAATGGAACAATCAACTCCTTACACCGCCTTCCCCCACGACCACCCCCCGCCCCGGCTGTAATCTCCAATGTGGGTGCTTCCATGCTTTTGACCACCAACCGAAATGCCATCTAGGATGGACAGATAGTGTCGATCCGGTTAGTGAAGGAATAAGCAAAGCGAATCCTCAGTTCCCTCGGTCGGGGATCAGTAAAACCCCGAGTGTGGACGGATCGGCTTCCTGTTACTGCAAGCAGTAGCCCGGGGACAGTTCCGAGATGCGGGAAGCTCGCACGTCCCGAGCCTTTGCTAATGATTCGCAGCCGGGTTGGCAGTGCGGCGATTCCGATAACAGGTCCATCTGCACCAGTTCCCGCTGGGACATGCACAAGAAGCCAATGCATTCAATTAGATGAAGGGAATTATTAATTCATTTAAAAGCGATTCGCTGTAGTTCTAATATCGATCAACACAATACGTTATCAATCTCATTCAATTGTTCATAAAAGTGGGTGACTGCCTTTGTGATGTTTATATTTCAGTAAAATGAACTTCTTACCGTGTACAGCGGCTCCAGGTTCTGTTACCACCCTGTCCCAGTAAGGCTGCGTTACAGGTTCTGTAATTAATGAACACACCCTGGTTAATATTCAGTCAGCTCCTGGTGATAATCATTAACTAAACGCACAGCTTTATCAGCGGTTCTCTCTCTATTCTGTTCCTTAGCACAGCGTACGTTCTGTCTCCAAACAAACATCACCATGGAGATTAAATGAGATCTCAGTGATTTTGAGAGTGGAATGTTTGTTGGTGCCTGAGGGTGCAGTTTTATAGACAACAGTCAATAGGTTCAGGAGTAGGCCATTCGACCCTTCAAGCCAGCACCGCCATTCAATGTGATCATGGCTGACCATCCGCAATCAATACCCCGTTCCTGCCCTCTCCCCATATTGCTTGACTCCGCAATCTTTAAGAGCTCTATCTAACTCTTTCTTGAAAGCATCCAGAGAATTGGCCTTCACTGCCTTCTGAGGCGGAGCATTCCATAGATCCACAACTCTCTGGGTGAAGAAGTTTTTCCTCAACTCTGTTCTAAATGGCTTACCCCTTATTCTTATAATGTGGCCTCTGGTTTTGGACTCCCCCAATATCAAGAACATGTTTCCTGCCTCTATCGTGTCCAATCCCTTAATAATCTTATATGTTTCAATCAGATCCCCTCTCATCCTTCTAAATTCCAGTGTTCCAGTGAAAACACTGTCATTCAAGCGTGAAGAAAGTTTAACTCTTTGTGGTACAGGGAAGAGCGATAGAACCAATGACGTGATGTAAAATACATTAGCTGGGGTCTGGAAGGTCGACTGTTCTTTTCTCCATAGACGCTACCCGGCCTGCAGTGTTCCTCCAGCATTTTGTGTATGTTGCTCTGATTTCCAGCATTTGCTGTTTTCTCTTGTTTCAGACAGATCGATGACGGGTCACTGCTCAGTTGGATATTTCACATGTCACTACCGGGGTGAAAGATGCCTTCTGCTCACACTCAGTAGAAATCACCCAGGAGAGTATTTCTGATTGACGGCAAAGACGTCATTTCTCTTAATCCATTTGGATGGTAACTGACTCGGTAACATGAACATGTCAGGACTCCCTTCTCCCATTAAATTCACTCCCGATCTCGAAGCAAAGCCAAGTCTCGCTGTAAACGCTGAATAGTTGTGCAGAGTCAAAGACAACACTTAACTCTGATGTTGTAACCGAACAGCGTTCAGTGTGGTCCCGGGAAATCACAGTCTGACTTCCCGGGTGACCCACAATGGTCCTGCACCGGTGTGCTCACCCTGTACGGAGAGTTGAGTCTGAGCTGCTGCTCCCGAGCCCACTCGGCTGTGATGTGTCCGTCGCTCATTACAGATGAACAGGGCCGGGTGAGCCGGAGTAGAGCGGGACTGCCGCAGTCCCGATCACACTAACTCTCACCGGCTCAGGACGGGTCTGACAGCGGGAGGAGGTGGGAGTGGGGTCAATGTAGCAACCCTAAAGAGGTAAACAAACAGGCTGCGTTAACCTTTCTGTCCGGATTTCCGTGTGGATCTCTCCTATTTCTTTCATCGTAACCAATGGGGCGGAGTATCCTCTGTTTAACTCAGCGAGTCCTGGGCTGCGAATTTGATCCAGTCCGGGTTCTGGGAGGGTCTGAGCTCCACCCTCTGTGTAAGAAAGACTGACTGGAATGGATAGAGTTTCAGCTCAAACATCCCTCACCTGTTCAGGTCCCGGGAGCCGCATTTCTGTTGAAATTAAAGCAAAGACGTTCGACTATATATTTCCACTAACCGGAAAAAAAAAGGGAAAGATGTTTGCATTTTCATCCGGACAACTATTGTCACAAGAACCCTCCTCGCCCACGGTTTCATTCCACACCCCGCCGGAAATACTTGTCGAATTTATTTCTCTTAAAAGTCATTTATTCCAAATGGCCAGAAGTTTTACCGAGAGCAGGAGTGACGCACTCACTGAAAATCATCACATACGTTAAAATGGTCGACAGGGAGGGAATGACACACTGATAGAAATGAGCATGGGGGAGGGAAGAGTTTTTTGCCGATTAAAAATGGGAGCCTCACTCCGCTCTATCCCCTGACCTAACCCTCACTATCCTCATCCCTCTACCTTATCTATACCCCTCATGATTTTGTAGACCTCCATCAAATCTCCCCCAAATCTTCTGCGTTCCAAGGAACAAAGTTGTAACCTATTCATTCTTCCCCTATAACTCAGGTCCTCCAATCGCAGCAACATCCTTGTAAACCTACCTTGTACTCTGTCAACCTTATTTACATATTTCCTGTGGGCAGGTGACGTAAACTGCAAACATGCTCCAAATTAGGCCTCATAACTGTCTTATATCATGCAGTCTCCTGTACTGAATACTTTAATTTATGAAGGCCAATGTGCCAAAGGTTTCTTTACTACCTTATCTAGGTGTGCTGCCACTTTCAATGAATTATGGACCCGTATTCCTGGATGCCTTTGTCCTACCGCACCCCTCAGTGTCGAACCCTTCATTGTGTAAGACCCATCCAGGTTGATCCTACTGAGGTGTAACAGCTCACAAACCTACATTAAACTCCATCTGCCAATATAAGACATTTTTACACCTGGTGCAGATCCCACTGCAAGCTCCAATAGTCTTCCTCGTTGTCAAATACACCCCAAACCTTGGTGCCATCTGCAAATTTGCTGATCCGGATAATCCAATTGTCATCGAGATCATTGATATAGATGACAAACAACAATGGATATCAGCACCGATCCCTCTGGAAATCCACAAGTCACAGGTCTCCAGTCAGGCAGGCAACCAATTGCCACCACTATCTGCCTTCCTCCTCTATGCTAATGTCTACTCCCATTTACTAACTCAATTGAATGCCAAGAGAATTAAATTTATTGGTCAACACCCTATGCGGGACCTTGCCAAATGCCTTGCTAAAGTCCATGTAGACAATATCTAGAGCCTTGCCTTCATCAACTTTCCTGGTAACATTCGTTGTAACCTCTTTGAAAAACTCAATAGATTGTCTAGAACACACAAAGTCATGTTGGATGTCCCTAATCAGTCCTGTTTATTTAAATACTCCTATATCCAGTCCTTCCAATGTCTTCAGACAACTGATGGCAAGTGCACCGGCCTATAATTTCCTGGTTTAATTTTGGAGCCTTTTTTAAACAGTTGATCAAAATTAGCTATCCTCCAATCCTCTGGTAGCTCTCCTGTCTTAGAGCATAATTTAAACATAACGGTTACATCTTTGTAATTTCTGCATCCACCTACATCGGGGTCCAAGGACTGAACTTCTCAGTTACTGGGGATTTATACACTCAAAGTTGCCCAATTTGCCCAAAACACTTTCTCATCCGTAATTTGTATAACATCCGTGGCCTCACTTCTCCTTTGTCTCACTTATATAGATTATTTTCACGAGTGAACACAGAAGCAAAAATCCACTTAAGAACACCTCTACCTGTTTTGGCTCCATGCGTACGTTGGCATTCTGATAATCCAGACAATCAATTGTGTCCCCTGAAATCCTTTTGCTTTTAAAACATCTGTATGATCCCTCACCTTGTCTGTTAGGACAACCTTATGCCACCCTATAGCCTTCCTGGTTTCTTTCCTCAATCTTATCTTGCATTTTCTGAACTCCACAAGTACCTCAATTTTTTCCTACCTTCCTGCACTGTTCTATTTTTTTTCTAAACACAAAGTACACTGCAGATGCTGTGGTCAAATCAAGACGTACAAACAAGCTGGATGAACTCAGCAGGTCGGGAATCATCCATTGAAATGAGCGGTCAACGTTTCGGGTCGAGACCCTTCATCAGGACTAAAGAGTGAGGGGGTAGGAGCCCTAGAAAGAAGGTGGGGGGAGGATGGAAAACCAATCAGAGGAAAGATCAAAGGGTGTGGGAGGGGAAGCAGGGAGGGGATAGGCAGGAGAGGTGAAGAAGGAATTTAAGGGGAAAGCACTGAGTCGTCGAAGGAGGCAGAGTCATGAGAGGTGATAGGCAGCTAGAAGAGGAGACAGATTGAAGGTGGGTTGGGGAAGGGAGAGGGAGGGAATTACAGGAAGTTGGAGAATTCGATGTTCAAGAATTCGATCCTTCCTCTGATTGGTTTTCCACCCTCCCCCCACATTCTTTATAGGGCCCCTGCCCCCTCCTTCTTTAGTGCTGACAAAGGGTCTCAACCCGAAACGTTGACTGCTCCTTTCAACGGATGCTGCCCAACCTGCTGAGTTCATCCCGCATTTTTGTACGTAATTTTTTTCTATACCAGGGCCTCAATCCCACGGAGCAGAGCCATCGTTCTCCATACTTCCTTTGAATCTGATGGCATTGTGATCACCAGATGCAAACAGTTTCGCTACACAAACTTCTGTTACGTCTGTCCTATCTCAGTCCCTAACGGGAGATCAAGTGTCACACTTGAGTCTTTGGGACTTCAATGTACTGATTAATGAAACTTTCCTGAGGACATTTGTCAACTACATGAGTACATCTACAGTATGAGAGTTCCAGTCCGTATGTGGAAGGTTAAAATCAAGTTATAACAAATTATGTTTCTTGCAATATTCTCTGGCGTGTACTAATTTGTTCCTCTAAATACCATAGACGCTTGGGTGGTCTATAAGACAGACCCATTAATATGTTCAAACAAATTTTATTTATCCGATCTACCTATAAAGCCTCACTAGATTAGTTCTCCCATCTGCCTTTACTGCACACTGCCGTGACCATTTCCCTGAGTAGTGAAACCACCCCTACCCCTTTAATCCCTCACGCTCTGTCATGTCTAAAACAACGGAACCCCAGAATATTGAGCTGCCAGTTCTCTGCAAGCCAGTCTCAATAATGGTGACAATATCATAATGCCATGTGTTGATAAATGACCTAAGCTCATCTGCCTTTCCTTCAATACAATATATCCTGGGAATACATTCAATACATCGGTAAGACCAATGGTCTAATTGTGGACTTCTGATTGGGTAAGATGAGTTCTCACACACACATCAATCATCATTGATCGGTCAGCAGTGGAAAGAGTAAGCAACTTCATGTTCCTGTGTGTCAGCATCTCTGAGGATCTATCCAGGGCCCAGCATACGGATGCAGTTACAAAGAATACATGGCAGCCATTACATTTCATTCAGAGTTTGACGAGATTATGGATGTGACCAAAGACTCACAGATTAACCATATAACCATATAACAATCACAGCACGGAAACAGGCCATTCCGGCCCTCCTAGTCCGTGCCAAACTCTTAATCTCACCTAGTCCCACCTACCAGCACTCAGCCCATAACCCTCCACTCCTTTCCTGTCCATATACCTATCCAATTTTACCTTAAATGACACAACTGAACTGGCCTCTACTACTTCTACAGGAAGCTCATTCCACACAGCTATCACTCTCTGAGTAAAGAAATATCCCCTCGTGATTCCCTTAAACTTTTGCCCCCTAACTCTCAAATCATGTCCTCTTGTTTGAATCTCCCCTACTCTCAATGGAAACAGCCTATTCACGTCAACTCTATCTATCCCTCTCAACATTTTAAATACCTCGATCAAATCCCCCCCCCCTCAACCTTCTACGCTCCAATGAATAGAGACCTAACTTGTTCAACCTTTCTCTGTAACTTAAGTGCTGAAACCCAGGTAACCCAGATTGCTACACTTGTACCGTAAAAATAGTTCTAACTGGCTGCACATCGCTTGACATGGTGGGGTGGGGGAAGTGGTGAAGCTACTGCACAGGATCGAAATACTCTCAGCAATGTTGTCAGTTCAGTCAGCTCCATCATGGGCAGTAGCCTCCGTAGCATCCAAGACATCGTCATGGAGTGATGCCTCAAAACGGCGGCATCAGTCATTAGGGATCTGCTTCACCAAGAAGATGCCCTCTTCTCATTGGTATCACCAGGAAGGTGGTGCAGGAGACTGAGGGCACACACTCAACTAGTCAGGAACCGCTTCTTTCCCTCTGTCATCCGATTTCTGAATTGACATGAAACCCACGAACCTACTTCACTGAATTCATTTTTGCAATACTTATTTAATTTAACTTTTAGTAACAGATACTTATTGTAACACGGTTCTGTTTTCTATTATTAGAAGCTGTGTTGGCTAAACAGCTTTTCTTACGCTTGCTTTGGAATCGTAACCCCTGATTCGGGAACTGTTTTTAACCTTGACGTAAACTGTGGAGAATCTCAACCGTGCAGACAGGATAATGCAAGAACACAAATACCACGACCGACAGAAGTGTCTTGAAACAGAGCGAATAACTTCTTGCAATACACACAAAATGCCGGAGGAACTCAGCAGGCCAGGCGTCATCTCGGAAAGGAGTCCTATCGAAGGATTTCGGCCCAAAACGTCGTCTGTTCACTCTTTTCCTAGATGCTGTCTGGCCTGCTGAGTTTCTCCAACATTTTGTGTGTGTTGCTCCGGCATCTGCAAATTTTCTCTTGTTTGCAAATAACTTCTTGATCACTGATCCAAAACACAGGTAACGTGTCGGTTGGAAATAAAGATTAGAAATAGTTATCAGAAGCTGAATTATTCTCACCTTAAGAATGATCAGACAGTCAGGCGAGGGGGGGAAGGGGGGGCGGGGGTGTTGCTGATCTGTGAAAACTCACCGCGCGATTCTCTGTGTCCCCGGGGCGAATTCCAGCAGGGCGCGGCTTCTCTGTTGAAACCAAACAAACCAGTTCGACTTTCCGTGCTCACCTTAAACTGTGAACAAAGCTACTTTTACACTGCATTTAAATATTTCTGTTACAGGGGAAAAACAAAAAAAAACACCGATGGTATAGAAATGGAAGTTCATCAGTGTCTGCAATCTGAATGTCAACTTGTTAGAATTGCTATCAGACTTTAAGAGTTTTTTACATATCTATTAAAAATACACGATTTAATTAAATAAATATATCTGTGGCATTGTCCAATGCGACGATCCGAATGGCAAAATCTTACAGTAGCTCTGTATTCCGAATAGTTTTTCGTGTGTATGTGAGTGAGTGACAGGGAGTGAGAGGGATGAGAGGGAGAAGAGGGAGAGAGACTATGTCCCTGCCCCGTGGGGACATTTCGCATATCATTGTCGGTGTGAAAGGCTTTTCTGCAGCAACGAAAACAACTGGAGAATGTTTGCAATTGAAGGCAATCGTTTCTTTTAATCCATTTGGTCAATAATTAATTCGTTAATTTGAAGATTTCAGAGTTCCCTTCTCCCACTGAATTCCCTCCCGATCCCGACAGAAGCCGAACGCCGTTGTAATCGTTCCCTGATTCTGGAGAATTGGAGACAACACTTACTGTGATGTTGAAACCGGACGGAGTTCAGTGCGGTCCCGGGTGAACAGTGTACTCACCGTGCACGGAGATTCCAGTCTGAGCCGCTACACCCGAGATCATTTGGTTATAGAGTGTCTGTCTCTCATTACAAAAACACTCGCTCTCCTCCCACCCGCCCCTCCCCGTTGTGCTCTGCTCCCACCCGCCCCTCCCCGTTGTGCTCTCCTCCGAACCCCCCCCGTCTACTTTTCCTCCCGCTCTCTCCTCCCCCACCTACCCCCAGTTCTCTTCTCCCCCCTCCCGCTCTCTCCTCATCGCATGCTCTCTCCTCCCCGCTAGACTCTTTCCCTCACACCCTCCCCGCTCTCTGGTGCCTTCACCCCCCGTCTTCTCTTTCCTGCCCCGCCACCGCCTGTCTATCCCCTTTGCACCTCTCCACAACTTTGGTCATCTCCAAAGGGATCCTAACACACCTACCCTTCCGTAAGGATCCTCCCCCACTAATCTTCCACCTGGCACTTATCTCTGTGTACAGCCAGAATGCGACACCAGCCAATTCCTTCACCTACAAATCTGTTTGACTGAAAGATTGCAAATGTCTTTAAGAAGCGAGGACCTTAAAAGAAAGGAAATTATAGGCCAGTTATCCTTATGTTAGTGGTTGGGAAGGTGTTGGCGTCTATTACTAAGAATGAGGTTTCGGAGTACTTGGAGACTAATGATAAAATAAGCCAAAGTCGTCATGGTTTCTGCAAAGGGAAATCTTGCCCAATAAATTTACTAGAGTTCTTTGAGGAAGTAACAAGCAGGGTGGACAAAGGGGAGACAGTGGATGTAATTTGCTTACATTCTCAGAAGACGTTTGGTAAGGTACCACACATGAGGCTGCTTAACAAGCTAAAATCCTATGGCATTACTGGAATAGTGGAATGGTTGACAGGCAGAAGGCTGTCAGTGGGAATAAAAGGGGCCTTTTCTCATTGGCTGCCGGTGACTAGGGGTGATCCTCAGGGGTCAGTATTGGGACCACAGTTCTTCACATTATTTGTCAGTGATTTAGATAATGGAATGGATGGTTTTGTGGCAAAGTTTGTGGATGATACGAAGACAGGTGGAGCAATAGGTAGTGCTGATGAAGCAATGACTCAGACAAATTGGAAGAATGGGCAAAAGTGTCAAAGGGAATACAGTGTTGGGAATTGTATGATAACACATTTTGGTAAAACGGACAATAGTGTGCACCGTCATCTAGATGGGGAGAAGATTCAAACATCACAGGTGTAGAAAAGATCATGAGTACTCGGGTAAGACTCCCTGCAGGTTAATTTACAGGTTGAGTCTGTGGTGAAGAAGGCAAATGCAATGCTGTCCTTTATTTCAAAGGGAATAGAATATAACAGCAAGGAGAAAATTCTGAGTCTTTATGAGACACTAATCGGGCCATACTTTCAGTATTGTCAACAGTTTTGGGCCCAATTTCTCAGAAACCATGTGTTGTCATTGTTGAGTGACCGCAGGAGGTTCATGAGGATGATTCCAGCAATGAAGGGGTTCACATATGAGGAGCATGTGGCAGCTTTGGGCCTGTACTCACTGGAATTAGAAGAATGCTGGGGGATCTCATTGAAACCTACCGAATGTTGAAAGGACCGGTGAGGGTAGATGTGGAGAAGATAGTGGGTGTATCCAAACCTAGAGGGTGCAGCCTCAAAATTGAGGGGTAACTGTTTAGAAAAGATGAAAAAAGGATTTTTTCTTTATACAGAGAGTAGTGGATCTGCGGAATGCTCTGCCACAGACTGTAGTGGAGGTGAAGTCCGTGGGTATATTTAAGGCAGAGGTTGACAGTCTCCTGATCGGTCAGGGCATCAAAGGATATGGTGGGAAGGCAGATGTATGGGGTTGAGTAGGATCAGGGATCAGCCATGATGGAATGGCGGAGGTGAATCGATAGGCTGAATTCTGCTCCAAGTCATATGGTCTGCTGAATGTCAGAACCTGATTTTTTTAAGGAATCATGAAATAATTTTTTAGAGACAACTGTAGATAATGTAGATAATGTGAGTCTGAAGGAAAAAGTAGTAAAATTCCGGAAACTCACAGCAAGCAGGTAATTGGTAATGTTGCAGTTTCGAGACCATTGGTCCTGTTCTTTATATCAGTTTTCAGATTCGCTGACCTTCCCTGCAACAGAAATAGTTAAGCAGAATACTAATGTGAATGCTTTCACATCGGAATGAGATTGAAATGTTGAACCGGTTGGACTTCATTTTCGCAGAGTGACCACTCACTGGAATGTGGAATGTGTAAGCCCAGACAGCCGCTTACACCAGACCCTGGTGAAACTCCTGGTGTGGAATACAGAGACCAAAAACTGAAATCTCACCCTGGATTTGCTCAGTGATTTGTGATTAGCCACGTCTAACAACCTTTGCACTGTGGATGAATAAACAGTTAGTCTAATTCTTCCGACCAGTCACAGCACCTCTCTCACTCATCCATACCTCCTCACTGCCGTTCTCTCTCATCGAAACAAAGAAAGTCAACAGCACAATACAGGCCCTTCAGCCCACAAAGCTGTGTCGAACATGTCCTTACATTAGAAATCACCTAGGGTTACGACTGTTTACTATTTCCCATTTATGCTGCCTGGCCTCCGAGGTTCCTCCAGCATTTTGTGTCGGTGTTGCTCGGATTTCCAGCATCCACAGATTTTCTCCTGTTTTTTGATAAAAACAAAACCGGGGTCACGTAAAATAGCAAGAAAACAGTGGGAAGCTAGAACATTGGAAAGCTTTTACATAACCAAAAAAAAAAGACACACAGGAGAGACAAGATGAATAATTAAGGTAAGCGAGCCAATAATATCAAGAGCTGTTCATATATATAAATAGTAAAAGACAGGCGAGTTGAGTGGGTTTCAGTGAGATGTGCCGCCCCACCACCCGCATTCAATAAACTTAGGTCAGTGCAGGAGTACAGGCCCAAGGCTGGCAAACGCTCCTCATAACTTAACCCCTTCATTCCCGGAATCAGCATCTTGAACATCCTCTGGACTCTCTCCAACGACAGCACACTTTTTCCGAGATATGGATCCTAAATGCTTTAAGTATGGCCTAATAGGGTCTTATAAACTGCCGGCATTATCTCCTTGCTTATATCTTCCGCTTTACTCTAAATAAATGCCAGCGTTACATTTGCCTTCTTTACACAGGCTCGTCCTGTAAATTAACCTTCTGGGAGACTTGCCCGAGGACTCATATTTCCTTCTGTACTTCTGTTGTTAGAACCTTCTCCCCAATCAGATAATAGTTCACTATTGTTCCTTTTGCCAAAAAGCACCATGGTACATTTCCCAATATTGTATTCCATCTGCCACATGTTTGCTCATTCTTCAAATTTGCCAGTGTCCTGCTGCAATCACATTGCCTCCTCAGCACTACCAACGCCTCCACCTATCTTTCACAAATTTGTCCCATAGTCCGAACTTCGCACGGGGTCCACGTCCGGATTATCTTGGTTGTGTCAATCATAATTTTTCAACAGTGAAAACCAGGATTTAATTCTGACTTCGCTTGTTTTGTGTTTCTCCGATTCGTCCAACCACACAAGTTACTGGTAAAAGGAATCACATATCTATTATATCCACTTTCCAAACAGACCTGATCATCCGGGGAGACTGACGGCACCAGCGGATCTCACAAGAATTTCTTAACTCATTCAATCTTCTGGTTTTTAATGGACAATCCTGTCGGACAGATCTTCTGCAAATTTTTGAAGAAGTTACATGCGGGTTAGATTCAGGAGAATCGTTGGGTGTTGTGTTCTTGGATTTTCAGAAGGTGCCACTCATGAGGCTGTTTAACCACTTAATATTCAATGGCATAAGACCATGAGACCATAATTGTAGGAGTAGAATTAAACCATTTGTTACATCGAGTGTGCTTCACGATTTCTTCATGTCTGATCCAATTTTCCTTTCAGCTCCAGTCTTCTGTCTTCCACCCACACCCACTCATGTCCTGAACAATCAGGAATCTACCACACTGTGCATTAAATATACAGAAACACTTGGACTCCACAGATCACTGTAGTAAGGAACTCCACTGATTCACCACTCTCTGGCTGAAGGAATTCTTCCTCAATTCCGTTTTAAAAGGATTGCGTTCCGTAAAATCCTCTCCACATCCACTCTATCAAGGCCTTTCACTATTCGATAGTTTTCAAAGAGGCCACTCCTAGTTTTTCTGAATTCCAGTGAATACAGACACAAAGCGATCAAACGTTCTTCAGATGGCACGCCATCCAATCCTAGAATCATTTTCGTGTAACCGATTTGAACCATCTCTCCAGTCAAAGCACATCTAAGACAACGTGCCGAAAACTGCTCATAACACTCCAGGTGAGGCCTCACCAGTTCTTTATAAAGTGTCCGCATTATCTGCTTGCTTTTATATTCTGGTTCTCTTGCAATCCACGCTCACACTGCACGCCTTCTTCACCGCAGACTCAACCTGCAAATTCCCCTTTATGGACTGTCACACAAGACCTCCCGGGTCTCTTTCCCCCTGAGATTCTGTTTGTATTTTCTCTCCATTTAGTAAAGAATCAATGCTTTCATTTCTTCTACCAATGTGCATGACCGGAGACGGTACTACCTTCCATCTGTCGCCTCTCTACTTACACAAAGCTCCCTGCCCATCCACCTCTCTTCATATCGCCTGCAAACATTGTAAAAAAACCGATGAATTCCGTCATTGAAATTATTGGCATAAAACGTAAGAAGAATCGGTTCCAACATGGAGCCCTGCGGATCCCCACTCTTCACCGGCAGTCATCGTTTCGCTTATTTGACAGTTTACCCAGGTTCATGGAAACTTAGTCGGCTGTGCACATTCACGTGCTGATTTAGCTCAGACAGTAAAGGTACTTGTCAATAAATACAAACTCCTTCTGTAACTAACTGATCGTTATTGCTGATGGGTAATACCTGTAACGCATTGTCTCAATTGTGAAAGCTACATCTGCATCATCCAAAAGTCAGCACGTAGTAGCATTAAACAATGAGGCCGACACAGCAATACTGATGTCAGTCTCCAGAACGCCATGATAGTTTACACGAACAGAGTGGCTGGAAAGTTCACACGAATTGAGAAGTAGGTGTGTGAAGTTTGCTCGTGCCTCAGGGTTTAGCAGCCGGAGCTGAGAGCAAAAAGAAAAAAAAAACATGCAACAGCAATAATACCATTGATAATAATATACCTGTTTACAAACAGGATAGAAAATTGTAGCATCATGCATCCCAGAGCTATTCGACACTCACTTAGATAATCACAATATAATTACAGAAGAGCAGAAAGTATGCCGTGAGGGTGTCAAAATATGTAAAGATAACTGATAATAGATTCTGTAATTCTAAATCAAGCCCGAATGAATATCTGAAAGCTTTCCTGTTGTTATGTTGACTACCAAAATCATTCAATTCTGTCCCACACTAGAGAAACGTGTCATTTGGACTGGACAACCACAGAACATTAAACACAATGAAAGGTGCAATAGAGCGAGTAGAGCAGCAAGGTCCGATACTCCCGATGGATGGAAATGAAACAGATAAACACCTGGGATATCAAAATGCAAACGAATTGGATCATTGTGTGATAAATGGAAATAAATCACTTCAGGGCTTAAGAAAATGTGCCAGAAAGAGCTCAACAGTGAACAGAGAACAAAGGCAACAAACAGATTTGCTGCAAATACATTATATATATTTTTTCCAAAACCGATCTGGAAAAATAGATAAAGAAAAATAACAACTGAAATGCAAATTTTAGAAAACACTACATACACTTGAGCGCACTTACCTCGGGCAGAGACGGAAGAGGAATAACAGACGTAATAAGTTTACACACTAGTCAGATGAAACTTCGAAAGATAACTTTTCATCAAGGAAGACAGGATTTAGTGAGCATGTGGAATTCTGATATGGATACCAGATCAATAAACTTAAATAAAAGTACAATTTAGAAAAAAAATGAACGAATTATCACTTCGGAAGAAAGAGTTAACCAATGGAAGAACATGACGCTCTGTGGAAGACATCCCCACGATTTGAACAGAGTCGATGTCGACAAGGAAACGTCGAAGGTTTGGCTCAGAGTTGGAGTCCTTCCCAGGAACGGTGCAACACAAGGTGGTGAACTCTGAACCAATATAAAATACAGAAGAAAAGAACAACAAGTTCAAGCCGACAATGTCACGCGAAAGCAGAAACAATCAAACGCAGCAGAGGATCCTGCAACAGATTAACCCAGTTTGATTACTGATACAGGTGAAATCAGGTGGCAAGCGTCATTCACCAAGTTCTTGCTTTAAAATGCTAACCCATAAAAGGCAGCGTACGTTACTGCAGAGAGAACCTGATCCAACAACAACTTATAGCCATTTCAGACACACACAACTTTCGTAAATCAAAATGAAAAACACCGGCAATGTGCTGACTTAAAGGAGAAGATTGAAATGCTATTGAAACTGATCAGGGTATAATAGCATAAGACAAAACTGCAGGGTGAATTCTATCATGTGGTTGGATTTACCAGAGGGTGGTAGTAGGTAGTGGCCTCTCTAACTGGAGGTCTGCAGTTACAGGTGTACCACAGTACTTCCGTTCATTGCACAGTACTTCCGTTCATTGCACAACACCGAATCGACAACAGCTGATCCCGCAGTAGGCTCAACCAGAGCTGGTCGAAAATCCATCTCGGAGGCATTCCAGAAGTTCCCTCTGTTTGGATCTGGCACCAACCTCATTTTCCCAATCTACCTGTATATTGAAATCGCTCAAGATGATCGGAACATTGCCCGCTTGGCATGTATTTTCTATCTCCCGTTGTAATTTGCAAACCACATCTTTACTCTGGTTTGGACGTCTGTATATAACTCCCATCAGGGTCTTTTCTTTATTTTCGCAGTGTGTTAGCTCTACCCACAATGATTCAACATTATGTCACCTATTTTTTTAATGATTTGATTTCATTTTGTTTTTACCAACAGCCACACCAACCCATCAGTCTATCTGCCTGTCCTCCAAATACAATATGAATCCTGGGACGTTAAGCTTCCAGTTAAAAATTTCTCTCAGCCATTGTTCAGTGATGCCCACAACTCCTTACATGCCGATCTGTAACTCTGCTACAAGTTCATCTCCCTTATTCCATATACTGTGCGCTTTCAAGTATAACACCTTTAGTCCTGCATTCACCCTTTTCGATTTTGTCCAACTTCTGCATTGCAACATCCAGTTGTCTGCAATTTTGCCCCATGATCAGCCTTTGTTGATAAGTCTCTCTACCCACTGGCTCTGTAAACCGACCAGTCCATCATCTACACGATCAATCCGGTTCCAATCCTCCGCCAGATTATCTTAGACCCTCCCGAACAGACATTGTCTAGTATACGTTGTCCAATAGTAATATTCATCACTGGTCTCATCCCAATGACACCATGCATTAGTATTAAACAGTTAGACTTACACAGCAGTAGACATGTAAATCTCCAGAAAGCCACAATACTAAACAACTCCAGAATAAGTGTCCTCGGCTCTGCACATACAGCAAGTTGGACCAGCTTGAGCTGAAAAAAAAACTAAATAAAAATCAGAATGAAAGAGTTCATTATGCTTGAGATAGACGGGGTTGGTAATGCTGATTAACTCCCAGTACATAAAAATTCTCTCAATGGTGTGTTTCCCAAGCAACCTCTGAGTTGTCTACACCGTCTAAACCAGTCCAGCTCCTGACCATCACATGAGGTTTAACTACTAAGCCCGGCGGAACCATTTCTATTGACAGGATGAAGAGCAGAGGCGGCTCACCATGGCTTCGGACGGATGGGGCTTGTCAGCCGGTGTTGGCACACATCACGTAGATGGAAAATGCTGTTCTCAAACCTACGACAAAACCCAGTCCTGGGGAAAGCTTCGGTGGCAAACTACGAGGAAAAGTCCGGCGCAACAGCTACGGGGCAACTACGTGCTCTGCATGTCCTGTTGCAATGGCTTTGCATATTGGCTTGTGTATCAGGGAGACATCTCGGTTGCATTATCCATGGTTCACACTGGCCAACGGAGGGAGTCAATAATAATTGCAAAACCGTAAGTAAGTAAGTAAATTAATGAGTGAATGACTGAATAGATAGATAGATAGATAGATAGATAGATAGATAGATAGATAGATAGATAGATAGATAGATAGATAGATAGATAGATACATAGATAGATAGATAGATATAGGTAAATAGAAAATTAGACAGACAGAAAAATAGATAACTTGATAGATGAATACATCACATCAGTAATCCGCGTTGTTTCAGGTGCCTGATGGTCGGAGTGAAGAACTGTTCCTAAACCTGGTCTTGTGTCTCTTTCCGATGGAAGCCGGGGTAGAAGAGAATCACCTGGAAGGTGGGCGCTCCTGCTTACGCCATCTGCTTCATTGTGACGTCACACGTTGTAGATGTGTCGCTAGTTTCCTGTGTTTTCACCTGTCGGGTGTGTGGGGCTTTTCCTGTGATGGGATGGGACGCATCCATTACCTTGTGCAGGTGTTGCCGTTCTGCGACATCGGTGTTCCCATACCTGGCCGCCATGCAACCGGATCAATACTGCACTCAGTGCGGAGATTTATAGCGCACTCCAAACCCAGATTAGCAAACCAAAATCAGAATCAGGTTTATTATCACCGGCATGTGACGTGAAATCTGTTATCTTAACAGCAGCAGTTCAATGCAATACATAATCTAGCAGAGATAATAATAAAAATAATAAATAAATTAAAACATAATAATAAACAAGTGAAAGGATCATCAAAAATTTGTTAAAAAAGAACAGAAATGTTGTATATTAAAAGGTGAGGTAGTGTCCAAAGCTTTCAAAGTCCATTTAGGAATCGGATGGCAGAGGGGAAGAAGCTGTTCCTGAATCGCTGAGTGTGTGCCTTCAGGCTTCTGTATCTCCTCCCTGAAGGTAACAGTGAGAAAAGGGCATGCCCTGGGTGCTGGAGTACATTAATAATGGACACTGCCTTTCTGAGACACCGCTCCCTAAAGATGTCCTGGATACTTTGTAGGCTAGTACACAAGATGGAGCTGACTAGATTTACAACCTCCTGCAGCTTCTTACGGTCCTGTGCAGAAGCCCCTCCACACCAGACAGTGATGCAGCCTGTCATGCCAAATCGCTGCAAACTCCTAATAAAGTACAGCCGCTGTCTTGCCTTTTTAATGACTACATCAATATGCTGGGACCAGGTTTGATCCTCAAATATCTTGGCACCCAGGAACTTAAAGCTGCTCACTCTTTATACATCTGACCTCTCTATGATGATTGGTGCGCTTTCCCTCGTCTTACGGTTCATTATTGTAAAACTCAAAACCAAATTTCAACATGCTTTCATTCTCACAATCTGCCGGCGTGTTGGTTCCACTGCATTTGCGTCTGCCGAGCTCTGTCACGGGTCAGGTGTCTGAGAACTGGATGGTTGCAAATGAATTCTGTTACTTAAGAAAGTTTCTGGGACTAAGTCCTTGAACGCGGCGTCAGAAGTGGGTACATTATTAGCAAATATTCAACGAGATCAAAGATGTAAATATTTGGTTAGACCGGGTCTGAATAGGTCTCTGCGTGTGAAGTCATTCCTCACCAATCTTACAAGGTTTTTCGCGGAGCTGACCAGGAAAGCTGATGAAGGAATGGCGGTGGTGTATGTCCGCCTAGATTTTAGAAAAAGCCTTTGTCAATTCCGGCCTGAGAGGTTGGTCCGGAGTGTTCCGTCTTTTGGCACTGTGGAAGCGGTAGTAAATTTGATGCAACATTGGCTTACAACAGGGGTTCCCTTTCTTGTATCCAATGACCCCTCGGTTAATCGTAGGGCTCCGTGCAATAAAAATATTGGAAACCCTGTCCTAGAGACAGAATCCAGAGTGTGGTAGTAGGTAGTGGCCTCTCTAACTGGAGGCCTGTAGTTACTGGTGTACCGCAGGTGCTGCTCTGGGTCCATTGTTGTGTGTTATACAGATCAACAATCTGACCGACAGTCTGATAAATTCACACTGCAGATTTGAGAATGATCGCAAAATTGGATGAGTGGTAGACAGCGAGAGTGGCTGAGAGTCTTGAATACAGGTCAGTGTGTGGTGTATCACTTTGGGAGGATAAACCGTGGTAGGACTTACAGTGTAAAAGGTGGGGGGGAGGGGGCATTGAGTACTGCAGTATAACGGGGGACCTGGGAAGACTGACCCATAATCCCTTGAAGGTGGCGTTGCAGGCAGATAGGATTATAAAGAGAATTATAGGCACATCGGCCTTCAGACATCGAAGCAACGAGTACAGGGGCTGTGATGCTATGCTGAAGTTGTATAAGTCGTTGGTAATGCCTAATATCGAGTATTGTATGTGTTCTGGTCACCAACCTGCATGAACGATATCAATGACATTGGCGGAGTACATTGAAAAATTAGAAGGATGATCCCGGGACATGAGGAGGGGAGTTGGAGGGAAGATTTGAGTAGGTTAGGAAGAGGTTCGCATTCACCCAAGCGTTGGAGTGAGAGGGAAGGTTTTTAAGAGATGTTCCAATTTATGAAGGGTGTAGATAGCGTAGATACAAGCAGGCATTTTCCACTGAGGTTTGACGAGAGTAGTGAGCTACGGGTGAAAGGTGAAATATATCCGGGCAATATGCGGCGAGACATCTTGAGACAGCGAGAGTGTGGAACGGGCCTCCAACGGAAATGGCGGATGCGGGACCGATTTCAACATTGAAGAGGAAATTGGATCCGACATGAATGGACGGCATGGCCCAGGTGCAATGTCCACGGGACTAGGGAGAGGATCAGTTCCGCACTGGCGGATGAGCAGAGCAGCCTGTTTCAGTGCCGGACTTCTCCATGATTCTGTGCTTTGTGACTCGGTTACCGAATACAACTGCGGGATGTTCCCCAGCGGGGTAAGGGTACTTCCATCAGTCTGGGTGTGGCGTGGCATCAGTATGGGACACTAACCATTTCTCTCATAGTCTGCTGTAGCCAGAAATAATTACCGCATTTTTGTGCAACTCTAGTCAGTGAGTTAAGCAATGAATGGGCAAAACAACATTTTATTGTACAAAGCTACTTGGAATTAACTTTTGAATTCGGCGGCTCCTGACTTGGCCTTGAACAAGCTGAGAAACTCCTGTAAAAGAATCTGTGAGGAACCTGCACGATGCTGGAGGAACTTGTCATGTGGGCAGTGTCAGTGGAGGAATATGGACAGATGACCTTCTGGGTGGAGGCACCTTATCTTCGCTTTCATAGAATCCATAGTATACCTGTCCTCGAGGAGGAGAGCGCTGCACACAATTAACCATTTCATTCTCATGCACATACAAAGGGGTTCGACAGTTAGTGCCAGAAGGCTCCCTGATATACCAGTAATCCCCTTTCCCCGGCACTCAGATATAGAAACAGCTGTAATTCCAAACCACTGTACGGCCAAAATCTCAGTTATTGATGCTGGTTTCAGAATGTTGCTTTCTTTCGAAAGCGTCTCCCCGGATGTTCCTAACGTCCGGTGGCTGAATTGACGCAGAATTTTATTCTCATGCACATAGAAAGGGGTTCGACAATTACTGCCAGAATCCTCCCTGATTTACCATCAATCCGCATTCCCCGGCACTCATATATTTGCGCCGCTCTAACCTGAAGCCAGTGCACGCCCGGAAGCTCAGTTACCGATGTTGGTTCATAATGCTGCGTTCTTTCCAATGCGTCTCTCCTTGGACCGTCACTCTGTTCCTAATGTGCTGTAGCGGAAGTGACGCAACTGGCCTGTTGTAAATTATGTTTCATGAAATGTCAAAGAACCCCTGTCCCCTGCTTCTCCATATTTCTCTGTCTAAACACGAGAACAGCGTGTTTCAGGAACAGCTCTCTTTCTATATCCTGATACTTCGTTGTGCACGCGTATTGATGTTCCACTGCGCAGTTCATCTCTGTTTAGCACCTTAATATGTACTTTTTCCCTGAATTAATTTCTTTCTGAAATCTAACTTCGAAAATCATCTGGTGCCTCTGTAATATCGTTACTGGTACTTATTTGCATAAAAACCGATGTTGACACAATATTTTCTGTTTTCCTCTGTCTGGTACAGCAGCGGACAATGTCTGTAATGCTGGGATCATTGATTTGCATTTCGCGCCGCATACTCGCCAACATCTGTGTTTGCGACTGACTCCGGTAACAGTGCAAACAGTGAGGGTTTGCGCCAGAAATCATTCATGTTAATGTCCAGTAAAAAATAAATCACGGCAAGCAAAGTGACAGTGAATCACATGACAGGTGCGTCATCACGGGGAAGTGACAAGACTGAGACTCCACTCGCAATGTGAGAGTGGAATCAGCGCTGATGAGGTGGACTCACCCACAGGATTACAGACTCCTGTCGTCACCAGCGATGCGCAGATAATGTCCTGGCATTACACGGAGTAGTTTGACAACATCGCATCTGGTGTTGCCATCCCAGCATCGGCCGTCTCTTGAGGCTCCATGACAGGTGTTGCGTTCAGTTCAATGAAATCAGGCGTGTTATTTCCCCACTGGCATCACGGTTCGTCAGAGCAGAGATATTTCTGCTAACTAGCGGTAATTAGCACCAGTCACTGTACAAGTTGTTTTCATTAATGGTGACCGATTGCTCTATAAAAGTACGGCATTCTGTGCTTCAGCTACATTGAGGACGGAAACATCCAGACGCGGTGGACTCTCAACAACGTGTGATCCGTGACGAGTTTTACTCAGTAGGCGCAAAGGAAATTTGCTCTCTGGGCGTTGTTATAACTGTTTGAGTTCATTTACTGGCTATTTACAACTTTTATGAAATTTAGAAATTGGGAACATTCCAAACGGAACAGCCTTGGATTAACAATGTTTCTAGAGAGTGCTATTTCTTACACAGTCATTGTAACTGTCGGCATCCCGGGTAAGTACTTTTTGATTGTTTATACGGAAGCACAGACCTCACGCCGCCCTCAGTTACTGCTGATGTGATTTTAATCGGTGTTCATTAAAAATCCTAAAAATGTTGTTCCGTTCCTCTCAACCTCCTGCCTTGTTGTTGTTTTAACCTGGTTCATGCATGCTTGTCACTGGAACTGCTTTACCAATTTCTACTAAAAAAAAAATTCTCTTCCCTCTTTCTGAAAGTAAACTCATCTATTCCACCTCTATTCCTCCAGACACTGTTCAATTAATGGCCGTTCTATTTTCTACTCTTCGACAATTCCCATTTTTTTCCCGTCACCAAATTCTTATCTGCGTTCCTTGGTGTCAGCACCGTTCCCTCTAAGATGCGCGGGTGCGCAGCCTCGCCATAATTGAGACTCCCCCGCGAACATGGCATTTGTGGACAAGCAGCTGGAATTTCTTTTACACCATGTTAACATCATTTTGAAATTATGCTAAAAATCTTTCGAAATCTTTGGTAATATAATTATGAAATTCTCTGAAATTAACTGTATTAATGAATATAATCAATACATGTGCTAAACTCTAAAGGTACCACATTTACATTGAAAATTGTAAGTTCAGCGTACTTGTATTCACATTGCTTCATGTTACAACACTGCCAAAAATGGTCACAATAAAAACAGAATGGAACTCAGCCGCTCTCTGTTAAGAAACTACCAACGCCGTCCCGTCAGAACATTTTACATTTGCATACTTCCTGTCAATTGTGACTGCCCGACAGTGTTTCCGTGTGTTGTGTGTTATGTTTTGTCATCGTTTGACTTGCCTATTACATATTTTTAAAAAAACATTACAAGTGCCGAGCACTTTTAAGACCGGGTAACAATGTTCTGCTCAGAGCAATGGTTTGACCCCGAAGCAGTAAAATAAAACAGAGGGAAGGTGGCTGCGGTGCAAGGTCTTGTTTTCAGAATCTGACCTTGCAATCGAATAGTAACTCAGACTTTCGGAAAGAAGGTAGATGCGCACTTCAATTACACTACCCCTCTCCTTGGAGATACCGCGCTTGGAGTTCTGTGAACAGTCTTGGTCGCCCTGTTATAGGAAAGGCAGAAGTCCGCTGAAAAGAGTGCAGACAGTATTCACAAAGATGCTGCAGGGACTCTCGGGTTTGAGTTACAGGGAGAGGTTCGGCCGAGTGGCATTTTAGTGAGGGCAGAAATGTAGCTGGATTACGAGCGACGTTTCCTCACATAGAAGTTGCTCTGTGTATTGAACAGCCTGAGAAAGGAAATGGGAGCAACAGAGTCGTTAATACTATTTAAAATACAGGTGGACAGTTTGACGAATGTGATCCAATCACAGACAACTGTATCAGGTGGCCATGTCGGTCGGCATGGAGATATTGGGCCGAAGGACCCGTTTCTATGCTCCATCATTCCTGGACTCTGCTCATAGCTGCTGCATCCGTGAACGTGAAGAGATTAATGTGAGCATGCGCAACTGTAAAACGCTTTATGCTACGGTCACGTGTTCAAACAAACAAAGTATCTTTTTACTTCCACGGATAATGTCCAGCGGAGATGAACGATGGATTTTATTTCAAGAGAACAATTGGAGGCTGCATTTCTGCAAAAAAAACCGTTTGAATTACTTTATTCTTATTTTTGGTCCTTTTTATTTCACTGCAGTTAACCTTGTGGCGATCATCATTCTCAGCCGAGGAAAATGCGGTCTCTCCAAATGTGTGACGCGGTACCTGGTGGCGATGGCTGCGGCGGATCTAATGGTGGTGATTATCGAAGTCCTGTTCTACCAGATGGGTCGAGCATACGGATTTCATTACGGAATCCTGGACACTGCTCCGTTCTGCCTTGTCCACTACGTGCTGTGTCACGTGGCCGTTGACTGTTCCGTGTGGTTTACTGTCGCTTTCACTTTCGATCGGTTTGTGGCCATTTGCTCCGCTAAATTTAAAGCGAAATACTGCACCCCCAGAATTGCGGGATTGGTGATTGGCGCACTATCGCTCGGTTTCTGTTTAAAAAACATCCCATTTTATTTCCTGTATATGAATGGAGCAGCGTTGTTGATAAATGGTAACTGGTTCTGTACCAATAGGCCCGCACTTCCTTCCTTGGGACCGTTTGAGGGGTTTTATTGGGTGGACCGTCTGCTGAATCCGCTACTTCCTTTCTTCCTCATTTTGACCCTCAATGCTCTGACCGTCAGACAGATACTGGCGGCGAGCAGAGTCCGCAGGGGGCTGAAGGGACGGGGAAGTTGCGGGAAACAGCGAGATCCGGAGATGGAGAGTCGGAGACAATCCATCATTCTGCTCTTCAGCCTGTCGGCGAGTTTCCTTCTCTGTTGGGCGACAACCACTCTGGTCTTCATTCTCATGCGATGCCTCTACACAGACCTGGAAATGTCTATCCGGCTTTTTCAGGCACATTTTTCGGGTTCTATGATTCAGAATTTCAGCAGCTGCACGAATACATTTATCTACGGAGTGACCCAGACCAGATTCAGAGAGCAGTTGAAAGCTCTTCTTCTCTCCCCGGCTACTTTAGTTTTGAAATGTTTCAGTGACCTGTACCGCTCACATGAAAGGGTCAAATAATGTATCAATTTCGCAAAATAATCAGACCTGCTCTACAAGCGTATTAATGAATTGAACTCCCTGAAAACGTTAATTCTCACAGCAGTTTTGTCTGTCCGTTATTTCAGAAGAAAACCATTTATATTTCTATTATAGATTAGATAGCTCGGGTTATTAGATAGCTCTTCTGTTAAATGTATTTTAACTTGCACATTAAATCACCCTAATATCCGTTATTACAAATACACAGAAGTGCCCATTATCTAAACTTGAGTCTGCATCCATTCTCTTTCTCTCGTGTTTGGAGATTTTCCTTCAGTTAAATTTCCGCTTCGCCAGCTGTATTAGCACGTTGCTGTGGAGACTTATTGTCTCTATTTTTCTGTCTGGCTGAAGGTATTCAGTTTTAGCAAGCGTCGAAGCCCCAGTGTACGGATCAGATATGATTTTGCCTCGGCCCTACTCGTCGATGATTTGACACCACGTCGGTACACATTTCATTTTGTCCTGACGGTATTTTCATATAATAAATGCAAGTTGACCTTGCTTTAGCAGGTTTGCAACTCTGACCCTTTACAGTAATGATGTCCAACATCAGAATACTAGAAGCAAATTAAAGGACTTTACGTTTTATACATTCCACATATATTTTCACCATTCCCACACTGATTTCGAGCCATTATTATGCGAAATGCTTCACAGCGCCAGTGACTTCCTGTTTCGTACATTCCGGTTGTTCATTCATTTACGCAGAATGCTGTGCGGTGATGGAACTGAACTGTGAGCTGTTTGCTGCGTCCGGTGTGGCAAGGTGCCGGGTTGTAAGCAATCACTGTGAATTGATATCTCTGGGTCTGTACCCGCTGGAGTTCAGCAGAACGAGTGGGGATTTGATTGAAATCTTTGGAGTGCTGCAATGCCCTGACACAGTAGATATGGAGAGGAGTTTTCCAACAGTGGGGAGCCTACGACCGGTCAGCACTGCTTCAGATTGAGGGACCTTCATTTGGAACACAGATAAGGATTTAATTTTTCATTTCGCCAGAGGGCGGAATTCATTGGCACAGCCGGCTCTCCAGGTCACGTCATTAGGTACATTTAAGCCGGAGATTTGTAGCTTCTTAGTTAATCAGGGCGTCAAATGTTCTCAGGAGAAGGCAGGGGAATAGGGTTGAAAAAAGGACAATATATCACTTAGAATGGAATAGCAAAGCGGAATGGATTGACCAAATGGCTCAATTCTTATATGAGGGCTTCAATGGTCTGTTCTGTTTCAACGACACACCACATGTTTGTTACGTCCTCCAAACCTGTACTTGGAGTGTTACGTACTCGTGACACGTGACAGTGGTACCCTTGTCACGTAACTAGGGTTGAAGTTATACTGGACTTGAGGCAATGGTCTTGTGATGGTGGAGTGACGTCATTTTCCCGCCAGTAGAGGTCATGTGACAGGTTTTTTTTACAGGGTATAAAAGGAAGACCCCACCCTGTGGGGAGGGGCAGTTCGTGGCTGGATTTGCCATGTTGACTTCAGACTTCATGCCACTGCGTGATTTAATGTGATGACGCAGTTTAGTTGAAAAATGAAGTTTTATCTAATGCCTAAAGTTTAAAAGGTCATTGCCAGCAGTTTCTTTACTGTGGGGAGTGAAGATAAAAGTTCGGAAGTTAAAGATCGAGGAGAATCGATTTTGGACGGTGGATTGGGTTCGACCTTGTGTGATCCTCATTCGGAAGGATTTCGTTGACTGTTCTCGTGTTAATCTCTGCGGGATTGCAGGAGATTGAGGACAGAGTGTGGAAGAAGAGGTCAGTGCCTTTAAACCGTTACGTTTCATAAAATTCTAGGTGGGAAGAGTTCGACGCCGGGGATTGAAGGAGAACGACGTGGAAGAGAATTTAAATCGCCTTAAAAAGTCTCTCCTTTTAAATGGACTGAGCATTTTGAACTTTTGGCAATATCGCTTTAAAGAACTGTTTTTTTTTTCCAACATCGCTTTTAGAACTGTTTGAGCTGCATCGCTTTAAGAACTGTGCAGCTGCCGCACAGCAGCTGTTTTCCGGTTACGTTAGTGTTTGTTTACTTTTGGGGGGTTTGTTTTCAGTGTTTAATAAACGTGTTATTTGTTATAGAAACCCTTGCCTAACTCACATATATTTATTGTTGCCTGAATACGTAACAGGAGTTTAAACTGTAAATCCGAAATCAAACAGCTGATTACTATCTGACGTTACTGCGGGACTGAATATATAATGAATAATTCTCCATATTTTAACCAAGATAACGTTGAGAAATTAAATATTCCTGTGTGATTCTTTATGACGTGAATTTCATCATTCATTTTCCAGAGCTCGATGTCTCCATGTCGCTAATTAGATTGCCATCACGAGTTGATGTCACGCATTCACAGGAACTGCGGCTCCACAGAAACAAAGGCAAACCACGAGATGTCGCTGTTTCTCCGGACTGGTGAAAGATTTACACTGAACTTCCTCAGATGTCAGTAGCAAGAGCATTTTGTTTTCCATAAACATGAACGAGAAGGGGAAGAACGTTGGGGGATCATAACCGTGATATAGTGGAAGGTTAAAAGAATATCGGAAAATATGGCAGATTAATTTAAATACTGAAGATTGTGACTCCCAATAATAAAACACGCCTCGTGCATGACATTCCCGTCCTGACTACGCGTGTCTCCCAGTCAGATCCAGTTTCGGCATCTCTTAGCTTCCACAGACACCACAACTCCGCCTTTAGCCCCTTCCTGTCACCCAGCGTCTTCCGTACGAGCTGTACCTATTGAACCCCATCTCTCCACCACTGACCATTCCCCCTCACCATGCTGTCTCATTAAACACACCCTTTTTCCACCAGTTCCCAATGACCATACACCACGTCGCCCTATTAATCTCTGACTCCGCAAACCCTTAACAGTCCCTACATCGACCAACTCTCACAGCGACGTCTCCACGAACCGCGCACACACATTCAGATCGAATTCCCTTTACTCCTCACGCGGGAAAAACAGCTTCACGGACTCCTCCTCAACACCAGACTCCACGGCCCCCACCGCCTTCAGCAGCATCCACGGTCTCCAGCTCCCCACCAGTCAGCAGTGCCTCCACCTCCCCACCAGTCAGCAGGGCCCACACCTCCCCACCAGTCAGCAGGGCCCACACCGCCTTCAGCAGCATCCACGGCCTCCACCTCCCCACCAATCAGCAGGGCCCACACCGCCTTCAGCAGCATCCACGGCCTCCACCTCCCCACCAGTCAGCAGGGCCTCCACCACAACACCAGTCAGCAGGGCCTCCACCTCCCCACCAGTCAGCAGGGCCCCCACCGCCTTCAGCAGCATCCACGGCCTCCACCTCCCCACCAGTCAGCAGTGCCTCCACCTCCCCACCAGTCAGCAGGGCCCACACCGCCTTCAGCAGCATCCACGGCATCCACCTCCCCACCAGTCAGCAGGGCCCACACCGCCTTCAGCAGCATCCACGGCCTCCACCTCCCCACCAGTCAGCAGGGCCTCCACCACAACACCAGTCAGCAGGGCCTCCACCTCCCCACCAGTCAGCAGGGCCCCCACCGCCTTCAGCAGCATCCACGGCCTCCACCTCCCCACCAGTCAGCAGGGCCTCCACCTCCCCACCAGTCAGCAGGGCCTCCACCTCCCCACCAGTCAGCAGGGCTCCACCTCCTCACCAGTCAGCAGGGCCTCCACCTCCCCACCAGTCAGCAGGGCCCACACCGCCTTCAGCAGCATCCACGGCCTCCACCTCCCCACCAGTCAGCAGGGCCTCCACATCCCCACCAGTCAGCAGGGCCCACACCGCCTTCAGCAGCATCCACGACCTCCACCTCCCCACCAGTCAGCAGGGCCTCCACCTCCCCACCAGTCAGCAGGGCCTCCAACTCCCCACCAGTCAACACGGCCTCCAACTCCCCACCAGTCAGCAGGGCCCACACCGCCTTCAGCAGCATCCACGGCCTCCACCTCCCCACCAGTCAGCAGGGCCCACACCGCCTTCAGCAGCATCCACGGCCTCCACCTCCCAAACAGTCAGCAGGGCCTCCACCTCCCCACCAGTCAGCAGGGCATCCACCTCCCCACCAGTCAGCACGGCCTCCAACTCCCCACCAGTCAGCAGGGCCTCCACCTCCCCACCAGTCAGCAGGGCCTCCACCTCCCCACCAGTCAGCAGGGCCTCCAACTCCCCACCAGTCAGCAGGGCCCCCACCTCCCCACCAGTCAGCAGGGCCTCCACCTCCCCACCAGTCAGCAGGGCCTCCACCTCCCCACCAGTCAGCAGGGCCTCCACCTCCCCACCAGTCAGCACGGCCTCCAACTCCCCACCAGTCAGAAGGGCCTCCACCTCCCCACCAGTCAGCAGGGCCTCCAACTCCCCACCAGTCAGCAGGGCCTCCACCTCCCCACCAGTCAGCAGGGCCCACACCTCCCCACCAGTCAGCAGGGCCTCCACCTCCCAACCAGTCAGCAGGGCCTCCACCTCCCCAACAGTCAGCAGGGCCCACACCTCCCCACCAGTCAGCAGGGCCCACACCTCCCCACCAGTCAGCAGGGTCTCCACCTCCACACCAGTCAGCAGGGCCTCCACCTCCCCACCAGTCAGCAGGGCCCACACCTCCACACCAGTCAGCAGCGCCCCCACCTCCCCACCAGTCAGCAGGGCCCACACCTCCCCACCAGTCAGCAGGGCCTCCACCTCCCCACCAGTCAGCAGGGCCCCGACCTCCCCACCAGTCAGCAGGGTCTCCACCTCCACACCAGTCAGCAGGGCCTCCACCTCCCCACCAGTCAGCAGGGCCCACACCTCCCCACCAGTCAGCAGGGCCTCCACCTCCCCACCAGTCAGCAGGGCCCCCACCTCCCCAGCAGTCATCAGGGCCTCCAGCTCCCCACCAGTCAGCAGGGCCTCCACCTCCCCACCAGTCAGCAGGGCCCACACCTCCCCACCAGTCAGCAGGGCCCACACCTCCCCACCAATCAGCAGTGCCTCCACCTCCCCACCAGTCAGCAGGGCCCCCACCTCCCCACCAGTCAGCAGGGCCTCCACCTCCCCACCAGTCAGCGGGGCCTCCACCTCACCACCAGTCAGCAGGGCCCACACCTCCCCACCAGTCAGCGGGGCCTCCACCTCACCACCAGTCAGCAGGGCCTCCAAGTCCCCACCAGTCAGCAGGGCCTCCACCTCCCCACCAGTCAGCAGGGCCTCCAACTCCCCACCAGTCAGCAGGGCCCACACCTCCCCACCAGTCAGCAGGGCCTCCAACTCCCCACCAGTCAGCAGGGCCTCCACCTCCCCACCAGTCAGCAGGGCCTCCAACTCCCCACCAGTCAGCAGAGCCCACACCTCCCCACCAGTCAGCAGGGCCTCCAACTCCCCACCAGTCAGCAGGGCCTCCACCTCCCCACCAGTCAGCACGGCCTCCAACTCCCCACCAGTCAGCAGGGCCTCCACCTCCCCACCAGTCAGCAGGGCCTCCAACTCCCCACCAGTCAGCAGGGCCCACACCTCCACACCAGTCAGCAGGGCCCCCACCTCCCCACCAGTCAGCAGGGCCCACACCTCCCCACCAGTCAGCAGGGCCTCCACCTCCCCACCAGTCAGCAGGGCCCCGACCTCCCCACCAGTCAGCAGGGTCTCCACCTCCACACCAGTCAGCAGGGCCTCCACCTCCCCACCAGTCAGCAGGGCCCACACCTCCCCACCAGTCAGCAGGGCCTCCACCTCCCCACCAGTCAGCAGGGCCCCCACCTCCCCAGCAGTCATCAGGGCCTCCAGCTCCCCACCAGTCAGCAGGGCCTCCACCTCCCCACCAGTCAGCAGGGCCCACACCTCCCCACCAGTCAGCAGGGCCCACACCTCCCCACCAATCAGCAGTGCCTCCACCTCCCCACCAGTCAGCAGGGCCCCCACCTCCCCACCAGTCAGCAGGGCCTCCACCTCCCCACCAGTCAGCGGGGCCTCCACCTCACCACCAGTCAGCAGGGCCCACACCTCCCCACCAGTCAGCGGGGCCTCCACCTCACCACCAGTCAGCAGGGCCTCCAAGTCCCCTCCAGTCAGCAGGGCCTCCACCTCCCCACCAGTCAGCAGGGCCTCCAACTCCCCACCAGTCAGCAGGGCCCACACCTCCCCACCAGTCAGCAGGGCCTCCAACTCCCCACCAGTCAGCAGGGCCTCCACCTCCCCACCAGTCAGCAGGGCCTCCACCTCCCCACCAGTCAGCAGGGCCTCCAACTCCCCACCAGTCAGCAGAGCCCACACCTCCCCACCAGTCAGCAGGGCCTCCAACTCCCCACCAGTCAGCAGGGCCTCCACCTCCCCACCAGTCAGCACGGCCTCCAACTCCCCACCAGTCAGCAGGGCCTCCACCTCCCCACCAGTCAGCAGGGCCTCCAACTCCCCACCAGTCAGCAGGGCCCACACCTCCCCACCAGTCAGCAGGGTCTCCACCTCCACACCAGTCAGCAGGGCCTCCACCTCCCCACCAGTCAGCAGGGCCCACACCACCCCACCAGTCAGCAGGGCCCCCACCTCCCCAGCAGTCAGCAGGGCCTCCACCTCCCCACCAGTCAGCAGGGCCTCCACCTCCCCACCAATCAGCAGGGCCCCCACCTCCCCACCAGTCAGCAGGGCCTCCACCTCCCCACCAGTCAGCGGGGCCTCCACCTCACCACCAGTCAGCAGGGCCCACACCTCCCCACCAGTCAGCGGGGCCTCCACCTCACCACCAGTCAGCAGGGCCTCCACGTCCCCACCAGTCAGCAGGGCCCACACCTCCCCACCAGTCAGCAGGGCCTCCACCTCAGCACCAGTCAGCAGGCCTCCACCTCCCCACCAGTCAGCAGGGCCCACACCTCCCCACCAGTCAGCAGGGCCTCCACCTCCCCACCAGTCAGCGGGCCTCCACCTCCCCACCAGTCAGCAGGGCCCCCACCGCCTTCAGCAGCATCCACGTCCTCCACCTCCCAACCAGTCATCACGGCCTGTACCTCAACTCCAGCGCCCACGGCCTCCACCTCTCACTCAGCCCCCATAGCCCTCACCTCCGCACCAGCTTCCTCTGACCGAGCGCATTAGCAACAGGTCCTTTGAGCACATTACCCCGGCACCGGAACACAGTCTCTGCACTTCCCTGCGATTACCCACTGACCCCACTCATTCCCGGTTCCCACTGACCCCTCATCGCTCCAACAACCTCGACTGGTTACACCCCTCCCGGTAGATTATCTCTGACAGCATACTTTCTCCACGCTCCAAAGAACAGCTGATCCGCCCAGCAGTTCCCACTGACCCCACATCGCTCCACGCCCCCAATAACCAAAAACTCAACACATCCCACTGACTGCACACCTCGTTCACGTTCCGATTAACACCACAACTCCCCCACTAGTTCCCAGTGACGCCGCACACATCTACGTCCCGGATGGGTCCACACAAACCCGGTTGTTTCTACTTACGGCCCAAGTTGGAATGTCCCGACACACCTACTAGTTCCCAGTGACGCCATCCTTCCTCCGCGTTACAATTGTCATACAGTACGTAGTACAGTACAATACAGTACGTAATTAAGAAGGCCTATGGGATGCTAGGCTTCATTAACAGTGGGATTGTGTTCAATAGTAGAGAGGTCATATTGCAACTCTACAAATCTCTGGTGAGACCGCACTTAGTATATTGTGTTTAATTCTGGTCACCTCCTTATAGGAAGGATGTGGAAGCTATGGAGCGGGTGCAGAGGAGATATACCAAGATGTTGCCTGGTTTGGAGAACAAGTCATATGAAGCAAGGTTAGCAGAGCTGGGACTTTTCTCTTTGGATCGTAGAAGAATGAGAGGGGACTTGATAGAGGTCTACAAGATTATGAGCGGCATAGATAGGGTGGATAGTCAGTACCTGTTTCCCAGGGCACCAACAGCAAGCACCAAAGGGCATAAGTACAAAATTAAGGGAAGTTTAGGGGAGACATCAGGGGTAAGTATTTTACACAGAGGGTTGTAAGTGCCTGGAATGACTTGCCAGGGATGGTGGTGGAGGCTAAAACTTTAGGGGTACTTAGGAGACTGTTGGAAAGAAAATGGAGGGTTATGGGTTAGTGTGAACTTATTACTTTTTTTAAAGGATTATTTGGGTCGGCACAACATGGAGGGATGAAGGGCCTGTACTTTGCAGTAGTGTTCTATGGTTCTATAGCACCATCACCATTTCCCACTGCCCTCAAATATTTCCACGTCACCAGTGATCACAGCCCTCTCCAGCAGACCCTACTCAATGTGATCCGCCCACAAATCCCAGTTGTTTTCCACTGACTCTACCTCCCCATTTTCCAATACCCACATACCGCCCTAATTCTCGCTGACTCCACTCCTTCCCATCAGCTCATATTGCGACTATGCTTCCCCAGCAGACCCCACAGCTCCCAAGTGTCTGAGATTGACCACAGGCCTCTATAGAACACCACCCAGCTCATATCTCAGCCGTCAGACCCTGAAGCCGTCCTCATACACCCCCTCCCCCGCAAGCACCGCGACTGCATCTCCACTCCCGCTCTGGTTTGACCAGCAAAACAAGATCCGTGTATCAAATCTTGATTCTACGGGCCCATAACCGCACAACAACCACTCCCACAGCACCCACATGACTCCTCACGCTCAGCAGACGCCCATTGCTCAACCACCACAGAACCCCACCACCCACCAGAAACATCCACACGAACAGCAACCCAGAGCACACCCGCACCCCCAGTCATCTAACTGACCGCACACTGCTCCCTCGGGATCCAGTATCTGTGAATCCTCGGGAGGATGCCTTTCGGCATTTGGACCCACCCCCAGTCATCTATCAGACCGCACACTGCTCCCTCGGGATCCAGTATCTGAATCTTTGGGAGGATGCCTTTCGCCAAGTGTGTGATATTGAACTTCGGAAGGTCAAACCAAGGTAGAACGTACAAGAAAAATGCTAGGACACTGAGGAGTGCAGTAGAACAGAGGGATCTGGGAGTACAGATACATAATTCCCAAAAAGTGGCGTCACAAGTAGATAAGGTTGTAAAGACAGCTTTTGGTATATTGGCCTTTATAAATCGAAGTATTGAGTATAAGAGTTGGAATGTTATGGTGAGGTTTTATAAGACATTGGTGAGGCCGAATTTGGAGTATTGTGTGCAGTTCTGGTCACCGAATTACAGGAAGGATATTAATAAGGTTGAAAGAATGCAGGGAAGGTTTACAAGGATGTTACCGGGGCTTGAGAAACTGAGTTATAGAGAAAGGTTGAACAGGTTAGGACTTTATTCCCTGGAGCGTAGAAGAATGATGGGTGATTTGATAGAGGTGTAGAAGATTGTGATGGGTATAGATAGACTGAATGCAAGCAGGCATTTTTCCACTGAGGCTAGGGCTGAAAAAAAAACAGAGGTTATGGGTTAATGGTGAAGGGAGAAAAGTTTAAAGGGAACATGGGGGGGGGGCGGGTGTGCTTCTTCACACAGAGAGTGGTGGGAGTGTGGAATGAGCTGCCACATGAAGTGGTGAATGCGGGCTCACTTTTGACATTTAAGAAAATCTTGGACAGGTATATGGATGAGAGGGGTATGGAGGGATATGGCCCAGCAGCTGGTCAGTGGGACTGGGCAGAAAAAATGGTTCGGCACAGCCAAGAAAGGTCAGTTTCTGTGCTTCAATGTTCTATGGTTCTACGGATACTGGTTTTCCAAAGACTGACCCTCCCTCTTTCTCTCCGTTCCCCATTCGGAATCAGATGATACTCACCCTTATCTCTTTGCTAAACCTGTCTTGTGCTGATGCAATCAGCGTTGCCTTTACTGCCGACGGGAAACTGCAGAATGACGCACGAAGCATCGCGGGGTCCAAACGGCGAAAGGCATCCTCCCGAGGATTCACAGATACTGGATCCCGAGGGAGCAGTGTGCGGTCAGTTAGATGACTGGGGGTGGGTCCAAATGCCGAAAGGAATCCTCCCGAGGATTCACAAATACTGGATCCCGAGGGAGCAGTGTGCGGTCAGTTAGATGACTGAGGCTGGGTCCAAATGCCGAAAGGCATCCTCCCGAAGATTCACAGATACTGGATCCCGAGGGAGCAGTGTGTGGTCAGTTAGATGACTGGGGGTGGATCCAAATGCTGAAAGGCATCCTCCCGAGGATTCACAGACACTGGATCCCGAGGGAGCAGTGTGCGGTCAGTTAGATGACTGAGGGTGGGTCCAAATGCCGAAAGGCATTCTCCCGAGGGTTCACAGATACTGGATCCCGAGGGAGCAGTGTGCGGTCAGTTAGATCACTGGGGGTGGGTCCAAATGCCGAGAGGCATCCTCCCGAGGATTCACAGATACTGGATCCCGAGGGAGCAGTGTGCGGTCAGTTAGATGACTGGGGTTGGGTCCAAATGCCGAAAGGCATCCTCCCGAGGATTCAGAGATACTGCATCCCGAGGGAGCAGTGTGCGGTCAGTTAGATGACTGAATGTGGGTCCAAATGCCAAAAGGCATCCTCCCGAGGATTCACAGATACTGGATCCCGAGGGAGCAGTGTGCGGTCAGTTAGATGACTGAATGTGGGTCCAAATGCCAAAAGGCATCCTCCCGAGGATTCACAGATACTGGATCCCGAGGGAGCAGTGTACGGTCAGTTAGATGACTGGGGGTGGGTGAGAATGCCGAAAGGCATCCTCCCGAGGATTCACAGATACTGGATCCCGAGGGAGCAGTGTGCGGTCAGTTAGATGACTGGGGGTGCGGGTGTGCTCTGGGTTGCTGTTCGTGTGGATGTTTCTGGTGGGTGGTGGGGTTCTGTGGTGGCTGAGCAATGGGCGTCTGCTGAGCGTGAGGAGTCAGATGGGGGCTGTGGGAGTGGCTGATGTGCAGTTATGGGCCCGTAGAATCAAGATTAGATACACGGATCTTGTTTTGCTGGTCAAGCCCGTGCGGGAGCGGAGATGCAGTCGCGGTGCTTGTGGGGGAGGGGGTGTATGAGGACGGCCTCAGGGTCTGACGGCTGAGATATGGGTTGGCTGAGGGTTCAATAGAGGCCTGTGGTCAATGTCAAATGCCTGGGAGCCGTGGAGTCTGCTGGGGAGGAATAGTCGCAGTGTGACTTGATGGGGAGGAGTGGAATCAGCGAGAATATGGGCGGTATGTGGCCATTGGAAAATGAGGAGGTAGGATTCAATAGAAACTTATGTAGTGAGGGTTATGACCATTGGGGCCGTGGAGCGATGTGGGGTCAGTGGGAACTGCTGTGTGGATCAGCTGTTCTTTGGAACGTGGAGCAAGTATGCTGTCAGAGATAATCTACCCGGAGGGGTGTAATCAGTCGAGGTTGTTGGAGCGATGTGGGGTCAGTGGGAACTTCTGGAATGAGTGGGGTCAGTGGGAACTGCTGTGCGGATCAGCTGTTCTTTGGAACGTGGAGCAATATGCTGTCAGAGATAATCTACCGGGAGGGGTGTAACCAGTCGAGGTTGTTGGAGCGGTGTGGGGTCATTGGGAACTTCGGGAATGAGTGGGGTCAGTGGGTAATCGCAGGTAGGAACAGAGACTGTGTTCTGGTGCGGAGGTAATGGGCTCAAAGGAGCTGTTGCTAATGCGCTCGGTCAGAGGAAGCTGGTGCGGAGGTGAGGGCTATGGAGGCTGGCTGAGAGTTAGAGGCCGTGGACGCTGGTGTTGTGGTGGAGGCCGTGGTGACTGGTGGGGAGGTGGAGGCCGTGAATGCTGCTGAAAGCCTTGGAGGCCGTGGAGGCTGGTGTAGAGTTGGAGTCAGTGAGGATGGTTGGACCGCGTGAGGATTAAAGGGAAATCGATCGGAATGTGTGTGCGCGGTTAGTGGAGACGTTGCTCGAGAGTTGCTCAATGTCGGGACTGTTGAGAGATTGTGGAGTCAGAGATTAATAGGGCGGCGTGGCCACAGGGGTGCATCTTGTTGGGATGTGATGAGATCACTGGGAAAAGCTGATGGGAAGTATCAAAGTCATTGCCATGTGTCGATCGCGATAGGGCGGGTTCAGAAGGAGGGCTCAGTGAGGCGGTGTCTGGTGTTGCAGTGTGTGTAAAACGTGTGGGATGTCGGTGATTTCAATGCGACGGGCCTGTGCTGATGGAGTTGACTCAGTGGGTTTTCGTGTGGGAGGTTTGGGTTCAGGAGGAGTGGTTGTTGAGGAGACGTGTGGTCATTGGGAACTGGTGGGAAAAGGGTGTGTTTAATGAGACAGCATGGTGAGGGGGAATGGTCAGTGGTGGAGAGATGGGGGTCAATAGGTACAGCTCGTACTGAAGACGCTGGGTGACAGGGAGGGGCTAAGGGCGGAGTTGTGGTGTCTGTGGACGCTAAGAGATGCCGTAAGTCGGTCCCAGTAGGTACTGGGAGAAACGCGTAGTCACTGTGGGAGTGTCGTGCACGAGTTGTGTTTTATTATTGGGAGTCACAGTCTTCAGTATTTAATTTAATCTGCCATATTTTCCGATATTATTTTAAACTTCCTGTATATCATGGTTATGATCCCCAAAGTTCTTCTGCTCCTCGGTCATGTTTATGAAAAACAAAATGCTCTCGCTCCTGACATCTGAGGAAGTTCAGTGTAAATCTTTCACCAGTCCGGAGAAACAGCGACATCTTGTGGTTTGACTTTGTTTCTGTGGAGCCGCAGTTCCTGCGAATGCGCGGCATCAACTCGTTATGGCAATCTAATTATCGACAGGGAAACATCGAGCTTTGAAAAATAAATGATGAAGTTCACGTCACACAGAATCACACAGGAATATTTAATTAACTCGTTAACGGAATCTTGGTTAAAAAATTGAGAATTATTAATTATATATTCAGTCCCACAGTAACGTCAGATAAAAATCATGAGTTTTGATTTTGGATTTACAGTTTAAACTCTAAAAAACAAGTCTGGATGACTTAACAAACATGTGGTGTGTCGTTGAAACAGAACACACCATTCAAGCCCTTGCCATTCCGCTCCACTATTCCATTACGAGTGATTTATTATCCTTTTCAAATATATTCTCCTGCCTTCTCCCAAAAACATTTGACGCCCTGATTAACCAAAAAGCTACAAATCTCCGGCTTAAATGTACCTGATGACATGACCTGAAGAGCCGGCTGTGCCAATGAATTCCGCCCCCTGGCGAAATGAAACATTAAATCCTCATCTGTGTTCCAAATGAAGGTCCCTCAATCTGAAGCCGTGAGGACCGGTCGTAGGCTCCCCACTGTTGGAAAATTCCTCTCCATATCTCCTGTGTCAGGGCATTGCAGCATTCCAAAGGTTTCAATCAAATCCCCGCTCGTTCTGCTGAACTCCAGCGGGTACAGTCCCAGAGATATCAATTCACAGTGATTGCTTACAACCCGGCACCTTGCCACACCGGACGCAGTAAACAGCTCACAGTTCAGTTCCATCACCGCACAGCATTCTGCGAAAATGAGTGAAAAACCGGAATGTACAAAACAGGAAGTCACTGGCACTGTGAAGTATCTCGCAAACTGCTGCATTATCATGCCGTGACACCAGCAACATGAAGATTACATGGAGTGACCGCCATAATAATGTCTCGAACTCAGTGTGGGAATGGTGAAGATAGATGTGGAATGTATAAAACGTAAAGTCCTTTAACTTGCTTCTAATATTCTGATGTTGGACATCAGTACTGTAAAGGGCCAGAGTTGCAAACCTGCTAAAGCACGGTCAACTTGTATTTATTGTATGAAAATACCGTCAGTCCAAAATGAAATGTGTACCGACGTGGTGTCAAATCATCGACGAGAAGGGCCGAGGCAAAATCATATCTGATCCGTATACTGGGGCTCCGGCGTTTGCTGAAACTAGATAGCTTCAGCCAGACAGAAAAATAGAGACAATAAGTCTCCCAGCAACGTGCTGATATAGTCGGCAAAGCAGAAATTTAACTGAAGGGAAATCTCCAAACATGAGAGAAAGAGAATGGAGGTAGGGACTGGCAGACTCGGCCAGGTCACTCCAAAGGTTTAGATAATGGGCACTTCCACAATGGATCTGTGTATTTGTAATACCGGATATTAGGGTGATTTAATGTGCAAGGTAAAATACATTTTACAGAAGAGAAAGTACCCGAGCAATCTAATCTATAATAGAAAAATAGATGTTTTTCTTCTGAAATAACGGAAAGACGGAACTGCTGGGAGAAGTAACGTTTTCATGGAGTTCAGTTCATCAATATGCTTGTAGAGCGGGTCTGATTATATTTCGGAATTGATTAATTATTTGACCCTTTCAACTGAGCGGTACAGGCTTCTAAAACATTTCAAAACTAACACAGCTGGGGAGAGCAGAAGAACTTTCCCCTGCTCTCTGAATTTTGTCTGGGTCACTCCGTAGATAAATGTATTTGTGCAGCTGCTGAAATTCTGAATCACAGAACCCCAAAACTGTGCCTGAAAAAGCCGGATTGACATTTCCAGGTCTGTGTAGAGGCATCGCATGAGAATGAAGACCAGAGTGGTTGTCGCCCAACAGAGAAGGAAACTCGCCGACAGGCTGAAGAGCAGAATGATGGATTGTCTCCGACTCTCCATCTCCAGATCTCGCTGTTTCCCGCAATTTCCCCGTCCCTTCAGCCCCCTGCGGACTCTGCTCGCCGCCAGTATCTGTCTGACGGTCAGAGCATTGAGGGTCAAAATGAGGAAGAAAGGAAGTAGCGGATTCAACAGACGGTCCACCCAATAAAACCCCTCAAACGATGGCGAGAAAGGCACTACGGGTCTACTGAAACAAATCCAATTACCCCTCACCAACAACGCTATTCTTTCCATATACATGAAATAAAATGGTATGTTTTTAAGAAAGAAACCGAGCGATAGTACGCCCATCACCATACCCGCAATTCTGGGGGTGCAGTATTTTGTCTTAAAAGTAGGCGAGCAAATGACCACAAAGCGATCGAAAGTGAAAGCGACAGTAAACCACACGGAACAGTCAACGGCCACGTGACACAGGACGTAGTGGACAAGGCAGAACGGAGCGTTGTCCAGGACTCCGTAATTAAATCCGTATGCTCGACCCATCTGGTAGAACAGGACTTCGATAATCACCACCATTAGATCCGCCGCAGCCATCGCCACCAGGTACCGCGTGACACATTTGGAGAGACCGCAGTTTCCTCGGCAGAGAATGATGATCGCCACAAGGTTAACTGCAGTGAGACAAAAACGACCAAAAATAAGAATTTTTTAAAAAATCAAACACATTTTGCGTGGAAATACAGCCATGATCTGTTCGCTTGAAGTAAAATCCGTTGTTCATCTCTGCTGGACATTATCAGTGGAAGTAAAGAATACTTGTGTTTTTGCGGTTTGTTTGAAAGCCTGACCGCAGCACAAAGCGCTTTACAGGAGCACCTGCTGCTTTGTCTCCTCACGTTCACCGATGCAGCAGCGATGAGTAGAGTCCAAGAATGATAGATCACAGAAATGCTCCCTTCGGCCCATATCTCCATGCCGACCGGCACGGTCATCTGAGCTGATCGCGTTCGTTCGCTTTTGGATCACATCTCTCTAAGGCTTTCGCATTTCTCAAACTGTCCAGGTGTATTTTAAATATTGTTAACCACTCTCTATCGCCCATTTCCATTCTCAGGCTCTTCAACATCAGAGTAACTTCTGTGTGAAAAAACGTCTCTCGGAATCCAGCTACATTTCTGCCCTCTGATCTTAAGTCTACCCTCTTTTGTTCACGATTACCCAACCACACGGAGATGAATGACTGTATTAATACATTATCGTGGCTTTATGCACCTCTATTAAGCCATCCGCGAAATGCCTGCCTCAAGGAATAGAATGCCACTCGGCCGAACCTCTCCCTGTAACTCAAGCCCTGAAGTTCCGGCAGCATCTTTGTAAATACTGTCTGCACTCCTTTCAGCGTACATCTGCCTTTCCTATAACAGGGCGACCAGAACTGTTCACAGAACTACAAGCGCGGTATCTCCAAGGAGAGAGGTAGTGTAATTGAAGTGCGCATCTACGCTTCTTTCCGAAAGTCTGAGTTACTATTCGATTGCAGGGTCAGATTCTGAAACCGAGATCTCGCACCGCAGCCACCTTCCCTCTGTTTTATTTTACTGATTCAGGGACAAACCATTGCTCTGAGCAGAACATTGTTACCCGATTTGGAAAGTGCACGGCACTTTAAATGTTACTTTATATATGTAATATCCATGTTAAACAATGGTAAAACACAACACAACACAGGTAAAGGCTGTCAGGCAGTCACCTCTGACAGGGAGTATGCCAAAGTAAAATGTTCTGACTGAACGGCGTTGGTAGTTTCTGTCTTTATTGTTACCACTTTTGACAGTGTTGTAACCTGAAACAATGACGATTCAAATACGTTGAAGCTCTAAAATGTTTCAATGTAAATGTGTTACGTTTAGTATTTAGCACATTTTTTTCAGTAATACAGTTAGTTTCGGTGTATTTCATAGTCATATTAACAAAGATTTGAAAAACAAGTATTTACGGAGTGACCCATTTCAGTTCTGGCGCAGCTGCGTACCCGCGCATCTGAGAAGGAATAGTGCTGACACCAAGAAAAATAGATCCGAATTTGTGACTGGAAAAACTTGGGAATTGTCAAAGAGTAGAAAATGTCATAAACGTCCTTTAATTGAACAGCGCTGGCAGGGGAAAATAGAAAAGGAAAAGTTGAGTTTACCTTTCAGAAAGAGGGAAGAGAAGTTTTTTAGTGGAAATCGGCAAATTTCCAGTTGGGCGCTCAGCCGCTGGAAGATGCGTGCATGTGTGTTTGTGGAGCGACAAGAGACTCTGGATCTCAGCCGTGGCGGCGCATCGTTTATGGTAAATGGAATCCTACCGCACGGCCGCGCCGTTGGAATCCCTGTCTTTAGACGAGTCTCTTTCACCCTTCCCTAACAAGCCGGCCTCGGTGACGAAGCACACGACACTACCGAGTTGCTGTAAAGCCTCATTTGTTTCACAAATGTCCTTTAGGGACGGAAAATATTCGCCTTTATCTTAATCTTATTTGTGACTGTAGACACAAGAATCCTGTGGATTGTTACGTTAATCCTCTGATCGGGAAAATTAGAGAGACGGTAATAATATCAGAATTGCCTGTGATGCTCACTTCCCGTGAACCCGAACAAGAAAAGGGAACAGAATTTCACAAGTTAAAATCAAAGCTATTTGCTGTGAGTTTGAACGTTAATCTACTGCTCACGTGACAGGGTTGGAAGGAATGAGGTCCGCTAATGACGGGAGGTTTTGCTGGACATGGGTTGTTTGTGTTGTGTCTGTACAGTTCGATGTCTCAATACATAAATGAGAAGATTACAGGCAGTTCCAGTGACAAATCTGCATGACCCAGGTTGAAACATCAACAGGACAGGAGATTGAGAGGAGCGAGACGGCATTTTAGGAATTTTTAATAAACACCGATTAAAATCACATCAGCAGTAGTTGAGAGCGGCGGGAGGTCTCTGTTTCTGTATAAGTAATCGAAAGGCACTTACCGGGGATACCGACAATTATAATCACCGTGTAACAAATAGCCCTCTCTTCAAACATTGTTAATCCAAGGCTGTTAGTATTTACAGTTCTGTTCGGAATGTTCCCAAATTCCAAATGTCATAAAAGTTGTAAATAGCCAGTAAATGAACTCAAGCAATTATAAAAAAGCCCAGATAGCAAATTTCTTTTGCACCTACTGGGTAAAACTCTTCACGGATCACACGTTGTTGAGAGTCCACCGCGTCTGGATGTTTCCGTCCTCAATGTAGCTGAAGCTCAGAATGACATTCTTTTATAGCTAATCGGTTACTAATGTTGAAAACAACTGGTTCATTGACTGGTGCTAATTACTGCTAATTAGCAATTATTTCTCTGCTCCAGCGAACCGTAATGCCGGTGGTGAAATAACACGACTTATTTCGTTGAACTGAACGCAACACCATTCTTAAAGCCTCAACAGATGGCTGACGCTTGGGCTGCAACACGGAGTTGTTGTCAAACTACTCCGTGTAATGACTGGACATTATCTGCGCATCGCTGGTGACGACAGTAGTCTGTAATCCTGTGGGTGAGTCCACCTCATCAGCGCTCTCACATTGCGAGTGGAGTCTCTGTCTTGTTATTTCGCTATGATGAGTCACCTTTAATATGATTCACTCTCCGGTGATTTTTTTTTCTGGATATGATACATTAACATTAATGCTGTTTTTTTTCTGACACAAACCCTCACTGTTTGCACTGTTAGCGGAGTCAGTCGCAAACACAGATGTTGGCGAGTATGCGGCGCGAAATGCAAACCAATGACCCCAGCATTACAGACATTGCCCGCTGCTGTACCAGACAGAGAAAAACAGAAAATATTGTATCAACACCGGTTTTAATGCAAGAAAGTACCAGTGTCGATATTACAGAGTCACCGGGTGATTTTCGAAGTTGGATTTCAGAAAGAAGTTGATTCAGGGAGAAAGTGCACATTAAGCTGCTAAAAGTACGTATCTAAGTGTGCACCTCTTAAATATCTTATCACGAGTATGTATAAAATTTCCTACTCGTGCTGTGGATTTTGAAACGGTAAAGTGACGGACAAAGCCGCTGTTGAATCCGCCTGAGGAACAGTTAGATATTGAAATACTGTGGCGTTCAGTTAGCTGCAGGAATACAATGGGCTGATAAGGCTGCCATTCACTGTCCTGTGGGGTACGAGCACAACCATCAACACGTTTCTCCCTGGTGTGAATACCGGTATAAAATCAAATACTTTCTGCTATCTGTAGATTTCATTTCGATTCTTCTCATGGTTGAACATAAAAACGCCCGTGTCCTTGGCATTACCTTCGCAGTGCCGTGCAGAAATAAATGTAGGACCGACACGTAGGGCCACATCATCACATAAAGCCATATTAAAAGCCATTATTAGCACACACTCGCTCAGACGAATACACACACACAGACACACGCGAACACAAACGCATAGACTCAGCATCCACATACACACACACAATACACACGCGCAAGTACACACACGCACACATCACACATACTCTCTCTCTCTCTCTCTCACACACACACACACACACTGACACACACACACACACACACACACACACACACACACACACACACACACACACACACACACACAAATGAAAGTCAGTACATATATTAAATTCTTTGTCGATCTCCCAGTTCATGGCTTTCTCCTCCCAATCGGAACGCGTTGAACACGATATTTCACGGTGGAGTCGGCATTTCGATTAAGGGATTGAAGAAGCAAAAGCGACATTGAAACACCTGCAAGGCCATGTTGTAGAAACAAGGATTATTCACAGCAGAATGGAAGAAGAAGAAGAATAAATTGGGAGAACAGAGTAACAGGCCAGGCTGCCAGAGAGAGGAAAGGATTGAGCATGCAGTTGACCACAAGGTGAAAATGAAGAGAGGCTAATATGCAGTTGACATAAAATGCAGAATTAGTGAGAGAGAACGACAGCAGTGCAGAGACAATTGACAAACGGGAGACACTCAGTCGGACAATATAAGAGTGTGGGTTACATTCTCCACCTGCCTATCGTAGGTAGAGTGTGGAGGGGTGGTTCATTCTGTACCCACCAGTCTCCGGTGCAATGTGACAGTGTGGGGGTCATTTTATAGATATCAGTCCCTGGTACAGACTGAGAGCGCGCGGTTCTTTAGTTCTCACTCTCAGGTTAATTGTGAGAGTGTGCATTTCATATTGTACAGACCAGTCTCTGTCACAGTGTGAGAGTGTGGGTTTCATTCTGTATCTGTCAGTCTCTGTTACTATGTGAGAGTGTGGGTTTCATTTTCCATTTATCTGCCTCGGATCCACCGTTAAGTGTGTCTTCTCAGTCCTGTACCTGTGAGACTCTGATGCAGTCTGAGCGCGTGTATTTTTTCTCCTTTTTTTCCCGCTGTCCCTCAAACCTAGAAAATAATCTTAAAATAGATTCCGTATTCCATGAGCTATTTTTAGAGCACGAGTCTCCTGCAGTCGGTTTTTGTTATGATTGTGAGATGGACAGTGCACCGATGAATAATGACGGCTGTATCGAGCAGAACATTCAGCGTCGTAGAGTCATATGGCAAACAGACCATTCGGCCCGACATTATTTTGCACGCTATTTGTTACTCAACCACATAGAACCAATTGAGCAGCACGTGATTTGTAACTTACTGTGGTTTGGCAAAACAACCTCTTAAATGTTGAATGAAAACAATCAAATTAAATAAATTCATTAATTTATATAAATAGAGGCAGAGCGTTGCATGTTCCAGCATCATTTATGTGAACACATTTCCTCTCAGCAATTCTAAATTGCTACCTTCACCATGTATCTGCTCTATTATGTTTGCCGATTCTGTCACATATTCCTCAATGTGCACCAGACCATTAGTCCACTCGAGTTATGTCCCACTCATAAATAATATAATATTCATTTCGATTTTCTCATGGTAACCTCAGACTTGTCTGCAAATGCCATGCATTTCCCATTGATAAAATTGTGTCTACGTTGTTCTGTGCAGCACCGAAGGAGTTTGTGAATAGGAATGCGAGGGAAGGTAAATTTTCAAATTTGGAATAACCCAAAATTCCAAATTGCAGCATCCGGTTAATTGATGAAATCCTGAAAATTTGGCGTCACAGCTTAGCCGGAAATGTTCCGCTCGTCAGGAACATGGTGGACGGAAGAGTTTGCTCCTGTGTTGCAAGACACCGTGTTCTGTATTACACTCACCAGTGCAGAAGAACGAGATGAATGGAGGAGAATGAACAGCTGTTGATTAATAGATTGACACTGCAACGTGAACTCGTCGCATGGACATGTTGGGATCCTGGGAACAGTATAGCATGGGAACAAACCCTTTGACTCACTGCTTCTACTCTGAACAAGATACCGAATGAGATTAAACTCTGATGACTGTACACGACCTATCTCGCTTCATTCACTGTCTACACGTGTGCATGAGTCTCACGTCCCTTCCTGTAACCTCTTCATGTCCTCGCCTGGTTCTGGGGTCCGAGCCCGAGTCAAGACCCAGTTTCTGGGTCCTTGTCCAGTCTCTGGCTCAGAGTCCAACGCTAGGCCCCTACTTCCCAGTTCCATGTCCTGGTTCCCTATCCTAGTTACGTCCTAGCCCAGGCCCGGAATCCTTGTCACGTCTGGGGCCTTTGTCGTGTCCAGCGTCATTTCTTCCTTCCTTCGGCTGCTTCCTTCTCACGCCTAGTCCTGTTCCTGGTAGTTCAGTGTCTGTGTCTTGCTTTTGGGGCCACTCCCAGCCCCACTCCCCCCACCCCCACCCCACACACATATGACACAGCAAAAGGATCAGGAGTTAAAAAAGGTACAAATAGCCGAGGAATCTGAAGAGTTTGGGAAATATCGAGTGATGTAGGCACGGAATCGGATTGTAATTAATAATGGTAAATCTGTGGTGCCTAAATGGGAAAGAAATCAAGTGATGTATTGGCACCATGGCAATTGTGGGCATCATGGTTCAGATAGATCTATGGAATAGTTGAAGAATCTGTGTTGGTGGCCGAAATTGCAAGGGGATGTACAACATTATGGTAAGAATTGTTTGGTTTGTGCCCGCTGAGAACCCCGATAAATCGGCTGGAGAAGCAAAATGACTAAACGGCTCATGGGTCCCGGTCCCTCAGCACAGAAGCATCCTCTCCTGCATTTATAGGTTTTATGTTGACGATCGGGAGAAAAATGAAAGGGTTAGATTTATCGAAGACCGAGTATGATACATTGGAATGAACAATAGCAAACAGCAAATAATTGACTCTTTTATGGAGGCTCATTATGATGCCGCCCATAACACGTGACGGAAGAAGCGGCAGAGCGAAGCTTGTTTCGAGGTGCGAGCAAAACCGCGGGCGTTTAAAATAGGACTGAAGGTTATGATGTCACTACATCAGCCGAGACCCTTTACACCTTCCAGATTAGTCGGGACAGAACCAGTCCATCAGTATATCGAATTCAGACCGCTCCATATAAGTTAGGTTGGTATCATATGAACCAACTCAAACACCTTGGAGATTGTCAATGTCCTCTAGTAACTGAGTTCCAGAAAACATGTTGTCAATGGGATGCTCTGGTCCGAGTTGAGATTATCCTGTTAGATTTACATTTCAGGAAATCGACGGTGATGTGGATGAAGGAACAGTTGCCCTCAGTGAGTTGGGCGACCACTTCCAGATTGTACACGGAGGGTAAGGACAGTTCACATCTCTGCACTCGCCCGAGCCAAAGCAGAGACACTGGAAGAGAGAAACAGATGGGAGAACATGTTTATTGCGTGGTCTTTTGAAAATAAAGTGGGCGATAATTTATCTGATATGAATGGATTTGAACAAGACGTTAAATTTATCCATGGTAGGACCATTCGTAATGTCAGAAGGTTTGGTATGCAGGGAAAGTTCGCTGATGGATTCTGACCTGACGCCCACAGAAGACAGAGGATAGTTGTCGATGGAGCGTTTTCTCCCTGGATTTTGGTGACAGGTGTCTGTGGAGGTTGGCGCAGTTATGGATTGGGTAGAAGGTTATCACAGATTACAACAGGACAGTGACAGGACGCAGAGCAGCGCTGAGAATTTACAGATGGATTTCACCCCGGCAATGACCGCAGTGATTCACTTTGGAAGGATGAATTTGAAGGCAGTGGTGATACTTCCGCGATTCAGCCGAGGGCCACACGCTAGTACGAGTTCCACAATGGAAACAGAGTGGTGAGACTCTCTCCAATAAGCCGAGACTCACTCATCGGTACGAGAACCACAATCGGCACGGAACGGTTCACTGCAGGAGCAGACGGAAGTGTGATTGACAGGTGAGATTGAACGCATCCGCTGTTCTGAACATTCATATAGTGACGCTCGAAAGGCAATATACCTGACAGCAAATCAGGAAGAGAAAGGCGCAACTTAATGGCAAAGAACAGCACAGCCTGGAAACCTGCAGATTGTTCTCAGATTTCACTTGCTACTTTTACTCAAAGACAGAATGGATGGAAAAATAGTGATAGTATTGTGGCAGGTTTCAGAATGTATTTAAAGTTAAACAGACTGCATCGCCCGACACGGGTATGGGGTGGTCAGGTCACTGACTGGCAGAGGTCAGGTTCCTGCCAAACGGCCCATGTGTTCTGGAAAACATCGTTCTTCAAAACGTCCACAGCCCTCGCTAATTTCCCGAGGACACGTTCCCTTTTTGAGGACAGGTCTCTGGAATATCGCTGTGGATCTTTTAAAGTGTTTAGAGGAATATGTGCAGTGTATTTTATTGTAACACATGTCAGCTGTCACTGTGGTATCCATCGCTCAGACCGCCCGGAATGACTGGAACGAAAGAAAGAATGAACGAATGTTCCCCTTTAATAAATAAATGTTCTCCATTTCACCCGCCAGAACAAACTCCTTCCCTCAATTTCAGAAGCGAATGTTCTCCGTCAAATATTCCAAATAAATCGACTTCAACATTATTCAAACCCCGGAACGACTGGAACGAAAAGAAGAATAAACGTTCCCCTTTAATAAAGAAGTTTTCTCCATTTCACCCGCCAGTGAATATTACAATATAAATTGACTTCAGGATGAATGCTTGTTTTAAAGCAACACAGATACAAAAAGTATCATATTTGGAAGCCAGGTATCATGGAAAATAACATGAAAAAAATCCACATCAGGTGTTCTTTCAATGTAAATGGATTGCAATATCCCTTGAGGAGTCAAACTCGTGACACGGGAACAGTGAGTAAAATAGTTTAACGTAAATATTTGTGCATTTGGTTGTCACTAATGTCCCTGACGTGATAGCCACGCTAATTGCCTCAGAGGAATTGCTCTCTCCTCAATAAAAGTCTGCTAAACCGATCACCAGTCTATCTGAGCAGCTGAAACTGAACGCTGGTTCTGACGGAATATGGGATATGCGGCGATTTACTACATCGCGGCCATTTTCTATCCCACACTTGCAGCCGTTGGTGTCCCCGGTAAGATGCCGGAGCTGGTCACTTTATGTACGGTGCCGTCGTTACTCTGCTGCGGTATCCACACTGTTACTGAGCACAGATGCTACCGTCGGCTGAAACGTGTTTCCGGAATGGAGGATTCAGGCATCCTGCGCTTTTATTTTCTTTTTCCATATTTCGATCGCAGTGTTTTCTTCTTTTGTCAATTAAGTTGGTGCCGATATTGTCGATGTTTCATAATTTCACCTCGCTAGGCTTTCTAAAGTGATTCTGGTCTCTGCTTTTCTAGGACCGAGTTTCTATCAGCGCAGACACTTCGACCTGTTAACAACGTGGAAGCTTATTTAAATGACGGTCTAGTCTATTTTTCGACACGTAGGTCTGCTTTTCCTTAAGTCAGTCAATGAGAACTCGTGCTTCACATTTCCTTGATGGCACTTTGACACCGCTACAAATAATCCCGTCTGTTCTTTCTCCTCTAATAATGGAAATTGTGTTGTTTAAAGGAGCGATCGACTGCTCACCGGTACGTGAGTCGTGGAACTCGGATGCCTCGCTCTAATCTGTCGGAATGTCGCCAATCCACTGACACTCACATCCGTCATTGTCGTCCAGCCGGAGTGCAGCGACCGAGACAGCACACACTGGATTCCCGCTTTCCACTTCCAAACAGACCATACCCTGCATAGCATCGGTAGAATGGGGGCATTCAGGAAACTGACCATATTTCTATTTTGTTTCCAAATTTCTTGTAGTTAATTTAACGGCGATTGTGATCCTTTCTCGGGGAAAATGCGGACTCTCCAAATGCATCACCCGTTACCTGGTTGGAATGGCAACAGCGGATCTGATGGTGGTTATCGTTTTTGCTTTAGTGGAACAGACCAACAATATCTACATTTATTTTAGATCCCTGCTCATCACTCCTGTATGCACTCTGACACTTGTATTCGGGATGGTAGCGACGGACTGTTCTGTTTGGTTCACGGTCAGTTTTACCTTCGATCGCTTCATCGCAATATGTTGTCGAAAGCTGCGGGAGCGATACTGCACAGAGAGAACAGCAACGGTGGTTATCGTGATCGTGGTTATAGTGAGCTGCGGGAGATGTGCCCCGTTATACTTTGCCATTGAACCTTACGTCATTATTGACAACACGCCGTGGCGTTGCGCCCTCACATATGAATACGTTACTTCACCCGTGTGGAGAGGATACCAATTACTGATAATTATTTTAACACCATTGCTACCAATCGGATTAATCCTGGTGTTTAACGGGTTAACCGTAAGTCATATCGTTGTGGCAAATAGAGTCCGCAGAAGGCTTCGGCACAGCAGCGACAATCAGAAAGATGCCGAGGTGGAAAAACGCAGAAAATCGATGATTTTGTTGTTTTCTATATCAGCTAATTTCATATTACTTTGGATGCCCAATTTAGCCCATTCCTTGAAATGGCAAGCGCAAAACTATTTTTACGAGGACAGATATTTGAGTTCCCCGGTATACATCCTACAGCAATTTGGGTTCATACTGCAAATGCTCAGCGTATGTACCAATACTTGTATCTATACACTGACACAGAGGAAATTCAGAGAAGAGCTGAGGAATGGAATGAAGTATGTGTTTACATTAAATGGTCATCTGTGTAGATAACGCCCGTGTCTAATGACAATTCAGCGGAGTTTTCAAATAAAACCTTTTTACAATGAACAGGTTTGGCAAATATGTCATTAATTCAAACATTCATATGCCTGTTCATCCGGAAATTGCAGAATTGACGGAAGATTGCTGACTTCATACAGTTCAGGTAGGTAGCAATATAAACGCTCAATGCTGCTGGCGTGATTGTTACATTGGTTGAAGTATGTTCCAAACTATCACAGACACTCGACTGTCACAAGGGCAGGGATGGCTTCAGGACTTTCCGGGTTTCAGATGTTTCAAAATAGACAGGGTCGTGTAACAGAGTGTAAAGGGAGTGTGATGGTAAACCAGGGACAGTATCGCAGCTGCAGAAAGGGAGGACAACGTGGAGCGTTCGCTTGTTAATAGATAGTGCGACAAACACACAAACAAGAAGCTGATCACTCCATTTGGAGTATTCTATGCAGTCGCCCACCAGATCAACCATATAAGTGCAACGGGAACGTAAAGAACCGATCGGGAACCCAATATTTGACATCCGCCATGTTATTGGCACGGGTAACTGAAACTTCCAGGATATTCTATGGCAGCTCCCCAGTATAAAATGTCTAGGCATGGCATGATTTCTCAGTTGTGTCCAGGAAGGACTCATGTCACTATATGAATATAGGCGGACTAGCGAACTCTCCATACCGGATCTAATAATAGAAAAGGAAACGTATCAGGTGACAGATCTCTCGGTGGGTCAGCATTTCAGAGCAATAGGGCATTTCTGCCCTCTATTTACCTTGCACATGGATAGGACCAGGGAGCATGGAATGTGTTTAACCGGGTTCTGCAATGTATGGGTTATGCGACCAGACGGGAACATGGGAACGTACTTTGCGAAATGATGTACTCTGGGAAAAGTGAAACAGATATGTGGAGATTGTTTAGGGAACATTGACATGGGGTTCAGTAAGGGCTTGTCTCATTGTTCTAGGGCAAGGATGATAGCATAAAGTAACCCTGAGTGACAAAAATATTTGGAACAACTCTTCAAGAGGAAGTAAGAAAGGTACTTAAGGTTTAGGGATAAAAGATCAGGCAGGGTTATGGAAGGTCACAATGCAGACAGGAGAGAATTTAATAATGGATTTAGAAAATTTAGAAGGGGACTTGAGAAGTCCTTGGCGAGTTACACTCTGAAGAACAGGAGGAGACCTGATAGAGTGTAGGTAGATCAGAGGCAAAAGAGGAAAACTTGTGTCTGGAGTCAAGGAGGCGGTGAAGCTCCTCACTGAATACATTGATCAATGTGAACACAGCGTCAAAAGGCAGATATGCTCGAACATGCCGACGCTGAGAAGGAGGATGCGCTGGAAACTTGGAAAACATTATGATAGATGATTCCCCGGTGCTGGAAGGGATATAGTTCAGCTGATTTGGGAAGGGAAATGAATACATTGCTGAGATTCTGGACAGAATATTTGTGTTTGCCCTGGGCAAGGAAGTAGAATTAGAAGATTAGAAGGTGGTAAATGTTATTTATTTGTTGAAGCAAGGTAATAGGGATGCTCGTTGCAAGTATAGTCCAGTGAGTCTTTCATAAGTAGCGGGTAAACTATTGTAGAGGATAATGGAAGAGGGAATGTATGTGTATTTGGGGAAACGTAGTCTGGTTACGGAGAGGCAACGTGACTCTTTGAGAGGTATGTTGTACTATATGAGCCAGATTAAATTATTTGTAAAAGTGGAAATAAAATAAACAGAAGAATCTGAGTAGTCGATGTAGGTGTATTAATTCAGGATGTCAGGAGGCATAGGATCGAGGTAATCCTGAATTAATTCAGAATTGGCTTCCTAACAGAAGGCAGATGATGTAGCAGATAGAGTGAATACTGGCTGGAAGGCAGCGGGCAGTCGCTGTCTTCTAAGAGGGTGGAAATTTTGGGACATTTTGCAACTTTTGCACTCTGCAGTTGCAGTGTTCCGAGAATCAGGACTGAGGGAAATAATCGATTTAATCTGACCACACAACAGCGGCTGGATAATTTATAGAATTAGGGTTGATGATGTAAGCAAGTCGCTGAGCGATTTACTGCACCAGTGCGTTATCTAAACTGTCCTGTCATTTCCATATTACAGGGCAAATTCTGCAATGATCTCAAAATAATCGTTTCCAATCGAGACCTACAACTGAAAACCAGCATTTAAAAGTTCAGAGCAACTTCGAGTGCACATTAAAATAACCATCTTTCCAAAATGACAATTCCAAATTCCCAATTCAAGTATATACCAATTCATCCCGATACTTCTAAATCGTGGTTTTATCGTATCGGGTGTAGATTCGCTAAAACTTCGATCCATTTAACCCTGAATCCACATGGCCGGTGTAAAATCGGTGTCTCCCTCCAAAATTAATAATAAATGAAAAAAATTTAAAAAACGACACATACTAAAAAACACTGCGGGTGCAAAGCAAACACCTGTGCTCACACTTGTCTTCCTTCAAAACTTTCGTAGGCATACAACACTACTTCTTAGAATTTCGGAGAGGTATGTAGCCTTCGAATTTCGCATCAGTTCCTGGAAATCACGTCTCGCAAGGTGACACAACTTTTTTGTCACACGTATAGAGAAAAAAACAAGATTAATTCAATCATCCCCCAAACAGAAACAAAAGAAACACACAATTCACATAAAACCATTTTTTCTCTTTCTCTTTCAATTGAACTCAATTAAGTCCAAACCTTGTGCTATATTTTAAATCCGCAATCCATTCATATTTTCAAAATATCGCAGAAAATGGCATGCCCTTATTTGTTCAATGGTTAACAAAAATCTGTAATTGCAATCAATAAACATTTAATAATGCCTTTCGATTCCAAGACAAAGAGACGCAGAAAGTAACGTATCGTCCACGAGTTAATATTCAACACAATTAATACATGACGTCTCCACAACTCCAACGACTTCCAGGAGTTCTGACCTCCAATTTCTGACCAAGGCTAGGATTGGGATTAAATGAAGCCTTTGTTTAATATAACCGGGAGGAGTGATCCCCATTACCGCCGATGAAGCAACAGATTTGTTCACTGTACTGGGACCACTGTCACACCCACCTCCAGCCCGGAAATATTGTCTTTACTCCTTACTGAAGGGGTGAATGTATATTCCTGCAGTGTGATACTCCCTTTGTCATCTGACACCTGCGCTTCAATCTTCTCATGTTATAATCACCCATTTCACTCAGTCTCCACGCTTCAGTGTGTGCAAGGGCAGAGGGATCGAACAGTATCAATGACTTTCTAGATTGGTCGGTGTTGTGCGACACTAATGTTATAACCCAGACATACAGTCAGACAGCCATAAGAAACCACTGCACAGAAACAGGGTCTTCAGCCCGTCCACTCAGTAAGGAATTATTTAAACTGCCTACTGCCATCGACCTCACCCGGACCGTGGCCATCCATATCCCTCTCATCCGTGTACTTCTCCAATCATCTCTCAAACGTTGACATCGAATCTCAATTACCATTTGCGTTGGCTGTACTGTCTACACTCTGACCACTCTCTAGGTGAAGAAGTTTCCCCTCATGTTTCCATTAAACATTTCACATTTCACCCTTCACCCATGATCTCCAGTTGTATTCTCGCCCAACATCAGTGGAGAAAGCCCGCTTGCATTTACACTCTCTATACGCCTCATAATGTTGTATACCTCTATCAAATCTTCCCTCCGTCTTCTACCCCCTCGGGAATAGTGCTAACATAGGTCATCTTTCCTTTTAATTAAAAGCATTCAGTCCCGGCAATAGCCGTGTAATATTTTTCTGTATTCTTTCAAACTTATTTACATCTTTCCTGCAGGTAGTTGCGCCCAACCGCACACAATATTCCAAATTGGGCCCCAATAAAGTCTTAAACCACAGCATCGTAAAGTCCCAACTCCTCTACTCAGTACTTTGGCCTATGACGTCAATGTGCGAAAAGCTTTGTTTTTTACGAACCTGTCTTACAGCGCCGCAACTTTCATTGAATTATGAACCTGCATTCCCAGATTCGTTTGTTCTATCGTACTCCTCAGTGCCCTATTTTTCATTGTGTCAGACCAACCCTGGCTGGTCATCCCGAATTGCAACATTTGTCTAGGCTAAATCTGATCGGCCATTTTTCCTGGCAACATGCCTTTCGATAAAGAATCCCGTTCTCCAGCGTAAATACTCATCAGTCAAGTGGCCTATAACATCGTTTCTTCTCGGTAACGGAAAGGAAGCAGTGCACCTTGCGGAAATGTTGCCGTTACAAGGAAACTGGGCTAAATTCACGCAAAGCGCCCCGGAATCAGATCAGGTCAGGTCCACACGTAATGAGTCGGCAACGCCGCGAAGAGATTCCTCCAACATCTGCACTTCCTTCAACACGCCATCTACCTGTACAGAGACCCCGACTTCCACTGGGAGTGTATCTGTGTCCAGTGAGTTGGCATCAACTTTGCAATGCTCACCTGCACTGGGAATGTCTCAGAAAAGGTCCAATTACTATTTACAGAAAATCTATTTCTCACGGTAGCTTGCATGACATTGTGAGGAAGGCGCCGTTCATTTTCATATCCCCGTGTGTTCCTTAGGAGGAACAATGCATCTTATTGATGGCAACCTGGTATAAGCCGCAGATGGGCACTTTATTAAGGTTTGGGGCTGAGGCGCAATCGTCAATTTAGACGATCAAGTGGCATTAGATGCAGAGGCAGAATTGAGCCATTCGTACCATCAAGCTTTTCCGCGATTCTACTTTGTGTGGTCTGTTCCTCAACCCCTGTTTCCTCCCTTCTCCCAGAAAGCGTTAGCATCCTCAACAGTCAAGAATACTTTAATTTATTTTCTTCGCTAAAAGGATAACTTGGCCTTTACACCATTTATAATGCCAGCATTGCATTTGCATCCATTACGAACGATTTTACCTGCAAGATGCCATTGGGGAATCCAGGGCAAGAAATCTTAAGTCCATATGCGTCTCTTACTTCTGAATTTTCTCCTAAATCAGACACTTTTCTACACATTAATCACTCATTCCAAAGTACATACCCCACACTTGCAGAGACTGCATTCCTGATGTCACTTTCTTGCCCATACTGTCAATCTGACCCCTCTGCAGGTAAATCCTGGACACCTGAATCCATCTATTTGCTGACTCTCTACTATTCAAAAGCTCTGTCCAGTAGTTTCCTGGCTTATCTCTGGTTCCCTTATATAACGTCACTGCATTAGCTGTCTTCCGGCCTTTCGATACATTACCTTTGATATGGACCCAAGACGTAACCTTTAGTCTGATCACCTAAAGCTCAATTTGTGTTTCATCAGACTTCAGAACCTTCTTCCACCGGACTTCAGAGAATCCTATATGCCTTCTCCCATACTCTAGCCAAGCTATCATGTGAGTTTTCTTTTTAACAGTGACTTTTCTTTGCCACTCTCCCATAAAGATGCGACGGGTGAAGCACCTGGGCAATAGTTATTGAATGAGCAGTCTCCCCCATCTCAGCCACTGAAACTTGTAATTCCTCCAAAGTTATCATAGGTCTCTAGGGTGGCCTCTCTCACTGGTCCCCTTATTGCAGTTAGTGAGGACAGCATGCTCTAGATAGACTGATTTACAGCTGTGCCGTATTCCTTCCATTTCTTGATCATTGACTTAAATGTTCCCCAAGTGATATTCAGTGACTTGGGAAGTAATCCTCTTGTATCCATCTCCTCACTTGCGCCTTTCAATAACCTTTCATTGGAATTGACTGGAGTGCCCTTTTGTATTCATGGTTCTAGGTTTTGCCAGGATACTGACTCACCAGCAACTGGACCTTCTAAAAGCCGATGTATTTTTACTAACATCAATTGAAACACCTTGACTGCACACATTTGGTCTCCTTTCAACTACTTATGTGTCTCCTTGGCTGCATCATAAGACCTGAAGACATAGGAGCAGAATTAGGCCATTAAGCCCATCGAGTCTGCTCCGCCAGTCCATCATGGCTGATCCTGGATCCCAATCAACCCCATACACCTGACCTCTCGCCTTATCCGGAGATCCCCCGACCGATCAGGAAACTATCAACTTCCGGTTTAAACATGCGTACGGACTTACCCTCGTCTGCAGTCTGTGGAAGAGAATTCCGCAGATTTAATACTCTCTGACTAAAAAAAATTCTCCACTGTAGTGATGCTTAGGTGTGTCTAATTAAAGGAGGTAAATCCGTATGCAATCAATTATTTTGTTTTATGTTTGTAATTAATGTAAATCACTTTGTAGGGATCTGTTTTTACTTTGCCACGAAGGACTCTTGTTTATTATGTCGATCAGTGTCGAAGAAGCCAAATTAAATCCACTGAGGTTCACTGCTGTACAACAATAAAACATTAAAACTTCCAAGGGGGCGAATACTTTTTATAGGCACTGCAGATAGACTGCCTGAGCCTATTGCGCCGTACCGTGTTTGTCAACGTGGAGAGAGAGAGCGAGTGTGTAAATCTTCCTTTTCCAGTCCTTCCCTCTTCTCTTCCAGTCCTGATGAAGGGTCTCGGCCTGACCGCCGACTGCATTTTGCTATCCGTAGATGCTGTCTGACTTGCTGAGCTCCCCCAGCACATTGTGTGTATCGCACAAGATTTCCATCATCTGCAGTACCTCTCGTGTCGTTGTAAACCTGTCGGGATCAGAGGATATTGGGAATGAGGGTGGTGTAGCTCCACGGGAGGGGAGTCGGGTAGGTGGCATCCGCAGCTCGAGATATCCACCTCCTAGCAACTATTAAACATCCTAATTTGCATTTTTATTTTTTCACTATATTCCCGCTCTCCTCACCACCGTACCACTGTCAGCAATTAAAGAGCGAGGCAGGGTCTGGGGACATTCAAGCCCAAACTGACGGTAATGATACTCATTCGTTACTTTAGTTTTTTGCATAGGAATGAAATGAAAACGGAAAAACAAAAGTCTGCACGAACTTACTGTAAATGTGAAACTTATCCTTCGCATGAGATAGACCTATTATGGAGAAATATTTAATACCATGGAACGTGTACATTCGGTTCATAATTGTGTAGATTCAATGGAGAAAAACCCAATGACTACTCCCTGATTTCTTCCTGATCACTGCAGTGGTGTTTATTATTTCAGCTTTCCGGAGATTTACTTAAATACTGCCGCACCGGCCTAACTGTTTAATGCTGTTGTTTAATAACTGTAGTACGAAAGCAGTTGTAGATGTTAGTATTGGGACAAAGTGCACGCTGCTTATGTAACATAGCCTTGCAATTTCCTCTTTCAACATGTCTCTGCTGTGTTTTCACTTACGGAATTCAGAACGTTGTGCATGTCTGGATCGGATCTGTTCAGTAAGTTGTTCTTACTTGTTTATCCTGTAACATTCTATCGAGACAATTATTATAGATTAACATACACAAATCGCTGGAGGAACTCAGCAGGCCAGGCAGCATTTTGGAAATAAAAGAGTACGGTCGAGGTTTCGGGCCGGAAACCTTCGGCAGGACTGGAGAGAAAAAAAAAGGCTGAGAAATAGTTTTAAACGGTGGGGAGGGAGAGAGAAGCAGGCGATATGTGAATCCTGGAGAAGGTGGGGTAACGTACAGAACTGGGAAATTGATTGGTGAAAGAGACAGATGGCTACTGACGAAAGCAAAATGGTGGAATAGCACCAGAGGGAGGCGAAGGGCGGGCAAGGAGATAAGGTGAGAGAGGGAAACGGGGATCGGAAATGGTGAAGGAGGCTGGAGTTATTACCGACAGTTCAAGAAATCGATGTTCCTATCATCAAGTCGAAGGCTACCCAAAATGTATATAAGGTGTTGTTCCTCCAACTCAGTGTGGACGGATCAAGACAGTGGAGGAAGCTATGCATGGACATATCGGAATGGGAATGGGAAGTGGAATTAAAATTGGTGGCCACTGGGAGATCCCTCTACCGACTCCCACCAGGCGAATCGGTGGCTTTGAAGCCCAGTCCTCACATATACAAAGTACGGTGTATATATAGCTCCGTGGACACCGTGCCACACAGCCCCCGGTGATGAGCGGAGGCTGCGAACCCTCACTCTGGGCGGCTGCACAGAGCGTCGGATCAGGTTTAGCCCTCGCTACGACCGAGGATTCGTCCCCCTCCATCCGCCCCCGGGTGAAGAGCGGAGGCTACGAACCCTCACTCTGGGCGGCTGCACAGAGCGTCGGTTCAGGTTTAGCCCTCGCTACGACCGAGGATTCGACCCCCTCCATCCGCCCGCTGATCACACCCAATACACCAACGAATCAAGCTTGCAGCTTACCCGATTAACAACGTCCAAAGCGGTCTTGCGATCACAAGGAAATCGGCCGTGACGGCGACTTGCTGTTTAACTGTGAGCCTCCATCGAGTCAGGCAGCAGTTTGCGCTGGTCCTTCAGTATCTCCGACTGCGAGCAACTCGCTGGTGGTGCATACCTACAACACTTGGCGTTGTTAACGTACAGCAGGACATTGCCACCATTAAACATACGCTTAAGTACAACTTTGGCAACTCTTGCTGACCCCGGAGAAGTGGCTGCGACCACGCGCGCCGACAACTTGACCCACCCCGGCACCAGCAACTGGCAGGAAGGGATAGATTGGAGGGAAACAGAGTCTTGTTGGGAGAGAGAGAGAGAGAGAGACTGTGGGGTGAGAGAAAACGGAGGGTAAGAGAAAAACTGAGGTGGCGGAGCAACCGGGGCAGAAGTGAGAGACTGCCAGAACATAGAGACAGACGGGAGAAAGATGGAAGGAAGAGAAACGGGGGAGAGAAACAGGGGGTAGGAGTGAGGGAGAGAGAAACGGGGACTGAGAGGAGAGAAGAGAGAAACGGGGAAGAGAGTGACGGAGGGCAGAAGGGAAAGGAAAGAGATGGGGAGAAAATCTCGGTAGATAATCGAGGAAAATATACGGCAGAGAGAGAGAGGGGCCGCAGGAGAGACGGAGAAAGGGTTTGAACGATTGAGACACGGTGCAAAGAGATTCGGAGTAAGAGAGAGACGCAGACATGGGCAGAGACAGGGGATGAGAGAGAGAGAGAGAGAGAGAGAGAGAGAGAGAGAGAGAGAGAGAGAGAGAGAGAGAGAGAGAGAGGGAGAGAGAGAGAGAGAGAGAGAGAGAGAGAGAGAGAGAGGGGGGGGGGAGAGGGAGAGAGAGAGAGAGAGAGAGAGAGAGAGAGAGAGAGAGAGAGAGAGAGAGAGAGAGAGAGAGAGAGAGAGAGAGAGAGAGAGAGAGAGAGAGAGAGAGAGAGAGAGAGAGAGAGAGAGGAGAGAGTGAGAGAGAGAGAGAGAGATGAAGGAGGAAGAGAGAGTCGAGGGAAAACAACGTAGAGAAAGTGGGAGGCGAGTGAGACTGGAGGAAGTCCTTTCAGGGGCAAACAGTGGCGATCAGGATAGTGGCGAGGAGGGAGGAGAGAGGGACACTGGAGTAAGGAAGAGACTGGGAAAGACGCTAGGGCTGGAGAGCGTGTAGCGGGAGAGAGACAAGGAGGAGAAATTATGAGCGAGCCTGTCAGGGGTGGGGGGCCGAAACTACGGTTTAGAGAGAGAGAGTCGGCAGACCAAGAGTCGGGGTTAGAGACAGGGTCCCTAGGGGCTGACAGAGAGAGAGACGAGGATGAGGAAGGGTGCGGCTTTATGAGTCAGTGAAAAGGCTTCTGTTCGTTATGGATTCAGAGGGCTTTCCGACACGCAGGATATTATGGGATTGCACTCCCACCATTGTACAGTCCCTGTGAAACATTCACTCTTTTCCATCGTGCTGACCACTCTCTCTCCCCGACAACTTGAATCCATTCCTTCCAACATGTATCGCGATCTCCCTCCCCAATCGGACTTCGCCAGCATCACCTTCCCTTCCTGTCTCCACAATCACCACTTCCGTGACGCCCTGCCTCTCCTACCTGACCCTCACTCTCTCTCTCTCCTACACTCCGCAGAGATAGCCCTACCTGTCCTGTGCAGCGCCCCCTGCAGTTCTAGGACGGGACGGCCCCTGAGTGATCCATGCAGTCCGTGAACACGGCCGGCCTTCCCTCCCGTCAGCTGGTTGGAGCCGCAGCTGGAGCTAAGTGCAGGGTGGAGGCGTGCCCGAGAGGAATCTTCCCCTCCCTGAGCGAGAAACTGTACAGTCGTAGCCGCCCATACCTCGGAGCATCGGGGCTCCCAAATCCCTCTCCTCTTCAAAAGGAAGACCCCGGGTGCTTAGCCTCCTCCTGCGACCCAGATTGCCCTCAGCCTCCAGCCTAGCATTTTAGGCCTGAGGCATGCTTCTGTCCCAAGTGCAAACGGATCTAATCTGGAGGGACCTCCCCGGGACTATGTACAGAGCAGCCTCTCTTCCCTTTCGTGCCCTGTAGGGGCCGGGTCGAGGGTAACCATTCACCTCAACCTCTACAGAAGGTATTCAGTAACTTTAAGGTGAACTCCAAAGCAGTCCAGGTGTATGGAAGAAGAGGATGGTTACAGTGAGAGTAGGACCGGTCAGGGGTAGAAGATGAAACGTGCGCGTTGAGGCGGGGGAGGAATGCCAGTTCCTTAATGAAATCTTTCCTTCAGTAATCACAAGTGGGAGGGACCTTGACGTGTGTGAGGACAGCGTTGTACGGACTGATGTGCGATATGGTTAGGTTAAGAGAGAGGATGTGCTGCAACTTTTGAAAGAAAAAGCACTTGGATAGATAAGTCCTCTTGTATGAGGACTTATACAAACTTATATAAACTGCGAGAAGCGGGAGGAAGAGATTGTTGTGCCCTTTTGTGATGATATTTGCGTTATCACTGGCCGCAGAATCTACAGGATTAGGAATAACCCAGTGAGTCCTAGTTCAATGACGGGCAAACTATTGGAGAAGATTCTTAGAAACAGGATTTACTATAATCTGGACAGGCATAACCTGGTTATGGAAGATCAGTACGGATTTGTGAGGGACAAGTCATGACTCACGAGCCTGGCTGAATTCTCTGAGGCGGTGACACAGCACACTGATAAAGATAGAGAAGTTGATATGGTATAACTGGACTTTAATAAGGCACTTAGTACGGTTAACCATAGTAGGACCGTTCAGAGTGCTAAAATACTTGGTATCCAGGAAGGTTGGCTGGTGGATTCAAAACTGACGCCCACAGAAGGCAGAGGATTGGTGTGGATGGAGCGTTTTCTCCCTGGATGCTTGTGATCAGTGGAGACCTGCAGAGATCCGAATTATAGATTGAATTGCACGTCACGGGTATGGGGTGGTCGAGACAGAGATCAGGTCTCTGCGCTGGAAAACGTTGTTCTTCAAACTGTCCACAGCCCTCGCTAATTTCCCGAGGACACGCTCCTTTTTTGATCACAGGTCTCTGGAATATCGCTGTGGATCTTTTACAGTGTTTGGGGGAATATGTGCAGTGTATTTTATTGTAACACAAGGCAGCTGTCACTGTGATTTCCATCACTCAAACCGCCCAGAATGACTGGCATGAGAGAAAGAAAAGAGGAACGAATGTTCCCCTTTAATAAAGAAGTGTTCTCCATTTCCCTCCCAAAAAAACTCCCTCCCTCGATTTCAGAAGTGAATGTGCTCCGTCAAATGTTACAAAATAAATTGACGTCAAGATGAAAGTCTACGTTCAAAGCAACACAGATATATATAAATATCCTATTTAAATAGCTGAAGCCAGGTATCATGGAAAATAACATTGAAAAAAGCACATCATATTTTGTTTTAAAGTAAATTGATTGCAATATCCCTCGAGGAGTCAAATTCATAACACGGGGATTCATAACATAAGTCATAACAATAGTTTAGTGTAATTGTTTGGGCAGTTGGTTTTCACTAATGTTCCTGACGTGATAGCCACCCTAATTACCTCAGTAGAATTGGCCTCTGCTCAATAAAAGTCTGCTAAACCGATCGCCAGTCCATCTGAGCCGCTGAAACGCTCCGTACAACTGAACGCTGCTTCTGACGGAATATGGGATATGCGGCGATTTACTACATCGCGGCCATTTACTATCCCACACTTGTAGCGGTTGGTGTCCCCGGTAAGATGGCGGAGCTGGTCACTTTATGTATGGTGCCGTCGTTACTCTGCTGCGGTAACCGCACTGTTAATAAGTACAGATGCTACCATCGGCTGAAACGTGTTTCCGGAATGGAGGTTTCAAGCATCTCATTGTTTTATATTTATTTTCGTACTTTGATCGAAGTGATCTTTTTGTCAATTATGTTCCTGCCGATATTGACATTGTTTCATAATTTCACCTCGCTAGGCTTTCTGAAGTGATGCTGGTCTCGCTTTTCCAGGTCCGAGTCTCTGTCAGTGCAGACACTTCGACCTTATAACACCGTGGCAGCTTATTTAAATGACGGTCCAGTCTATTTTCGACACGTCGGTCTGTTCTTACATAAGTCAGTAAATGAGAAATTGTGTTTTGTATCTTTTGATTCCACTCTGTCACCGTTGCAAACTCTTCAGTTCTTTCACTTCTAATAATGGAAATGGTGTTGTTTACAGGAGCGATCGACTGCTCACCGGTAAGTGAGTCGTGGAACTCGGATGCCTCGCTCTAAACTGAGGGAATGTCGCCAATCCACTGACACTCACATCCGTCATTGTCCTCCAGCCGGAGTGCAGCGACCGAGACCGCACAGACTGGATTCCCGGTTTCCACTTCCAAACAGACCATATCCATGGGGGCATTCAGAGAGTTGCTATTGACCATATATTTATTCTGCTTTATAGAATAAAAAGATATTCTATATCTTTTAGAAGATATAAAAATATTTATATAACTTAGGTTAATTTACCGGCGATTGTGACCTCAACGGATCTAATGGTGGTTGTCGTTGTTGCTTTAGTGGAATATCTGCATTTATTCAAATTATTTTTCCATTGTTTCCCAATTTATTGCAGTTAATTTAACGGCGATTGTGATCCTTTCTCGGGGAAATTGCGGACTCTCCAAATGCATCACCCGTTACCTGGTTGGAATGGCAACAGCGGATCTGATGGTGGTTATCGTTGTCGCTTTAGTGGAACAGACCAACAATATCTACATTTATTCCAGATTCCTGCTCATGACTCCTGCGTGCGCTCTGACACTTATACTTGTTCAAGTAACGGCGGATTGTTCTGTTTGGTTTACGGTCAGTTTTACCTTCGATCGCTTCATCGCAATATGTTGCCGAAAGCTGCGGGAGCGATACTGCACCGAGAGACAGCAACGGTGGTTATCGTGACCGTGGTTATAGTGAGCTGCGGGACAGGGGTCCCATTATACTTTGCCATTGAACCTTACGTCATCATTGACAACATGCCGTGGCGGTGCACCGGCACATATGAATACGCTACTTCACCCGTGTGGAGAGGATACCAATTACTGATCAATATTTTAACACCATTGCTACCAATCGCCTTAACCCTGGTGTTTAACGGGTTAACCGTGAGGTATATCGTTGTGGCAAATAGAGTCCGCAGAAGGCTTCGGCACAGCAGCGACAATCAGAAAGATGCCGAGGTGGAAAAACGCAGAAAATCGATGATTTTGTTGTTTTCTATATCTGCTAATTTCATATTATTTTGGATGCCCTCTGTAGCCCATTCCCTGAAATGGCAAGTGCAAAATTATTTTTACGAGAACAGATATTTGAGTTACCCGGTATACATCCTTCAACAATTTGGGTACATTTTGCAAATGCTCAGCATGTGCACCAATACTTGTATCTATACACTGACACAGAGGAAATTCAGAGAAGAGCTGAGGAATGGAATGAAGTATGTGTTTACATTAAATGGCCATCTGTGTAGATAACGCCCGTGTCTTATGGCAATTCAGCGGAGTTTTCAAATAAAGCCGTTTTACAATGAACAGGTTTGACAAATATGTCATCAATTCAAACAATCATATTCCTGGTCATCCGGAAATTGCAGAATTGGCGGAAGATTGCTGACGTCATACAGTTCAGGTAGGTAGCAATACAAACGTTCAATGCTGCTGGCGTGATTGTTACATTGTCTGAAGTATGTTCCGAACTATCACAGACACTCGACTGTCAAGGGGCAGGGATGCCTTCAGGACTTTCCGGGATTTAGATGTTTTAAAATAGACACGGTCGGGTAACAGAGTGTAAAGGAAGTGTAAAGGATCGTATCTCAACTGCAGAAAGGGAGGACAACGTGGAGCGTTCGTTTGTTAATAGACTGTGAGACTAACACAGAAATGTGTTGTAGTATTCTATACAGCCACCTCTCAGGAAAAAAAAAAACGGGAACAGTGAGGAACCGATCGTGAAGCGGGACTTGGTAATTTCCATGTTATTCACATTGGTAACTTAAACTTCCATAATATTCTTCGGCACCTTCCCAGGGTAAAATGTTTAGGTCTGGCATAACTTCTCAGTTGTGTCTAGGAAGGATTCGTGTCACTATCAGAAGAAAGGCGGGCTAGCGAACAGCTCATACCCGATCTTATATTGGAAAAAGGAACGGGTCAGGTGACAGATCTCTCCGCGGTTCAACATTTCAGAACGATAGGGCAGAACTCCCCCACATTTACCTTGCACAAGTATCGGACCAGGGAGCATGGAATGTATTTAATTGGGGGTCTGCGATGCGTGGTGCTACCTGACAGGAACTTGGGAAATGATGCACTCAAGGAAATACGCGATAGATATAACTTTATAACCATATAACAATTACAGCACGGAAACAGGCCATCTCGGCCCTTCTAGTCCGAGCCGACGCTTACACTCACCTAGTCTCAGCTACCTGCACTCAGCCTATAAACCTCCATTCCTTTCCTGTCCATATACCTATCCAATTTTACTTTAAATGAAAATACTGAACTTGCCTCTACCACTTCTACTGGAAGCTCATTTCACACAGCTACCTCTCCCTGAGTAAAGAAATTTCCCCTAGTGTTACCCTTAAACTTTTGCCCCCAACTCTCAACTCATGTCCTCTTGTCTGAATCTCCCCTACTGTCAATGGAAAAAGCCTATCCACGTCAACTCGATCTATCCCCTCATTATTTTAAATACCCCTATAAAGTCCCCCCTCAAACGTCTACGCTCCAAAGAATAAAGACCTAACTTGTTCAATCTTTCCCTGTAACTAAGGTGCTGAAACCCAGCTAAAATTCTAGTAAATTTTCTCTGTACTCCCTCTAATTTGCTGATATCTTTCCTATAATTCGGTGACCAGAACTGTGCAGAATATGTGGGGATTGTTTAGGGAGCACTGTCATGGGGTTCAGTAAGGGCTTGTGACATTGTCGCAGGGCAATGATAATTGCGTAAGGTAACCCTGGGTGACAATAAATTTGCAACAACTCGTCAAGAGGAAGAAAGAAAGGTACTTAAGGTTTAGTGAGAAAGGATCAGATAGGGTTATGGAAGGTCACAATGCAGACAAGTGATAATTTAATAATGGATTTAGAAGAGTTAGAAGGGGACTTGAGAAGTCCGTGACGAGTTGCAATGCGAAAAACAGGAGGAGACTGGGGAGAGTGTGTGGTCAGATCAGAGGAAAAAGAGGAAAACTTGTGTCTGGAGTCCAAGGAGGCAGTGAATCTCCTCACTGAATACATTGATCAATGTGAACACAGCTTAAAAAGGCGGATATGCTCGAACATGCCGACGCTGAGAAAGAGGAAGCACTGGAAACTTGGAAAACATTATGATAGATGATTCCACGGCGCCGGAAGGGATATAATCCAGCTGAATTAGGAAGGGAAACGAATACATTGCTGAGATTCTGGACAGGATATTTGTGTTTTCCCTGGCCAAGGAAGTAGAACTAGAAGATTAGAGGTTGGCAAATGTTATTCATTTGTTGAAGCAAGATAATAGGGATAGTCGTTGGAAGTACAGAGCTGTGAGTCTTTCATCAGTAGTGGGTAAACTATTGTAGAGTATAATTGAAGAGGGAATTTATGAGTATTTGGAGAAACGTAGTCTGGCTACAGAGAGGCAACGTGACACTTTGAGAGGTATGTTGTCCTATATGAGCCAGATTGAATTATTTGTAAAAGTGAAAATAAAACAAACAGCGGAATCTGAATAGTCGATGTAGGTGTATTAATTCCGAGAGTCGGGGCCATGGGATCTAGGTAACCCTGCATTGATTCAGAATTGGCTTCCTAACAGAAGGCAGATGATGTAGTAGATGGAGTGAATACTGGCTGGAAGACAGCGGGCAGCCGCGTCCCGCTAGGAGTGTAACTGTAGACTCCAAAAGTTGTAAAATTTTAAAACATTTTTCAACAATTGGATTCTACAGTTATAGTGCTCCGAGAAATAGAGCTAAGGGAAATAATCGATTTAATCTGACCACACAGCAGCAACTGGATGATTTATGGAATTAGGGCTGATGACGTAAGCAAATCGCCGAGCTATTGACTACAACGCCACATTATCTAAACTGACCTGCCATTTGCATATTACAGGGCAAATGCTACAATGACCTCAAAACAATTTTTTCCAGTGGAGACCTACAACTTAGAACCAGCATTTAACAGTGTTCAGAGCAGCTTCTGGTGCTCATTAAAATAACCAGCTTTCCAGAATGACAATTTATCCCAATACCTCTGAATCGTGGTTTTCTGGTATCGGGTGTAGATACGATCAAACCTCGATCCATTCAACCCTAAGTCCACATGGCCGGTGTGAAATCCGTGTCTCCCTCTGAAATTAATAATAAATGAAATATAGAAAACGACACAAACTAAAAACACAGCGAACAAAGCAAATACCGGTCTCACACTTGTCTTCCTTCAACACCATCGCAGGCAATTGGAGGATACAGAATAAACAATTTCCAAAGCAAAATGCTTCAGCACGTACTCTGTAGAAGAGCTGGGAGAGTGAGATGTGGAGAGCTGAAGCTAGCGTACATCAGCACTTCACAGAATTTCGGAAAGATATGCATCCTTCGAATTTCGCATCAGTTCCTGGAAATCACTTCTCGCAAGTTGACACAAATTTTTGTCACGTGCATAGAGAATGAATGATTAATTTAGTCACCCCCTCCATCACAAACAAAAGAAACACACAACTCACATAAAGCCATTCATTCCGTAATCTTTCTCTTTCTCTTGCATTTGAACTCAGTTATGTCCAAACATCGTACTATATTTAAAAACTGCAATGCATTAATATTTTCAAAATATCGCAGGAAATGACATGCTCTTATTTGATCAATGGTTAACAAACACCTGTAATTGGAATCATACAACACTTAATAAACCCTTTCGACTCTAAGAGAAAGAGACACAGAAGGTACCGTATTGTCCACGAGTTAATATTCAACACAATTAAAACATGACGTCCCCACAACTCCAAACATCCAACGACTTCCAGTATTTCTGACCTCCGGTTTCTGACCAAGGATAGGATTCGGATTAAATGAACCCATTGTTGTATAGCATGGGGGCGAATGATCCCCATTACAACCGATGAAGCAACAGATTTGTTGACGTACTGGGTCCACTGTCACACCCACCGGAACTACTGTGTTTACCGCCTTACCTGTAGTGTGATACTCCCATCATCATCTCACATCGGCGTTTCCATCTTCTCATGCTGTAACCATCCATTTTGCACAGTCTCCATGCTTCAGTATGTGCAAGGACAGAGGGATCGAACAGTATCAACGACTTTCTAGATTGATCAATGCTGTGAGACGCAAACGTTGTAACCCAGACATACAGTCAGACAGCCACAGGAAACCACAGCACAGAAACAGGGTCTTCAGCCCGTCAGGCCAGTGCGGAATTCTTTACACTGCCTACTCCCATCGAACTGTACCCGGACATGTCCATCCATCTCCCTCTCACCCATATATTTATCCAATCACCTCTTAAATGTTGACATCGGAATCGCAATCACCATTTGCGTTGGCAGTACTGTCTACACTCTGACGACCCCTCTGGGTGAAGAAGTTTCCCCTCATGTTTCCCATAAATATTTCACATTTCACCCTTCACCCATGATCTCCAGATGCATTCTCACCCGACATCAGTGGAGAAAGCCTCATTGCATTTACACTCTCTGTACACCTCATAATGTTGTATACCTCTATCAAATCTCCGCTCAGTCTTCTACTCGATCGGGAATAAAGTGCTAACATATGCAATCTTTCCTTTCAATTCAATATAACCAGTCCCGGCAATAACTGTTATATTTTTTTGTATTCTTTCAATCTTATTTACATCATTCCTGCAGGTAGTTGAGCCCAACCGCACACAATAGTTCAAATTGGGCCTCATTAAAGTTGTAAACAGCATCAACATAACATCCTCACTCCTGTACTCAGTACTTTGGCCTATGAAGTTAAATGTGAGAAAAGCTTATTTTTTACGACCCTGTCTAACTGCGCGGCAGCTGTCATTGAATATGGACCTGCATTCCCAGATTCGTTTGTTCTATCGTACTTCTCAGTGCCCTATTTCTCATTGTGTGAGACCAAAACTGGCAGGTCCTCTCAAGGTGCAGCATCCAACATTTGTCTGGGCTAAATCCTATCGGCCATTGTTCAGCCCATCTCTCCAGCTGGTCCAGATCCCGCCTGATGCTCCGGTAGTCTTCCTCGCTGTGGACTACACCCAGAGTGTTGGTGTCGTCGGCAAATTTGCTGATCTAGTTAATGACATTTTTATCGAGATCGTTGCGATAGATTACAAATAACAACATACGCAGCAACGATCCCTGCGGCACTCCTCTCTTCACAGGTCCCCAGTCAGAGAGACAACCATCCATTACCACACTCTAGCTTCCCCAACGTACCCAATGGCGAATCTAATTTACTACCTCATCGTGAAAGCCAAGCGACTGAACCTTCTCGAGCATCCTCCCATACGGAACCTTGAGAAATTCCTGGCTGAAGTCCCTGTTAGACGGCATCCACTGCCTTGCCTTCCACACCATTCCTGGTGACTACCTCGGAAAGCTCTGTGAGATTGGTTAGACATGACCTACTACGCACTGGCCCATACAGACTATCGCTAATGTTCCTGTTTGTCCATTTACTTCCCTTCATATCCCATGACCAGCGTAGTCTGAACACCGAGGACAATTCATCATTACATAATACTTTTTAAAATTCTCCTGCACTTTTTTATCCGACACATTGAGAGTAGTCTCGAAAAGCAAGGCGTCATAGCTTTCAATAATTAATCGACTTACTTTACTATAGCAAGATTCGGTACGCTCGATCGAGCATAGAACATTGAAAATTACTGTACAGTACACGAGGTTGGATAGGCTTTCAACTAATTTATGTTCGATCTAACACAACACCCCTCCCCAACCCCGCATCTGAATCAGAATCAAATGTTTTAAAGGTACATTTAAAGAATCAGAACCAGATTTAATATCACAGACATACGACGCGAAATTGTTAGCTTTACTGTAGCAGTACAATGAAATACAGGATAAATAAATATAGAGAAAACACAACTGAGATACAAGTGGCAGCGGGGAAACACTGTTCCTGAATCGCTGAGCCTGAGCTTTCAGGCTTCTGTATCTCCTTCCCGACGGTAACACTGTGCAGAGGGCACGTCCTGTTAGTGGGCAATGTCAATGATGGACGCCACTGTGACAAGAATCTCCCCTTGCAACAATGATCAATGAGATACAGAGAATCTGTATTTAACAACAAGTATCTTTTATTATTTCTACTAAAAGCACGTAAATTTACACACTATCTTCCTGTGTGCACCCTACTGGAAACCCTGACACTCCATGAACAGTCAACGATGAGAAAAGGTATTACCCGGGAAAAGAATCTACGCTGGCAAGACATTCCATAGAAACATAGAAAACATAGAAAATCTACAGCACATCACAGGACCTTCGGCCCACAAAGTTGTGCCGAACATGTTTCAAACTTAGAAATGACTAGGCTTACATATAGCCATCTATTTTTCTAAGCTCCATGTACCGATCCAAAATTCTCTTAAATAGACCCAATCGTATCCGTCTCCACCACTGTTGCCGGCAGCTTATTCCACGCACTCACCACTCGCTGAGTGAAAAAACTTACCCCTCACATCTTCTCTGTACCGACACCCCAGCACCTTCAACCTGTGTACTCTTTTGGCAATCATTTCAGCCCTGGTGAAAAGCCTCTGAATATCCACACGATCAATGCTTCTCATCATCTTCCGATCCTCATGTTCCCGATCTCCACGTGTCCGTGTGGTCCTACCTTTCGGCAATGGTTGGTCTCTGGTCGCTGGAGAGTTATCACCCCTGCATATTGGAAGTTCCGGAATCTTATATTGTTCCTCATCAATTGAACCACTGGATCTCCAAACCATTGGTTCAAGGTCACCTGACCTACTGGGTCACCTAGTTACTGGTCATTGTACAGAGCTACAACCAACATATTGTACGTGGCTCTGCCCACCCCAGCCTTGTGTATTCGTATCTTTACACCCCGACTGCTCCAAACCAGTTATATGAGGCAACCCTGACAGAGTCTAACGAGACTACAGATTGCTTCTTTGATATGTCTGGCATTTTACACAACAAGTAGCTCCTCCTCTGAGCATGGTCTCAGGTTTATTGTTCTGATTACATTGTCCCTGGGTCAAGAATCAGTTCAGAGTCCACGCCCTTTACATAACAAATGGCGACTTGTTTGAGAATGGTCTCAGGTTTAGCAGATTATTACCTGAAGCTCCCTGTGTCCACATTCAATTCTGCTGATTAAATTATTCCAATGCAAGAATCAGTTCATAGTCCACAAAATGGGTGGGTTGGGGGAAACAGAGAGAACTGGTTTGTCTGCTTCCCCTGTCCTTGATCAGACTGTATTTACTTCTGGCCAACAGTGTTTTATGAGCCATTCGATCTGACACGACGGTATCTTTCTCGGGTCTGCTGTCGTCTATATGTACAGGGGTGGATGATGGAGGTTTTGCAGAGATGCCGAGTGCTGTAGGGGTCGAAGGGGTTTACAGAAATGCGGTGTGATGTAGGGGTTGGAAAGGTTTTGTTACGTGCCCCGTAATGGGTCAAAAAAACCAGCAGAAATGGAACACACCTGGAGTCTATCATTGTTACAAACAAAACGCTATTTATTAGTATCTACGTAATTAAGGGAGATTAAGGGAGCTAGGGCGTCACTCTTTGGAGAGAAGGATGATGAGTGGAGACATCATAGAGGTGTACAAGATATTAAGTGGAATAAATAGAGTGGACAGCCAGAGCCTCTTCCCCAGTGCACAGCTGCTCAGAATAAGAGGACATGACTTTAAGGTAAGAGGAGGGAAGTTCAAGTGTGATATTAGGTGAAAGTAGTTTACTCAGAGAGAGGTTGGTGCGTGGAATGCACTGCCTGAGTCAGTAGTGGAGGCAGATACACTACTGAAGTTTAAGAGACTACTAGACAGTTATATAGAGGAACTTAATGTGGGTGGGGGTGTTACATGGGAGGCAGGGTTTGAGAGTCGGCACAACATTGTGGGCCGAGTGGCCTGTAATGTGTTGTAATGTTCTATGTTCTATGTAATATGTAATATAGTAATATAAAACCAGATAAATCAAACAGGTTAGCAGATTTTATGCATATATAAGTGTGTACAAATAATAACCCAAACTTCTTCAAGCTTAGGTGGTAAATGATACAGTCCTACGATGGTATAGGAATGACGTCATTTCAGTTCTTGATATTAAGTTGAATTGAGGAGAGAGAGCGAGAGGTGATTTGTTTTCCAAGTAAGCCGATGTCGACGAACTTTCTGTTGTCCTCCGAAGTTCTGTTAAGGTTATCGACTGTGATCACACAAAAGGGTACCGTTTTCACCCGGTAAAGCTATCAACACAGTCCAGGGTTAAACACACCGATACCATTCCACCCGTCACTCCTTTTCCACACTGCGAGCAAAACCCACACTTTAGTGGGCAGTGTAAGTTCAACCAGTGTCTATTTCTTCTGTATTTCTGTCATTGTCTTCCGTGTGTCTGTGTGAAAAGCCAGCTGACCTTGTATATATCCCAAACATGCTGAACGCGAGCTGCCCATTTTATAGCCCCGCCCTTCCGTAACCATGGAGACTCATGAGCTCTCTCTCTCTGAATCAGTGTACACCCACTCTCTCTCTCTCTCTCTCTCTCTCTCTCTCTCTCTCTCTCTCTCTCTCTCTCTCTTAAAGGCACATTTCATATTGAATAATGCTTAGGATCTCGTCACACCTCCCTACTGGTGGGAAAAAAAGTTTGATCAAGGAGCAAAGTTTTTGTCTAACTGTAGATTACAGAATATAAAGCAATACATACCTGATTAACATGTAGCAGACTACAGAAGCGTAAAAAAATACTAGTTTCTATCTCATTCTTAAAATTAACATCCAGACAATCAATCCACCATGTTATTGTCTTTACCTTTCACATTCTTTGTTACATAACCAAATTTCCTGAAAACCAAATCCTGTTATCTTCAAACGAGCGTTTGATCACACATTTTCTCTTTTCCACTTCACCACAGCACAATTAACCATCACGTGATCAGCTCCAACAGCGCTTTCAAGGACGGCCTGAACTTTATCCTGCACAGGTGCTAACTCCTCACTCACGTTTTCTAAACTAAGGCCATTCGCAGAACTTCCAAAGAAGTCCTTTGTTCCAAACAAGTCATTAATTCTATCTCCAAGATCTTTAGTTCTATATGTTTCCATAGGAACATCTGCAGATGTCCTCTTTAGGTCAAAACAGCACTTCCCTTTGTTTTAAGTCCCCAAATCCTTTGTCTCCAATTCACAAACTTGAACAACATCACCAAGGTGTTTGTCGTTAAATTCCAAAATATAGTTAATCAAATCAACGTGTACTGTCCCCGCATCTGAGAGAGCTGGTTCTGTCAGCAAAGTCAAAGATCTTGAAACCAATCCAGACTTCACAGGTACTTTGTTCAAAAGTCCGGAGACAGCACCCTTCTCAATATCTTCAATAAAATTCACCTCACCAGTTTTCATCTCATCACAAACTTTTAGATCACTGTCTACTCAAGTGACTGAGAATCTTCAAATTCCACTGGTACCAAGGCTAACCCATTATTCACTGAACCAAGTCCATCTGACACAAAATAACTGCATTCCTTTTCAACCGGGTCAAACACCTCAGACCTTAACTGCGTTTCAACACAAGGTTCATTACCCTGTGAATTCACAGGTGCTTTCACAACCTGAACACAGGCAATCGAGCCAACATCCTCTTCTACGCTTTCATTACTAGTCCCAAATTCAAATTCCAGTTCACCCTGATTAACCCGGCTACTCTCTTTGAGGCTCTCATTCAGGGAAAGCTTAACCTCATGGGTTAAAGCAAACTCGTCTGCTGACCCTCAGCCACTTTCTCATCATCCCTTTAATTTTTCTAACCGAAGCTGAACCTCAGCCTGAGTAGGTTTACTTTCAACAACATTTCCCACACATCCTCTTCAAACGTCCCCTTGCATATATAATGCTCTGCTATTAGCGGCTGTATTATCGAAATCCTCATTCTAGTGCTCACCTTAAGTTTTAACTTATGAGTAATTCCCAACAGCTCGTCCCTCTTAGCATCATCTCATACTTCAGGGGATGGTTCCACAGAAACCTACCAACCTCAATCTCCATTGCTGCTGATTTTCCACTCAAGGAAATCAGAAGTGTTATTCTACAATTAGATCAACCACTAATCACTCAATTAATCCCCCAGCAAATTTAGAATGGCTTCACCATTTTATTTCATTTCCCGGACGTGCCCCGAATTTTGTCACGTATCCCGTAACGGGTTAAAAGAACCATCAGAAATAGAACAAACTGGAGTCTGGTTTTAGAACATAGAACATAGAACAGTACATCAGAGTACTGGCCCTTCGGCCCACAATGTTGTGCCGACCCTTAAACCCTGCCGCACGCATTAAATTGTAACCCCAGATCCCTCTGGTCCCCCACACTGCCAAATTTCCTGACATTTACTTTGTATTCTACCTTGTAGGTTGTCCTTCCAAAGTGTACCACCTCACACTTCTCCGTGTTGAACTCCATCTGCCACTTCTCAGCCCACTTCTAACTCTTTGCGTGATTCCAGTAAACCAATCTTCGATTTGTGCCAGTATCTTTCCTGTAATACCATGAGTTGTGATCTTGTTTGGCAGCCTCATGTGCAGCAAGTTGTTAAAAACCATCTGAAAATCCTAGAGAAAAACAACAACTGCCTCTCCTTTGTCTATTCTGCTTGTTATTTTGTCAAAGAATTCCAAGAGATTTGTCAGGCAATATATATCCTGAAGAAAACCATGCTGAATTTGGCCTATTTTAGCATGCGCAATGTACCCTGAAAAATCATCCTTAATGGAATCCAACAGCTGAGGTCAGACTAACTGTTCTATAACTTCCTTTCTTCTGCCTCCCTTCCTTCTTAAAGAGTGGGGTGACATTTGCAACTTCTAGTTCGGCAGAAACATTCCAAAATCGAGACACTCCTGAAAGATCATTTCTCATGCTTTAAGAGAAACATGGGTGGGGGGGGGGGAAGGTCTTCACTCAGAGGCGGTGGGAATGTGAAATATGCTGCCAGAGCAAGTGGCAGGGTCGACTTTCAACATTTCAGAGAAGTTTGAATGGGAATATGGATGGGAGGAAATGGATGACTATGGTCCCGTTAGATGATGCTGGAACTAGGCAGATTAATGGCTTGATACAGACTAGAATGACCGAATGGCATTCCCAGTGTTGTAATGTTCCATGACTCTAATACCTTCACAAACTCTTCAGCTACCTCTTTCTGAACCCTGGGGTGTACATCATCTGGTCCAGGAGTCTTATCTACCTCCAGGCGTTCCAGCTTCCAAAGCACATTTTCTCATTAGTAATGGATCTACACTCACTTCTGTCCACGGTACTCTTGAATTATTGTTTTTTTTTTTTAAAAAAAAGAGATGATAAGTCAGAGTAAGTAGTGTAGGAGGCAGGGGAGGAAGAATAACAAGGAGGTACTTCATCGGTGAAACTGGGAGAAGGGGAGGAGTGTTATTTTTTAAAAAAATACCACTTCGGAATATGTTTCTTCTAACGAAACCAGAATTGAGCACTGCATACCGGAATGTGTAAAACTAAAACAAAATTCACACCACTAAACTTAAATGAGAGCACAATCCAGAAACATGAAGAAATGGTCTCTATGGAAGATCAGGTCGACCACTCATGTCCGTCCATAGAAGACATCCCAGGGATTTGAGCAAACTATTTCCCAGCAAATTGAGAAGTGAGTGTGCTTCGCGACCGCTGTACCTCAGGTTATACCAGTTCGAGCTAAGAAACAAGTAAAAATTAATAATAATTTTTTCAGGTTGACAAACCCTGTATAGACATTCGATCGCTCCTTCATCAATAAAGTAGAAGAATTAATTAAATAGTAGAACTATATTCTAAAGATATAAACATGAACTTTAGACAGGATCAGTGCAGAGCAAAATTATGAAAGTTGCACTAGAGCTGGTAGTGTATGAACCAGATCAGCCAGATACAATACAACTGAGAGATGGATATTAAACATAAGACTAAAGATGTGGGAGCAGAGTTAGGTTATCGAGTCTGCTCCGCCACTTCATCATGGCTGGTCCAATTTTCCTCTCAGACCCAATCTCCGGCTTTCTCCCTGTATACCTTCATGTCCTGACAAGTCAAGAATCTATCGACCTCCGTCTTAAGTAAGCACAAAGTCTTGGCCTCCACTCTACCTGTGGCAACGAATTCCACAGATTCACCACTCTCCGGCTAAACTTATCAATGTTGCAAATGGGCGACCCGCTATTCAGAAATTGTCTCCTCTGGTCCTGGACTCTCCCACCATAGGACACATTCGGTCCACATCCAGCCCATCGAGGAAATTCGATAGGTTTAAATTGTATCACACATCATATTCTCTTCATATGACAAGGTATTCAATCTTGGAATCACTTTCATAAACCTCTGTTAAACTCACTCAAATGTTAGCCCATTTTTCCTAATATCAGCGGCCCAAAACAACTTACAATCTCTAAGTGAGTTGTTGTGCTTTTTCAGTTCACGGCTGGTGTGAACAGACCACGTGAGATCCTCTGTGATGTGGATGTCGATGAACTTAAAGCTGTTCACCCTCTCAACCTTAGATCCATTGATGTCAATAGGAGTTATCCCGTCTCCATTCCTCCTGTAATCAACAGCCAGCTCCTCTGTTTTTGCGACATTCAGGGAGAGGTTGTTTACTTGACGGCACTGTGTCAGAGAGATACCTTCTTCCCTGTAGGCCACTTCGTTATTTTTTGAGATTAGTCCAATCAATATAGTATCGTCGGCAAATTTAATTAAAAGATTGGAGCTGTGGGTGGCGATACAGTCATGGGTATACAGGGAGTAAGGGAGGGGCCTCAGTACATGGCCCTGAGGGGCTCCTGTGTTGAAAGTCAGAGGGGTGGAAGTGAGGGAGCCCACTCTGACAACCCGCTGGCGATCTGAGAGGCAAGGTCAAGGACGAGATCTCTGAGCATCCTGTCGAGCCTGGGGGGAATGATGGTGTTGAATACTGAACTGTAGTCCAAGAATAGCATTCTCACATAGGCATCCTTCTTCTCCAGATGTGTAAGGACAGTGTGTAGAACAGTGGCCAGTGCGCCGTCTGTCGATCAGTGGTGTCGGAAGGCAAATCATAAGGGGTCCAGCACCCTCCTTTCGTAAAAGTGTTACATACACTAATCACACATATCAGTCACCAAGTAGTCTCAGTGCCCCACTGTTTTCCCACAACCTTGTGTCATTCCCCATACCCATCCCATTGTCCCACTCTCAGCACACTTCCTCGTGTCAGGAACCAAATTAATCACTCTACCCGCTCCCATCCCTCAGCCCCGTGTCAGTCCCCAATATAATTAACTGTGTAAGTGGAATTTTGATGATATTATGCTGAAACATCAAAGCATAAATCAGGAACGGACATGTCCTGTTCTGGAAAATGCACAACGGAAATGTGAAGGTATTTTAGGCTGCACTTACATGGGGTTCTGAACAGATTTGCCCCATTCAGCCAGTGGAAGGACTGTAGGGTGAAGGAACCATGGTTGACAAGAGATGTGATACAGCTGGTCAAGAGAAAGAAAGAAGCTTCAGGAAGCTGACCTCAGGATTAGAAAACAAGGATCAGACATGACTGTAGATTTACAAAGTAGCCGGGGACAAACTGGAGAATGGAATTAGGATAACTAGAAACGTCTACAGAAGGTCTGCAGTGGTTTTAAGGGAAGCCCCAAGCCATTCGAGATGTATGTGAAGAAAAAGATGACTGGAATGAGTGTAGGACCGGTCTGGGATAGAAGATGAAACAAGCCCCTGAAGTCGGGGGTGGAAGGGCAGGTCCTGAATGAAGACTTTTGTTCAGTATTCACCAGTCAGAGGGATATTTGTGAGGAGAGCGTTAAACAGGCCGATATGCGACAACATACCGAGGTTAAGAGAGAGGATGTACTGGAACATCTAAAAAAATACAGAAGGTTAAATACGTCTTCTTGTGTGGTCGGGAGAAAGCCTGGGTGACTGCGGGAAGCGGTGAGTCCTACTTCAGTGATGGGCAAATTATCAGAGAACTTTCTTAGAAACAGGATTTACGAGAATTTGGAGAAACATTACCTAATTTGGCAGAGTCAGTGTGGCTTTGTGAGGGGCAGATCATGTCTCACGAGCCTGGTTCAATTTATGAGGATGTGACGGTTATACTTACGGTTAACCATGGTACGGTCTTTCAGAAGGCTTGGTATCCTGGGAAAGTTGGCTTGTGGATTCAGGACTGACGCCCCAGGAGACCGAGGGTAGTTGTGGATGGAGCGTTTTCTCCCCGGATGCTGGTGCCAGTGGTGTCCTGCAGAGATCTGTTCTGAGACCCCAGGATATATGTGCTTCAAAAATGATGTGAATAAGGAATTGGAAGGGTGGTTTATTGTATTTGTAATGATGTGGAAGTTGGTGGAAATATGGATAGCAGGTAGTCACAGATTACAAGAGGACATTGAAAGGACGCAGAGCAGCGCTGAGAAATTACAGATGGAGTTTAACCCGGAACGTCACGGAGTGATTCACGTTGGAAGGATGAATTTGAAAGCAGGGGTGATACTTTCTCGAATCAACCGAGGGCCGCACGTTAGTGCAAGTTCCACAACGGAATCAGACTGATGAGACTTTCTCCAATAAGCCGAGGGCCGCTCATCGCTACGAGAACCACAATCGGCACGGAGTGGTGCACTGCAGGAGCAGAAAGAAATGTGATTGGAAGGTGAGCTTGAACACTTCCGCAATATACCTGTCAGTAAATCAGGAGAAAGGAAATACAAATTCCTGTCAAATAATAGAATAGGCTGGGAACCTGCGGATAGTTCACAGATTTCACTTGCTACTTTTGTTCAAAGACCGAATGGATGGATAAATAGTGGTAGAATTGTGGCAGGTCAGAGAATATATTTAAAGTTAAACAGACTACATCGCAGGTCACGGGTATGGGGCGGTCAAGTCATTCACTGGCAGAGGTCAGGTTCCTGCCAAACGGCCCATGTGTGCGCTGGAAAACATTGTTCTTCAAACTGTCCACAGACCTCGCTAATCTCCCGAGGGCACTCTTCCTTTTTGACGACAGGTTTCTGGAATATCGTTGTGGATCTTTTACAGTGTTTGGAGGAACATGTGCAGTGTATTTTATTGTAACACATGTCAGCTGTCACTGTGATTTCCATCACTCACCCCGCCCAGAATGACTGGAACGAAAGAAGAAAAGATGATGAATGCTCCCCTTTAATAAAGAAGTGATCTCCGTTTCACCCGCCAGAACAAACTCCTTCCCTCAATTTCAGAAGCGAATGTGCTCCGTCAAATGTTCCAAATAAATCGACTTCAAGTTGAATGCCTGATTTAAAGGCAACAATGACAAAATATATCTTCATTTAAATAGCTGAAGCCAGGTGTAATGGAAAATAACATGGAAAAAAAGCACATCATATTTTGTTCTGAGTAAGTACATTGCAAAATCCCTTGTGGAGTCAAATTCATGACAGGGGGATTGAGTGAGTAAAAATAGTTTAACGTAATTGTTTGTGCAGTTGGTTGTCACTAATGTCTCTGACGTGATAGCCACGCTAATTGCCTCAGTGGAATTGCTCTCTCCTCAATAAAAGTCTGCTAAACCGATCACCAGTCCATCTGAGCAGCTCAAACGTTCCGTACAACTGAACGCTGCTTCTGACGGAATATGGGATATCCAGCAATCTACTACATAGCGGCCATTTTCTATCCCACACTTGTAGCGGTTTGTGTCCCCGGTAAGATGCCGGAGCTGGTCACTTTATGTATGGTGCCGTCGTTACTCTGCTGCGGTATCCGCACTGTTACTGAGCACAGATGCTACCGTCGGCTGAAACGTGTTTCCAGAATGGAGTAGTCAAGCATGCAATGGTTTTAAATTTTTTTTGTAGTTCGATCGCAGAGTTTTCTTCTTTTCTCAATTAAGTTGGTGTCGATATTGTCATTGTTTCATAACTTCACCTCGCCAGGCTTTCTGAAGCGATGCTGATCTCTGCTTTTCTAGGTCCGAGTTTCTATCATTGCAGACACTTCGACCTGAAAACAATGTGACAGCTTATTTAAATGACGGTCCAGACTATTTCGACACGTAGGTCTGTTCTTCTGTAAGAGTAAATGAGAACTCGTGCTTTGCAACTCCTTGATTCCAGTTTGTCACCACTACAAATAATCCCGTCTGTTCTTTCTCCTCTAATAAAGGAAATGGTGTTGTTTACTGTGACGATCGACTGTTCTTCCGCACGTGAGTCGTGGAACTCCGACACCTCGCTCTAAACTGTGGGCAGGTCGCCAATCCACTGACACTCACCTCCGTCATTGTCCTCCAGCCGGAGTGCAGCGACCGAGACCGCACACAGTGGATTCCCGCTTTCCACTTCCAAACAGACCACACCCTCCAAATCATCGGGAGAATGGGGGCATTCAGAAAGCTGAAAATATTTCTATTTTGCTTTCAAATTTCTTGTATTTACCTGTTTGGAATGGCAACAGCGGATCTGATGCTGGTTATCGTTATTGTTACAGTGGAACAGACCAACAATATCTCCATTTATTCTAATTATATTTCTATTCTTTCCCATTTTCTTGTAGTTAACCTAACGGCGATTGTGATCCTATCTCGGGGAAAATGCGGACTCTCCAAATGCATCACCCGTTGCCTGGTTGGAATGGCAACAGCGGATCTGATGGTGGTTATCGTGTTTGCTTTAGTGGAACAGACCAACAATATCTACATTTATTCCAGATCCCTGCTCATCACTCCTGTGTGCGCTCTGACTCTTGTATTTCGGGTCGTAACCAGGGACTGTTCAGTTTGGTTTACGGTCAGTTTTACCTTCGATCGCTTCATCGCAATATGTTGCAGAAAGCTGCGGGAGCGATACTGCACCGAGAGAACAGCAACGGTGGTTATCCTGACCGTGGTTATAGTGAGCTGCGGGAAATGTGCCCCGTTTTACTTTGCCCTTGAACCTTACGTCATCATTGACAACACGCCGTGGCGTTGCACCCTCACACATGAATACGCTACTTCACCCGTGTGGAGAGGATATCAATTACTGATCAGTATTTTAACCCCATTGCTTCCAATCGGCTTAATACTGGTGTTTAACGGGTTAACCGTATGTCATATCGTTGTGGCAAATAGAGTCCGCAGAAGGCTTCGGCACAGCAGCGACAATCAGAAAGATGCCGAGTTGGAAAAACGCAGAAAATCGATGATTTTGCTGTTCTCTATTTCAGCTAATTTTATATTATTTTGGATGCCCTATTTAGCCCATACCCTGAAATGGCAAGTGCAAAATTATTTTTACAAGAACAAATATTTGAGTTCCCCGGTATACATCCTACAGCAATTTGGGTTCATGTTTCAAGTACTCAGCATGTGTACCAATACTTGTATCTATACACTGACACAGAGGAAATTCAGAGAAGAGCTGAGGAATGGAATGAAGTATGTGTTTACATTAAATGGCCATCTGTGTAGATAACACTCACGTCTAATGACAATACCGCGGAGCTTTCAAATAAAGCCGTTTTACAATATACAGGCTTGACAAATATGTCATAGATTCAAACAATCACTTGCCTGATCAGGCAACACACACAAAATCCTGGTGGAACGGAGCAGGTCAGGTAGCATCTATAGGAAGAAGTACAGTTGACGTTTCGGGCCGAGACCCTTCGGCAGGACTAACTGAAAGAAGAGTGAGTAAGATATTTGATGTGGGATGGGGTGAGGGAAATCTGAAATGATAGGAGAGGACAGGAGAGGGAGATATGAAGCTAAGAGCTGGAAAGTTGGTTGGCAAAAGGGATACAGAGATGGAGAAGGGGGAGGATCATGGGACAGAAGGCCTAGGGAGAAAGAAAGGGGGATGGCCGCATCTGCAGATTTTCTCGTATATGCCTGATCATCCGGAAATTGCAGAATTGGCGGAAGATTGCTGACTTCATGCAGTTCAGGTAGGTTGCGATCCAAACGTTCAATGCTGCTGGCGTGAGTGTTACATTGGTTGAAGTATGTTCCAAACTATCACAGACACTCGACTGTCACAAGGGCAGGGATGGCTTCAGGACTTTCCGGGTTTTAGATGTTTCAAAATGGACAGTGTCGGGTAACAAATTGTAAAGTGTGCGCGATGGGAAACCATGGGTAGTTTCGCAGCTGCAAAAAGGTAGGACAATGTGGGGCGTTCCTTTGTTAATTGACTGTGAGACGAACACGGAAACATGCAGGGCGCGATTTCCCCATTTAGAGTATTATGTACAGCGTCCACCAGATTGGGCGGGTTTGAGCCGCCCACTGTGAGCCAGCGGGAGATTTAAAAAACGAGCAGATTGAGAAGGGTCAGTCATCTCTTCGGCAGTTGAACGGGGCACGACTGCGCAAGCGCGTGAAAGTCGGCCCGTGAGGCAGCGGGAGATCTAAAAAGCAAGCAGATTAACGGAGCGGGCGACGGAGTAGTGGGAGACAGATTATGAAGGTTTGGCGCGTGAGGCTTCGCCGAGCAGAGGCTGAGGACGAACTTGCTCCCAGTGAGGTAAGGCCGGGTAAGTTCCTTTAATTAATTTAGACACACTAGGAGTAGGTAATAGAGGCAGCAGTTAGGGTAGTTGAGTGCTCCGTTTGCAGTCCGTGGGAAATCATGACGAGCAAAATTGTCCCTGATGACTACACCTGTAAAAGGTGCATCCAGCTGCAGCTCATGACAAACCCTGTTAGGGAAGTGGAGCTGGACCTGGATGAAATTCGGATCATTCGGGAGGCATCGGCAGAAATAAACAGTCATTACAGGGAGATAGTCACCCCGTAGGATCAGAAGGCAGTTAGCTGGATGACTGTCAGGAGAGGGAAGGGGAATAGACAGGAAGAGCAGAGCACCCCTGTGGCCATTCCCATCAACAATAAGTATACCGTTTTGGATACTGTTGTTGGGGACGTCCTACCAGGGACAAGTTGCAGTGGTTGCGTCTCTGGCAGCGAGACTGGACCCTCAGCTCAGAAGAGAAGGAGTGAAAGGAGGAGAGCAGTAGTGTTAGGGGATTCGATAGTTAGGGGGACAGATAGGAGGTTCTGTGGAAGCGATCGAGAATCCCGGATGGTCTGTTGCCTCCCTGGTGCCAGTGTCTTCGATTTATCGGATCGAGTTCTCAGTATTCTCAAGAAGGTGGGTCAGCAGCCGGATGTCGTGTTTCATGTAGGGGCCAATGACGTGGGAAGGAAGAGTGAGGAGGTCCTCCCCAGTCTCTCTTTACCCCTGTTCATGTTCCTCCCCAGTCTCTCTTCTTCCAGTCTATCTCCCAGGTTCTCTCTCCAATCTCTCTCCAACCAGTCTCTCTTGTCTAGTCTATTTTTCCCAGACTATCCCGCTCAATCTCTCTGCCAGAAGTCTCTCTCCCTCGTTACTGCACATTCTCCAGTCTCCCCTTATCCCCCATTATCACTCCCGTCTCCCAGAGTCTCTGTCTCTCCAATCACTGTCGGTTTCCAATCCCGCTATCCCTCCCCAACCCGGGACACTCTCTCCCACTCCCATCCTACCCACCCCCACCCCGTGTCTCTCTCCTCTGGACTATCACCCTGCTATTCTATTTCTCACTCATTCCCTCACAAATCCCCCAGTTTCCTCTGTCCAGTCTGTCTTCCTCACGTCTACCTCGCCCTCCCCTTCTCTTGCTTGACTCTAGTCTCTCTTCTCGCATGGGCTCTCACCCGACACTTTCATCCGCACTCTCTCTCTCTCTCTGCTACCAGGCTAATTCTCTCCTCAGTCTTTCTGCCACTTCAGACTTTCGTTTCCCGCCTCGTCTCTCTCTCTCTCCCCACGTCTCTCAATCTCTCCCCCCCCCCCCAGGCTTTCTGTCCTGCGGTCTCTCTGTCCATTCCTTCTCTCTGCAACTTTCCGTTGCCCTGTTACTCTCTCCTCGTCACTTTCCTTTTACCCGTATCCCCCTCCTATCTCATGCCATGTACTTGTCACTGGCTGCTTCTCAACCTTTCCCTTTCTCCCGTCCTTCTCCCAGGCTGTCTATTTCTTCCCACGCTTCTCTCTTTCGTTCCCCGTGTCTCTCCCCATCTCTGCAAGACTCTTTACCACTAGTATCTCTTTTCTCCCAGACTGTCTTTCCTCTGCCCCCTCTCTCACTCTATAACTCTTTCACCCACTCCCAGTCTCATTCGAACCAACCTTTCTCCGCCATTGTCTTTCTAACCAAAGTGTCTGTTCCCTTGAAATTTCTTTTCCCTCACGTCTCTAGTTCGTTCGCTTTCCCTTACCTCGCTGATCTTCCGTCTGTCTCTCGTTTTTATCTCAGTTTCTCTACCCATCTCTCTCTTCCCCGTGTGTCTCCACTCCACTGTCCAGTGTGCTCCCATTCTCCCGCCATTGCCTCCCCCACGTCCGTTTTTGCTCGGACTCCATCCAAGGCATGGAAAATGATTGAACACTCCGTATACTGATGGTATTAAGTTGCTGCACAAACACGTTATGGGGTAACTCAGTCCAAATTCAGAGAGCAGTTCCCCAGCGCAGCGAGATATCCGGTCAAGTCAACTAATTAATAAATAAAATGTCTATGTTCTTCTCAGTGGTGGGAGGAGGTATTTCTTCACCTTGACAGTGAGAAACCGGCGTTCATTGGAGAACGTGGCAGCGGGGAGAATAAAACGTTTGTAGCCCGAGGGAGACACAACATGAGGACAGACACCTCGGCGCCCGCAGCAATGATTAAATTCTCCTGCATCTTATTTTGATTTTTGACCATAACCCCGCTGTCGCCATCGCCGAACGGACAAGTGACGGACAAAGCAGGTGCTTCTCGCTGACGGAGAGGAAACGGAGCAGCTGCTGGAAATATGGCCGTCACAAGCAGAGCGGACGGAATTCACAGCGAGCACCCCGACGGTCAGATCGGGACTGGTCCGAGCTCGCAGTGAGTGGGCAGCACCGCAATGAGATTTAACTGTTTGCACCCAACATCGGATCCTTCAACACGCGATGAGCAGACAACATCCACCTGTACCCAGACCCGAATTGTAACTGTCGAGTTCGGCAGTTTTCCAAATATCCATCTGAGTAAAATACATGTTGAATCTCCTCTGCATTTACTCCAGTACAAACACATGTCTGTTAATAATTTTTATTTTTTTTCTCACAGCGAAGACTGGTAAAACTCATTTTTTCAATTGCTGGGAACTTTCCTACTATTCTAGTGATGTTTATTATTGTAGCTTTCTGGAGATTTACGTAAATATTGCTGCGTCGATGTAATTATTGATCTGCAGTGACTCCTGGATGAAACCACCAGTGGATATTACAATTGGGACATTGTACACCCTTTTCATAGTCTTTCAATTTTATTTTTCAAGTCAGCATATTTTTGTTGTACTGATTTCTGTATATGATGTGGGTTTGGAATGACGCACACATACCTGCAGATTTGCTTTTTATTGGTTGACTATTAAGTAAATTGCTTTTACTGTTTAATCCTGTAATATTATATCTGGATTTGTCTGATGTATTGCACTATCTCTAGGAATGGATTGGTCATAATAAAATCGTGGGACTCTAACTCGAAAACTCCCTCAGGATTCTATTTGCAGTAATGGATCGTCTCTTTCATGAGTTTACAATTTAAAGCATGATTTTGGTGATAATGCCTGCCACTTGATTGTGCCTGTGTAAGTAATCAGCTTGAGTTAAACTGTTTCAGGATACTGTAATGTGTTGAATAATTTCTGGTTTATCTTAATTTCTGCCTTCATCGTCTTCACTTTGTTCGTCTTTTATTGGGAGTTTTCGATATTTTCGTGTTAACCACCGGGACCTATATTGCCACAGAAGGAATGGAACTGCCCAACACCGTGTCTGAATGTGAGCAGCTCCCCGACCACCTTCTTCTCCACAGCGCAACCTACTACTTCGTCTCTCCTTTCTTCCTCAGCCTCACCATTCTCTCACCCCTCTCTAATCGTTCAGCACACCCCCTCTCCCTCAGCCTCTTTACTCCATTCTCACCTTCTCCTTTCCCCTGTCTTACTCCCCTCGCCCCACTTGCCCTCACTCTCACTTTTCTTCTATATACAGTGGCGTGCAAAAGTTTGGGCACTCCTTGTCAAAATTTATTTTACTGGGAGTAAAAGAAGACCTGATTTCGAAAAGGCATAATGTTAAAGATTACACATTTCTTTAATATTTTAAGAAAGATTACATGTTATTTGCATCTTTTACAGTTTCAAAATAACAAAAAAAAAGGAAAAGGGCGCGAAGCAAAGGTTTGGTTACCCTGCATGGCAGTACTTAGTAACACCCCCTTTGGCAAGTATCGCAGCTTGTAGACGCTTTCTGCAGTCAGCTAATAGTCTTTCAATTCTTGGTTGATGGAATTCCGCTGATTCTTCCTTGCAACAGGCTTGTAGTTCTGTGAGATTCTTGGGCCGCGTTGCTCTCTTGAAGTCTAGCCACAGATGTTCGATGATGTTTATGTCGGGGGACTGTCAGGTCCATGGGAAAACCTTCAGCTTGCGCCTCATGAGGTAATGCATTGTGGATTTTGAGGTGTGCATAGGATCATTATCCTGTTGTAGAAGCCATCCTCTTTTCATCTTCAGTTTTGTTACACACGGGGTGATGTTTGCTTCCAGAATTTGCTGGTATTTAATTGAATTAATTCTTCCCTCCACCATGAAATGCTTCCCCGTTCCACTGCCTGCAACACAGGCCTAAAGCATGATCGACCCACCCCCCGTGCTCATGAAATTCTGCACCCTTTTTTTCTCCAAACATATCTTTGCTCATTCAGACCAAAAAATCTACTTTAACTTCATCATTCCACAGGACTTGTTTCCAGAATGCTATAGATTTGTTTAGATGTTCCTTTGCAAACTTACGACGCTGACTTTTGTGGTGAGAACGCAGGAAAAGTTTTCTTCTGAGGACTCTTCCGTTAAGGTCATATTTGTGCAGGTGTCGCTGCACAGTTGAACAGTGCACCAACACTCCAGAGTCTGCTAAATGCAGGAGGGGGCAGGACACTCTCCCACTCCCAGTCCGCCGCAATCATAGCTGGTGGGGTTTCGCTCCCCGGAGAGTGAGGTGCTGCTGCTCGCTTGCGAGGCGTTTCGAGTCGATAGGGTCTTCAGACCGAAGGGGCTGTGGAATGGTGGGTGAAAGTTGGAGACTTACCTCACCTCCGTGGGTCTGATCCATGGGGGAGCGGCGACCCGGTAGGTGGAAGCGCCGTAGTCCCGGCACTGGTGGGTTTGTTCGTGCTCCTAGGCTCGGGGATTCCATGGTCCTGAGGTAAAAGAAAGTGTGGGGTGAGAACGCAGAAATACTGTGTTAGGCCGTTAGGGGGAGCTCTTCGAAGTTTTAAATTTACTGTAGTTCCGTACATCAATTTAACTATTTATGCAGTAATAAAAAAATAAGACATTAGAAAATATAATAAAACTAATATTTCATCGTGTTTCACTCTGAAATACATTTAAATTAATTAACTTGATTTCTTATATCCTTAACCTAAATGAGGAGTAAAAGTCTTCACGTCACGTCTCTATCTAAATGTGCAATCATAGTAATTTATAATAATTTATAGTAAATAGAACAGTCAATGTAGTATAGAGTACAAACAAATCAGCGTGAGTTCATCAGCCTGATGTCCTGGTGGAAGCTGTCCCGGAGCTGTTGGTCCTGGCTTTTATGCTGCGGTACCGCTTCCCGGATGGTAGCAGCTGGAATAGATTGTGGCTGGGCTTACCAGGGTCCGCAATGAACCTTCGGGCCCTTTTTACACACCTGTCCTTGTAAATGTTCTGAATCATGGGAAGTTCACATCTACAGGTGCGCTGGACTGTCCGCACCACTCTCTGCAGAGTACTGCGATTAACGAAGGTACAGTTCCCATACCAGGCAGCGATGCCGCCAGTCATGATGCTCTCATTTGTGCCCCTGCAAAAAATTCTTAGGATTTCGGGACCATACCAAACTTCCTCAACAGTCTGAGGTGAAAGAGGCGCTGTTGTGCCTTTTTCACTTCACAGCTGGTCTGTACAGACCACGTGAGGTCCTCGGTGATGTGGATGGCAGGAACTTAAAGCTGTTCACCCTCTCAACCCCAGATCCATTGATGTCAATAGGGGTTCGCCCGTCTCCATTCCTCCCGTAATCAACAACCAGATCTTTGTTTTTGCGACACTGAGGGAGAGGTTGTTTACTTGACGGCACTGTGTCAGAGAGATAACTTCTTCCCTGTAGGCCACTTCGTTATTTTTTGATATTAGGCCTATCAATGTAGTGCCGTTGGCAAATTTACTTAACAGATTGGAGCTGTGGGTGGCGATACAGTCATGGGTATACAGGGAGTAAGGGAGGGGACTCAGTACTTGGCCCTGAGGGGCTCCTGTGTTGAAAATCAGAGGGGTGGAGGTGAGGGAGCCCACTCTTACAAACTGCTGGCGATCTGAGAGGCAGGGTCAAGGACAAGTTCTCTGTTTCCTGTGGAGTCTGGGGGGAATTATGGTGTTGAATACTGAACTGTAGTCCAAGAATAGCATTCTCGCATAAGCATCCTTCTTCTCCAGATGTGTAGGGACGGTGTGTAGAGCAGTGTCTATTGGGCCGTCTGTGGATCGGTTGTGTCGATAGGCAGATTACAAGGGATCCAGCACACTCCTTTTATAAAAGGGTTACATACACTAATCACACAGGCCCGGGTCAGTCACCGAGTAAGCTCAATGCCCAGTTGTGTCCCGACAATCTCGTGTCATTCCCCATACCCATCCCATTGCCCCAAACTCTGCCCACAACCGCGTGTCAGGGTCCAAATTAATCACTCTACCCGGTTGCGTCTCATACCCCTCTGTCTGTTCCCGAAGTAATTAACTGTGTCAGTAGAATTAGAATGATATTAAGCTGGAACATCGAAGCAAAAATCAGGAACGGATATCTTCTGGGAAATACACAACGGAAATGTGAAGGTATTTGACGCTGCACTGACACGGGGTTCTGGATGGGTTTGTCCCATTCAGACAGGAAAAGGATGGTAGGGTGAAGGGATCATGGCTGACAAGAGATGTGAAACATCTGGTCAAGTGGAAGAGAGAAGCTTCAGAAAGCTGAGCTCAGGATTAGAAAGCAAGGATCAGACATGACTGTAGATTTACAAAGTAGCCGGGCACAAACTGAAGAATGGAATTTTGATAACTAGAAACTTCTCCTGAAGGTCTGCAGTGGCTTTAAAGAAAACCCCAAGCCATTCTAGATGTATGTGAAGAAAACGATGACTGGAGAGAGTCTGACTGGAGAGGAACTGACGGAGATAGAAGATGAAACAAGCCCCTGAGTTCGGGAGAAGAAGGGCAAGTCCTGAATAAAGAATTTAGTTCAGTATTCACCAGTGACAGGGAACCTTGTGAGGTGAGTGTTAAACAGATCGATGTGCGACAACATCCCGAGGTTAAGAGAGAGGATGTACTGGAACTTTTAAAAAAACACATAGGATAGATAAGTCCTCTTGTGTGGTCGGGAGAAACCCTGGGAAACTGCGGGAAGTGGTGAGTCCCACTTCAGTGACGGGCAGATTATTCGAGAACATTCTTAGAAACAGGATTTACGGGAATCTGGAGAAGCATTACCTAATTTGGGAGAGTCAGTATGGCTTTGTGAGGGGCAAATCATGTCTTACGAGCCTGGTTCAATTTGTAAGGATGTGACGGTTAAATTTACGGATAACCATGGTAGGACATTTCAGAGCGTCAGAAGGCTTGATAACCGGGGAAGGTTGGCTGGTGGATTCAGGACTGACGCCCAAGAAGGCAGAGGATAGTTGTGGATGGAGCGTTTTCCCCCTGGATGTTGGTGCCAGTGGTGTCCTGCAGAGATCTGTTCTGAGACCCTCGGATTTATCTGCTTTCAAAGTAATATGAAAAAGGAAGTGGAATGGTGGGTTATTGTATTTTCAATGATGTGGAAGTTGGTGGAATGATGGATAGTATAGAAGGTTGTCACAGAATACAAGAGGACAGTGACAGGAGGCAGAGCAGAGCTGAGAAGTTACAGATGGAGTTCAACCCGGAAAGGTACGGAGTGATTCACTTTGGAATGATGAATTTGAAGGCAGAGGTGATACTTTCTCGAGTCAAACGAGTGCCGCACATTAGTACGAGTTCCACACCGGAAACAGAGTGATGAGATTTTCTCCAATAAGCCGAGGCCCGTTCATCGGTACGAGATCCACAATCGGCACGGAGCGGTACGCTACAGGAGCAGAAGGAAGTGTGATTGACAGGTGAGCTTGAACACATCCGCTGTTCTGCATATACTCATAGTGACGCTCGAAAGGCAATATACCCGACAGTAAATCAGGAGAAAGAAAATACAACTTCATGGCAAATAATAGAACAGCCTGAGAATTTGCGGATTGTGCATAGATTTTACTGACTATATTTGTTCAAACTGAGAATGGATGGAGAAATACTGGTAGAATTGTGGCAGGTTTAAGAATATCTTTAAATTCAAATAGACTGCTTGACACGTCAAGAGTGGGGTGGTCAAGTCATTCACTGGCAGAGGTCAGGTTCCTGCCAAACGGCCCATGTGTGCGCTGGAAAACATTGTTCTTCAAACTGTCCACAGCCCTCGCTAATTTCCCGAAGAAACGTTCCCTTTTTGATCACAGGTGTCTGGAATATCGCTTTGGATCTTTTAAATTGTCTGGAGGAATAAGTGCAGTGTTACTGCAACACATGTCAGCTGTCATTGTTAATTCCATCACTCACACCGCTCGGAATGTCTGGAACAAACTAAAGAAAAGAATGAATGAATTTTCCCCTTTAATAAAGAAGTGTTCTCCATTTCACCCTCCAGAACAAACTCTTTCCCTCAATTTCAGAAGCGAATGCGCTGCGTCAAATGTTACAAAATAAATGGAGTTCAATATGCATGCCTACTTGAAAAGCAACACAGATATTTTTAAAAAATCCTATTTAAATAGCTGAAGCCAGGTAGCATGGAAAAATCACATCATATTTTGTTTTAAAGTACATAGGTTGCAATACTCCTTGAGGAGTCAAATTAATGACACGGGAGCAGTGAGTAAAAATAGTTTAACGTAAGTGTTTGTGCAGTTGGTTGTCACTAATGTCCCTGACGTGATAGCCACGCGAATTGCCTCAGTGGAATTGCTCTCACCTCAATAAAAGTCTGCTAACCCGATCCCCAGTCCATCTGAGCAGCTGAAACGCTCCGTACAACTGAACACTGCTTCTGACGGAATATGGGATATGCGGCGATTTACTACATCGCGGCCATTTTCTATCCCACACTTGTAGCGGTTGGTGTTCCCGGTAAGATGCCGGAGCTGGTTACTTTATGTATGGTACCGTCGTTACTCTGCTGCGGTATCCGCACTGTTACTGAGCAGAGATGCTACCATCGGCTGAAACGTGTTTCCGGAGTGGAGGGTTCAGGCATCTGATTGTTCTATTTCCATTTTCCATATTTTGGTAGAAGTGATTTTTTTTTCTTTTGTCAACTACGTTGGTTCAGATATTGGCAATCTTTCATAATTTCACCTCGCTAGTCTTTCTGAAGTGATGTTGGTCTCTGCTTTTCTAGGTCTGAGTCTCTATCAGTGCAGACACTCCGACCTTATAACAACGTGGCAGCTTATTTAAATGACGGCCCAGTCTATTTTCAACACGCAGATCAGTTCTGTAAATGAGAACGTGCTTTGTACCTTTTGATTACACTTTCTCACCGCTGCAAACAATCCTTTCAGCTATTTCACCTTTAATAATACAAATGGTGTTGTTGACAAGAGCGATCGACTGCCCATCGGTCCGTGAGTCGTGGAATCGGATGTTTCGCTCTAAATTGGTCGCAAATCCACTGACTCTTACATCCGTCATTGTCCTCAAGCTGGAGTGCAGCGACCAAAATCACACACACTGGATTCTCACTTTGCACTTCCAAGCAGACTATACCACGGGGGAAATCAGAAAGTTGCTGCTGACCAAATTTCTATTTTGTTTTCAAATTTCGTGTAGTTACCTGTTTAGAATGGTATCAGCGGATCTGACGGTGGTTATCGTTGTTGCTTTATGGAACAGACCAACAATATATACATTAATTACATTTATATTTACATTTTTTTCCAATTTCTTGTAGTTAATTTAATGGCGATTGTGATCCTATCTCGTGGTAAATGCGGACTCTCCAAATGCATCTCCCGTTACCTAGTTGGAATGGCAACAGCAGATCTGCTGGTTGTTATCGTTTTTGCTTTAGTGGAACAGACCAACAATATCTACATTTATTCCAGATTCCTGCTCATCACGCCTGCATGCGCTATAACACTTGTATTTGCGGCTATGACGCGGGACTGTTCTGTTTGGTTCACGGTCAGTTTTACTTTCGATCGCTTCATCGCCATATGTTGCCGGAAGCTGCGGGAGCGATACTGCACCGAGAAAACAGCAACGGTGGTTATCGTGACCGTGGTTATAGTGAGCTGCGGGAGATGTGCCCCGTTTTATTTTGCCATTGAACCTTACGTCATCATTGACAACATACCGTGGCGGTGCACCGGCACATATGAATACGCTACTTCACCCGTGTGGAAGGGATACGAATTACTGGACTCTATTTTCACACCATTGCTACCAATCGGATTAATCCTGGTGTTTAACGGGTTAACCGTACAGCATATCGTTGCGGCAAATAGAGTCCGCAGAAGGCTTCAGCACAGCAGCGACAATCAGAAAGATGCCGAGTTAGAAAAACGCAGAAAATCGATTATTTTGCTGTTTTCTATATCTGCTAATTTCATATTATTTTGGATGCCCTCTGTAGCCCATTCCCTAAAATGGCAAACGCAAAATTATTTTTACCAGGACAGATATTTGAGTTCCCCGGTATACATCCTACAGCAATTTGGGTTCATGTTGCAAATGCTCAGCGTGTGCACCAATACTTGTATCTATACACTGACACAGAGGAAATTCAGAGAGGAGCTGAGGAATGGAATGAAGTATGTGTTTACATTAAATGGCCATCTGAGTAGATAACGCCCGCGTCTAATGACAATTCAGCGGAGTTTTCAAATAAAGCCGTTTTCCAATGAACAGTTTTGGTTAATATGTCATAAATTCAAACAATCATATACCTGGTCATCCGGAAATTGCAGAATTGGCGGAGAATGTTTGCTTCATAGAGTTCAGGTAGGTAGCGATATAAACGCTCGATGCTGCTGGCGTGATTGTTACATTGTTTGAAGTATGTTCCAATCTATCACAGAATACTCGACTGTCACAAGGGCAGGAATGGCTGCAGGACTTTCCGGGTTTTAGATGTTGAAAAATGGACAGGGTCAGGTAACAGAGTGTAAAGGGAGTGCGATGGGAAACCAGGGATAGTATCGCAACTGCAGAAAGGGAGGACAACGTGGAGCGTTCGTTTGTTAATAGACTGTGAGAGTAAGACAGAAACATGAAGGACGCGAACACCCTATATGGAGTGTTCTGTACATTGGCTCACCAGTTTAACAAAGAGACTGCAACGGGAACAGTGAGGAACCGATCGGGAGCGGAACTTGGACATGTACCATGTTATTGAAACGGAAAACTAAAACTCCCACATTATTATTTGGTACCTCCCCAGGGTAAAAGGTGTAGGTATGGCATAATTTCTCAGATGTGTCCAGGAAGGATTCATGTCACTATATGAAGAAAAGCAGACTAGCGAACAGTCCGTACCGGATCTAATATTAGAAAAGGAAACAGATCAGGTGACAGATCTCTCCGCCGGTCAGCGTTTCAGAACGACAGGGCAAAACTCCCCGACATTCACCTTGCACAGGGATCGGGCCGGGGGGGGGGGGGTGGGGGATGGAATGTGGTTAATTGGGGGTCTGCGATGAATGGTGCTACCTGGCAGGAACTTGGGAACGTACATTGAGAAATTATGTCCTCAGGGAAATGAGCGACAGATACGTGGAGATTGTTTAGGGAGCACTGACATGGGGTTCAGTATAGGCTTGTCTCAGTGACGCAGGGAAAGGATGATGGCGTAAAGTAGCCCTAGGTGACAAGAACGTTCGAACTACTCGTCAAGAGGAAGAAAGACAGTCGATGTGGGTGCACTAATTATGCTCAGGCGTTTGAACAGTTCCCCATATTAGATACATTCAGAAAGTCAGTAGGCATTGGATCTAGGGTAACCCGGCTGCGTTGATTCAATTTGTCTTCCTAACAGCAGGAAGATGATGTACTAGATGGAGTGAATTCTGGCTGGAAGACAGCGGGCAGCCGTGTTCGGCAAAGAGGGTCGCAATTGTAGTAAAATGTACAACTCTATTTCAACTCTGCAGTTACAGTGCTCCGGGAAATAGGGCTGAGGGAAATAAGCGATTTAATGTGGACACCCAGCAGCAGCCGAATAATTTATGGAATTAGGGCAGATGACGTAAGCACATCGCTGAACGACTGATTGCAAATGACTTCAAAACAATCTTCTCCAATGGAGCCCTACAACTTAAAAACAGCATTTCAAAGTGTTCAACAGCATTTTTGGTGCTCATTAAAAGAAGCAGCCTTCCAAAATGCCAATTCCAAATTCCTAATTCAACTACACGACAACTGATCCGAATGCCAATTTACCTGCGAATCGTGGTTTTACTGTATCAGGTGTAGATACGCTCAAATTTCGATCCTTTTGATCCTGAATCCACATGGCCGGTGTGGAATACGTGTCTGCCTCTGAAATCAATAATAAATGAAACATACAAAACGACACGAACTAAAAACTGAGCGAGAGCAAAGCAAACATCCGGTCTCACACTTGTCTCCCTTCAAAACCATCACAGGCAATTGGAGAATACAGAATTAACAACTTCCAAATCAAACGGCCAGAGCACGTATTCTGTAGAGGAGAGTGAGATGTGGAGAGCTGAGGCTCACATACACTCACACCTCATAGAATTTCGGAATGATATGCAGCCTCCGAATTTCGCATCAGTTCCTGGAAATCACTTCTCGCAAGGAGACAAAAATTTACCCCAGATCACTTGCCTCCTGACTTTCCGAATGAATCTCCTATGGAGAACTGATCAAACTGGTCAAATCTCCCCCAACACAAACTAAATAAACACATCACTCCAATAAAGTCATTCATGACCGCGATCCTTCTCTCTCCGTCTTTGAATTGAACTCATTTTTTTCCACACCTCATGCAATATTTTAAATCCGCATTGAATTTATATTTTAAAAGTATCGTAGAAAATGGCATGCTCTTATTTGTCCAACAGTTAACAAACATCTGGAATGGCGAGCAGACAACATTTATTAAAGCCTTTCGACTCCAGGACAAAGAGACGCACAATTAACGTATCGTCCACGAGTTAATATTCAACACAATTAAAATATGACGTCTCCGCGACTCCAAGCATCCAACGACTTCCAGGATTTCTCACGTCCAATTTCTGACCAAGGGTAGGATTCGGATTAAAAGGATCCGTTGTTTTACAGTATCGGGGCGAATGACCCCCATTACCAACACTGAATCAACAGAGTTTTTCACTGTACGGGGACCACAGTCACACCCACCTCCAGACCGGAACTATTGTCTTTACCGCCTTACTGAAGGAGTGAGGGCATATTCCTGTGGTGTGATACTCCCTTTATTATCTCACATCTGCGCTTCCATCTTCTCATGCTGTAACCATCCATTTTCCTCAGTCTACATGCTTCAGTGTGTGCAAGGACAGAGGGATCGAACAGTACCAACTTTCTAGATTGGACAGTGCTGTGAGACACTGAAGTTCTAACCCAGACACACAGTCAGACAGCCACAGGAAGGCACTGCACAGAAACAGGGTCTTCAGCCCGTCAGGCCCGGTAGGAATTATTTACACTGCCTGCTCCCATCGACCCGGACCCGTACTGTGGCCATCCATATCCCTCTCATCCGTGGACTTATCCGATCACTTCTTAAACGTTGACATCGGAATCTCAATTAGCACTCGCGTTGGCAGCACTCTCTACACTCTGACGACTCTCTGGTTGAAGAAGTTTCCGCTCATGATTCCCTTAAACATTTCACATTTCACCATTCACCCATGATCTCTAGATCTCTAGTTGTATTCTCGTCCATCTTCAGTGGAGAAAGCCTGCTTGCATTTACACTCTCCATCCGCCTCATATTTTTGTATACCTCTATCAAATCTCCCCACAGTCTTCTACCCCCTCGGGATCAGTGCCAACATAGGTAATCTTTCTTTTTAATTCAAAACATTCAGTCTCGGCAATAGCCGTGTATTTTTTTTCTGCATTCTTTCAAATTTATTTACATCTGCCTTGTAGGTAGTTGAGCAAAACCGCACACAATATTGCAAATTAGGCCCCAAATAAAGTCTTAAACAAAATCAACATGACATCGCAACTCCTGTGCTCTGTACTTTGGTCTATGCAGGCCAATGTGCGAAAAGCTGTTTTTACGACCCTGTCTAACTGTGCCGCATCGTTCATCGAATTACGGACCTGCATTCTCAGATTCGTTTGTTCTATCGTACTCCTCAGTGCCTTATTTCTCATTGTGTCAGACCGACCCTGGCTGGTCCTCCCAACTGCAACATCTGACACTTGTCTGCGTTAAACCAGATCCGCTTTTTTTCAGCCCATTGGTCCCGCTGGTCCAGATCCCTTTTCCGGTACCATGATCTGGTACTCTTCCCCGCTGTCAACTACACAGGTAATGCTGCTGTCATCGGCAGTTTGCTGATCCAGTTAACGACATCATTATCCAGATCGTTAATATAGATGACAAACAACAAACAGCGATGACAGCAACGATCTGTGCGGCACTTCACTCGTCACAGGTCCCCAATCAGAGAGACAACCATTTTTACCACACTCTAGTTTCCCCAACGTAGCCAATTGGGACTGCAGTTTAATAGTTCATCATGAAAGCCAAGCGACTGAACCTTCTCGAACATCCTCCCCTAAGGAACCTTGAGAAATTCCTTGCTGAAGTCCCTGTAGACGGTATCCACTGCCTGCCTTCCACACCATTCCTAGTAACTACCTCGGAAAGCTCTGTGAGATTGGTTACACATGACCTAATACGCACTGGCCCATACTGACTATCCCTAATGTTCCTGTTTGTCCAGATACTTCCCTTCATACCCCATGACCAGCGTAGTCTGAACACCGAGGGCAATTCATCATTACATAATTCTTGGCAAGTCCCTTCCAAGCAAAGCTATAGAGATCATCCAGCGGTCGGTACTGATATTTATGGCCTATTGATTTTTTAAAAATTCTCCTGCACTTTATTATCCGACGCATTGAGAGTAGTCTGAAAAAGCAAGGCGTCATAGCTTTAAATAATTAATCGACTTAGTTAACTATAGGAAGATACGATATGCTCGATCGAGCACAGAACATAGAATATTACAGCATAGTACACGAGGTTCTAACAGACTTTCAACTAATGTAAGTTCGATCTAACACATCCCCCCCCCCGCTTCTGAATCAGAATCAAAGGTACGTTTAAAGAATCAGAACCAGATTTTATATCAAAGACATACGTCGCGAAATTGTTAACTTTACTGTGGCAGTACAATGAAATACAGGATAAATAAATATAGAGAAAACAAAACTGAGATACAGGTGGCAGCGGGGAAAAAAACTGTTCCTGAATCGCTGAGCCTGAGCTTTCAGGCTTCTGTATCTCCTTCCCGACGGTAACACTGTGTAGAGGGCACGTCCTGTTAGTGGGCAATGTTAATGATGGGCGCCACTGTGACAAGAATCATCCCTTGTAACAACGATCAATGAGATACATAGAATCTGTATTTACCAACAAGTGTATTTTATTATTTCTACTCAAAGCACTATCTTCCTGTGTGCATCCTACTGGAAACTCTGACACTCCATGAACAGTCAATGAAGAGAAAAGGTATTATCCGGGAAAAGAGTCTACGCTGGCAAGACATTCCATAGAAACATAGAAAACATAGAAAATCTACAGCACAATACAGGGCCTACGGCCCACAAAGTTGGCCCGAACATGTCCCTACCTTAGAAATGACTAGGCTTCCCCAGAACTCTCTATTTTTCTAAGCTCCATGTACCTATCCAAAGGTCTTTTACGAAGACCCAATCATATCCGCCTCCACCACTGTTGCCGGCAGCCTATTCCACGCACTCACCACTCTCTGAGTAACATCGAACATCTCCTCTGTACCAACTCCCCAGCACCTTCAACCTGTGTCCTCTTGTGGCAACCATTTCAGCCCTGGGAAGAAGCCTCAGAATATCCACACGATCAATGTCTCTCACCATCTTCCGATCCTTATGTTCCCGATCTCCACGTGTCCGTGTGGTCCTACTTTTCGTCAATGGTTGGTCTCTGGCCGCTAGAGAGTTATCACCCCTGCATGTTTGAAGTTCCGGAATCTTATATCGTTCCTCATCAATGGAGCCATTTGATCTCCGAACCATTGGCTCAAGGTCACCTGACCTACCTGGGTCACCTGGTTACTGATCATTGTACAGAGCTACAACCAACATATTGTACGTGGCTCTGCCCACCCCAGCCTTGTGTATTCGTATCTTTACACCCTGACTGGTCCAAACCAGTTAAATGAGGGAACCCAGACAGAGTCTAACGAGATTACAGATTGCTTCTTTGATATGTCTGGCATTTTACAGAACCAGTAGCTGCTCCTCAGAGTATGGTCTCAGGTTTATTGCTCTGATTAGATTGTCCCAGGGTCAGGAATCAGTTCAGAGTCCACGCCCCTTTACATAACAAATGGCGACTTGTTTGAAAATGGTCTCAGATTTAGCACATCATGACCTGAAGCTTCCTGTGTCCACATTCAGTTCCTCTGATTTAAATTATTCCAGTGCAAGAATCAGTTCATAGTCCACAAAATGGGGGGAAACAGAGAACTGGTTTATCTGCTTCCCCTGTCGTTGAGCAGAATGTAGTTTCATCTGGCCAACAGTGTTTTATGAGCCATTCAATCTGACACGACTGTATCTTTCTCGGGTCTGCTGTCGTCTGTATGTACCGGGGTGGATGATGGAGGTTTTGCTGAGATGCCGAGTGCTGTAGGGGTCGAAGGGGTTTACAGAAATGCGGTGTGATGTAGTGGTTGGAACGGTTTTGTTACGTAACCCGTAGCGATTTAAAAGAACCAGTACAAATGGAACACAGCTGGAGTCCTGGTATTGCTACAAACAAAACACTATTTATTCGTATTTCCGTAATATAGAAATGTAAAACTAGAGAAATCAAACAGTTAGTAGAGTTTAAGTGTGTAAATATAAAACCCCAAACTTCTTCAAGCTTAGGTGGTAAATGATACAGTCTTACGATGGTATAGGAATGACGTCACTTCAGTTCGTGATATTAAGATATGTAGAAATGAGGGGAGAGAAACGGGTGATCTGTTTTCCAAGTAAGCCAATACCGTCGATATTTCCGTTATCCTCCGAAGTCCTGGTAAAGTCAACGACTGTGACCACACTAAAGAATACCGTCTTCACGCGGTGAAGCTATCAAACACAGTCAAGGGTTAAACACACCGATAGCATTCCACCGGTCACCCCTTTTCCACACTGCAAGCAAAACCCACCCTTTCGTGGGCACTGAAAGCTCATCCAGTGTCTATTTCCTCTGTATTTCTGTCCGGGTCTTGCGTGTGTCTGTGTGTCTGTCTGAAAAGGCCAGCTGACCTTGTATCTATCCCAAACATGCTGAACGCCAGCTGTCAATTATATTGCTCCGGCCCTTCCGTATCCATGGAGACTCACGAGCGGTTCGGTGCTCTCTCTCTCTCTCTCTCTCTCTCATCTCGCCTCATCTCTCTCTCTCTCTCCTCTCTCTCTCTCTCCTCTCTCTCTCTCTCTCTCTCTCTCTCTCTCTCTCGAATCAGTGTACACCCACTCTCTCTCTTTAAAGCCACATTCCATTTGAATAATGCTTCGGATCTCGGCACCTCCCCCCACCTGTTGGGAAAAAAATTTGATCAAGGGAGCAGAATTTTTGCCTAACTGTAGATTACAAAATATGAAGCAATACACATCTGATTAACATGTAGCAGACTACAGAAGCCTATAAAAATATTAGTTTCTAGATCATTCTTTAAATTAACATCCAGACAATCAATCCACCATGTTATTGTCTTTTACCTTTCACATAATTTGTTACAAAACCAAATTCCTTCAAAACCAAATGCTGTTATCTTCAAGATGGCGTTTGATCTCCCATTTTCTCTTTCAACTTCACCACAGAGCAAATAACCATCACGTGATCAGCGCCAACAGGGCTTTCAATGATGGCCTGAACTTTATCTTGCATAGGTGCTAACTCCTCGCTCATGTTTTTTTAAACAAAGCCCATTCGCTGAACTTCCAAAGAGTCCTTTGTTCCAAACAAGTCATTAGTTCTATCTCCAAAATCTTTAGTTGTATATGTTTCCATAAGCATTCCAGCAGATGACCTCGCTTGGTCAGAACAACACTTTCCTTTATTTTGAGAACTCTCTGAACCCTGTCTGTCCAATTCACAAACTTGAACAACATCACGAAGTTGTTTATCTTTAAATTCCAAAAATATAGTTAAAACAAATCAACGTGCACTGTCTCAGCATCTGAGAGAGCTGTTTCTGGCAGCAAGGTCAAAGGTCCTGCTTCTACGCTTTCATTAATAGTACTAATTTCAAATTCCAGTTCACCCTGATTATCCCAGCTACTCTTTTGGAAGTTCTCATTCAGTAAAAAAAAAATAACCTCATGGTTTCAAGCAAACTCGTCTGCAGACTTAGCAGACCTTGAGGGTCTCAGCCACTTTCGCATCTTCCTCTTTGTTGTTTTTAACCGAAGCTGATCCTCAGCCTCAGTAGGTTCCTTTCAACCACATTTCCCACACATCTTCTTCAAACGTTCCCTTGGATATATAACGCTCCGTTATTAACGCCTGTATTATCGATTTCCCCATTCTAGTAGTCATCTTAAGTTTTAATTTATGAGTAATTCCCAACACCATATCCCACTTAGCATCATCCAATGCTTCAGCGGATGGTTTCATGAAACCTGCCAATCTCAATCTCCATTACTGCTGTATTTCCACTCAAGGAAATCGAAAACGGTATGCCCAGTTCAGATCAACCACTAATTACTCAATTAAACCCACAACAAATTAGTTTGGCTCCCTCAAAATTACTTAATTTCCCGGACGAGCCCCCAATCTTGTGACGTACCCCGTAAATGTTTAAAAGAACCAGCAGAAATACAATACATTGGAGTCTGGTTTTATAATATAGTATAATGCAGCACAGTACAATCTCTTCGGCCCACAATGTTGTGCCGATCCTTAAACCCTGCCTCCCAGCTTAAATTCCTCTTAAATGCTTTCGAGCAGTCTCTTAAATTTTAAAAGTGTATCTGCCTTCACCACTGACTCAGGCAGTACATTCCACACAACAACTACTCTCTGGGTCTAAACCCGTCCTCTAATAACCCCATTGAACTTCCCGTCCCTTACCTTAAAGCCAAATCTTCTTGCCCTGAGGAAGAGGCGCTGCCTGTCCACTCTATCTATTCCTCTTAATACCTGGTATACCTCTATATGTCTCCTCTCATCCTCCTTCTCTCCAAAGAGTAAAAGCCTAATTCCCTTAGTCTCTGATAATAATGCATACGCTCTAAACCAGGCAGCATCCTGGCACATGTCCTCTGTACCCTTTCCAATGCTTCCACATCCTTCCTATAGTGAGGCGACCAGAACTGGACACAGAGTTCTAGCCTAACCTACTGTGTGGCCTAACCAGAGTTTTATGGAGCTGCATCATACTCGCGACCCTTAAACTCTATCTTCGACTTAGGAATGATAGCTCCATAAGCATTCTTATCTACCCTTTCTACCTGTGAGGCAACCTTCATCGATCTGTGGACATGTACCCATAGATCACTCTGCTGTCCCGCATTACCACGTTTTCTGACATTTACCTCGTACTCTGCCTTGTAGGTGTCCTTCCAATGTGTACCACTTCAGACTTCGGGTTGAACTCCATCTGCCATTTCTCAGCCAATTTCTGCATCGACTAATGTCTCTCTGGAATCTGCTACAAACAAAACACTATATATTAGTATCTACGTATTTATAGTAATATAAAACTAGATAAATCAAACAGATTAGCAGAGTTTATGCGTATATAAGTCTGTAAATTTAAAACCCCAATCTTCTTCCCGCTTAGGTGGTAAATGCTACAGTCTTACGATGGTATAGGAATGGCGTCAGTTCAGTTCGTGATAGTAAAATATATAGAATTGTGGAGAGAGAGCGAGAGTGATTTGTTTCCAAGTAGTTCGATATCGTCGAACTTTCTGTTGTCCTCCGAAGTCCTGTTAAAGCTACGACTGCGACTACACAAAAGGTTACCGTCTTCACGCGGTGAAGCTGTCAACCCAGGCAAGGTTAAACACACCGATAGCCTTCCACCGGTCCCCCCTTTTCCACACTCGGAGCAAAACCCACCCTTTCTTGGGCATTGAAAGCTCATCCAGTGTCTATTTCTTCTGTATTTCTGTCCGTGCCTTCCGTGAGTCTGTGTGTCTGTTCTGAAAATTCAGCTGAAGTTTGTATATATCCCAAACATGCTGAACGCCAACTGCCTATTATATAGTCCTGCCTTCCGTAACCATGGCGACTCACGAGCTGTTCGGTGCTCTCTCTCTCTCTCTCTCTCTCTCTACCTCTCTCTCTCTCTCTCTCTCTCCTCTCTCTCTCTCTCTCTCATCCTCTCTCTCTCTCTCTCTCTCTCTCTCTCTCTCTCTCTCTCTCTCTCTCTCTCTCCTCTCTCTCTCTCTCTCTCTCACTCTCTCTCCGTATCGGTGTACACCAACTCCCTCTTTTCAAAGGCAACAGTCCATATTGAATACACCTTAGGATCTCGTCACAGTTTTTTACAGATAGCGAGGGGGTCAGCACACATCTCCACCATTGCGAAATGTAGTTTACTTGTAGTACCAAACTGGCATTTTTGTCTGTAACAAAAGGAAACCCGTCTTGTGTCGAGTGTTTTGCTAAAAAATTCGGTGCAACATTATACTGAGTGATCCTGAGTACCTGACTGCAGACCGCAGTCCCTACACTGTATTCCATCTGCCACTTCATTGTCTGCGCTTCAAACCTGTCTGAATCCTTCTGCAGACACCCACTTTGCTCTAAGCTGCCTATCCGGCACCTACCATCGTAGGAACTACAAACTCTGTCATCCAAACCGTTGACTCTAACATAAAAGAAGCAATCTCATTATCGACTCCTGAGGAACGCCATTGGTAACCGGTAGCAGACAGAATAGGCTCGCATTGTTCTAACTCTTTGTCTCATGCCTGTAAACAATCTTCGATCCGTGTCAGTATCTTTCCTGTAATACCATGAGTTGTGATCTTGTTTGGCAGCCTCATGTGCAGCAGGTCGTTAAGAGCCATCTCAAAATCAGGAGAAAAACATCCACTGCTCTCCTTTGTCTATCCTGCTTGTTATTTTGTCAAAGAATTCCAAGAGATTTGTCAGGCAATATACACCCTGAGAAAACCGTGCTTAATTTGGCCCACTTTACGATGCGCCAATTACCCTGAAAAATCATCCTTAATGGAATCCAACCACTGACTAACTGTTCTATAATTTCCTTTCTTCCGCCTCCCTTCCTTCTTAAAGAGTGGGGTGACATTTGCAACTTCTCAGTTCGCCAGAAACACTTCAAAATCGAGACACTCTGAAAGATCATTACTCCTTCTTTAAGAGAAACATGAGGGAACGTCTTCGCTCGGAGACGGTGAGAATGTGGAATGCCCCGCCAGAGCAAGTGGCGGGTCGATTTTCAATATTTCAGAGACGTTCGGATGGAGTATATGGATGGAAGGGAATGGATGACTATGGTCCCGTTAGAGGTTGCTGAACT